>NC_088343.1:20142500-20492500 GCF_036884655.1 Musa acuminata AAA Group | reverse complement strand
CTAAAATAACCGCAATACAAGAAACAAAAGATTTAACTATTTTTCCACTTGAAGAACTAATTGGTTCGTTGATGACATATGAAATGGTGCACAATGCACATGATAAACATGATGAACAAAATTACCTTCCAAAGAACAGGAAGGATTTGGGACATAGAACATTTGAAGACCACTCGAGCATAAGCTCAAGTGATGGTGAATAAGAACTACTCACTAAGAAATTTAAAAAATTAAATAAATAAAAATTTAAGAACAAAAAAAACATAACTACTTGCTTTAAATGCAAGAAGAAGAACACAAAGTGGGATGAATCGAGCTCATCCAAAGACGAGGAAAAAATCAAGAAAGGCGAGGTGGCAAACTACACCTTAACCGCTTTCAATGATGAGGTAATCGAAATCCCCCTAATTTACTTTGAAATTACTTGATGCTTTCATGATGTATTTTATTTTTTAGTTTAGAATTAATTTTCTTGAAAATTACATGTTTAAAAATAAAAATACAAAAATTATGATCATGCTAGTAATTTCGAAAATGATAATATTGCATGTTTTATGATAAACAAACAAAATGATTTTGATTGAAAATATGAAATCATGCTATATGTGGTTAAGAAGTAATAATGTGTATCATGTTGATTTCCTTTGTTATTTCTCGATTTTGATTAAATAAAATCATGCTTGAAGAAATGAATAATGATGTAATATTAAATATTTTGATACCATGATTGACAATTTTATGCATGAGATTTTAAGTTATACATGATGATAAGCATGTGTTATTTTCATGAGTGTATTTGAAAAACATATGGCAAAACCATGTCCGAATGTATGAAAGTGTTAAATTTTATTTTCGGATTTTCTTGATCCTAACAATTCATTTTTGAGAATCTATTGATCTTGATGGTTTTATGACGAAATTTATTTTTCGATCCTAAACGTTGATGCATGTTTTTATTTGGCATAAAAGAAAAAAACATGCATGTATGAAATAAATTACTTGAATTAAAACAACAAAAAGGTGGAAAGGTTTCTTCTTGAAAAATTTATTTTTTCGACCTTATTGATTTTTCAAAAAGGAAAATTAATGAATCTATTTGTATTACTTTTGTGAGTCTCTTGAAAATGATCTTGATTTGATGATTTAAATGAGCTTTATCTTGATTTTTCAAATTTTGTAAATTGAGATTTCTTATGCTTAAATCAAGATTTTATATACATGAATTAATATCTTGTTCTCTTACAAGATTGAATGGATTCTATCTTTTTCATGATCTCTTAAGAATTCTTTATGTTATTTATTTAAGAGGAGATTTGTTAAAATGAATCACTGTTTCTCTTGATTTTTCGAAATTATAACTTGAGTATTCATTTTATAAATCAAGATTGTTTATATGTTCTTTCATGACATCTTTTTAAGGCTTATGACTTGAATTTTGTTATGTGAAATTCTTTGACTGTATGAAATACATCTCATCACCTAATAATTCTTCTTGATATTCCTTATGTGATGATATGAATACATGAAATATTCATTAATTTGTTTTGATGTATACAAATAAGAAGTTCTGATCATGCATAGTAGGATGTAATTTGATAAATTTGGTACCATCATGATGTAAAATAAATGATGATTAGGAAACATGCATTAATGATGATTGTATATTTTATAATTTGGTATGATGCATGCAATGATGAAATATTTATGAATTTGAAATGATGCATGCAATACTTATGACAATGATGTACATGATATATTACATATGATATGTATCATGAATGCTTTAAATGATGAATGTTTGGTATCATGATCAACATGTTGATAAATGCTTAAAAATTTTAATATTTGAGTATCATGTATGATATGCCCATTAATGATGATTGATTTATTTTTCGGTATCATGCATGAAAAATAAGGTTTTTGAAATTGTGTATGTTTTAATTTGAATATATAATGATGCACAAATAAGATTGATACTTACCTTTGTCATAATCTGAAAATTGATAAAAGGGTCTTCCCTTCTTTTTGACAATGACAAAGGGGGAGCAAGAATTTCTAGTGTGGACATCATGAAAAGAGGCAAACTAGTTAGCTTACACAATTCAAGATGAAAGCAAAAATTACACTTCTCAAAAGAGAAGATGCAAATGTAACACTTGCCAAATTGTTTGCTTGCCTCATGTAAAACATTATCTCTTGCTAGTTTGACATTTTGCTAGCTTGCACTTTGCAAAGAATGCAAAAATGACACTTCTCAAAAGAGAAGAAAGAGCTTGTTATCGTGAACATCACAAGCTTGCCAAACAAAAATTGCAAAAGTGCTATCTTGCCTATCTCAAGAAACAAAACTTACAACTTGCACATTGCAATAGGAAGCAAGAATCAGAAAGCTATCTTGCATTTGCTTTCGAAATTTTTTCTAGCTTGTATGTAGTAAAACTTGCATATCGTAAAAATTACTAGCTTGTAGTCTAAAGAGAAGTAAATAGTTGCTATCTCAAGAAAAGTAAACATGCTAAACTTACACTTTGCAATGGAAGCAAAATTGCGAGCTCAAACATTGCAAAGGAAGCAAAAATTTGCTAGATTGAAACTTGCATATTTCAAGAAGCAAGAGTTGCCTTCTTGAACATCTCTAAATTGCTAGCTTGCAAGTTCTAAAATGTTGTAACATTGCTAGCTTGCATGATGTAGAACTTACTATCTTGAACATTACCATAGGTGTTATCTTGTATGCTGTAAAACTTGCATATCTAAAACTTGATAGCTTGAATGTTCTAAGCATGATGTAACACTTGCTAAATTTTCTAGCTTCAAAACTACATGATGATAAAACTTGATATTATGTTTTTCATGCAATGAGTTAAACTTATATTCCAAACACAAGAATAGTTGGACTTCTCCTTTTTGTTGATGACAAAGGAGGAGAAGTGTGATGTTATGCATAAGTTCATGATGACGTGTTGCAAGTATTCATGATGAATATTACAATGACTTGAATTCAGTTTGAATTCAAAGTTCTATCAATATGACATATTGATAGGGGGAGTTTGTTTAAACTCTGGGAGTTAAGGATAACTCCGTCATCAAGTAGTTGTCATCATCAAATAGGGGGAGATTATTGAATCTTGTATTTTGATGATGAAACCACTTGATATGTGTTTATGTTTTAATCTGTGTTTTGAGTGACGCAGGATGCTTTGATCAGGATGAGACAATTAAAGTAGGAAAAATCATGTTGTGCCGGAGGAACATGTCAGAAGATTGGACGTCGGACCGGTGGATCGGTCGACGTATCGACAGAAGGCTTCGGGCCATGGACTCGGGCATCGGGCCAAGAAGAGCGGGTATTGTGCCAAGGATATCGGAGTTGCGGAGTCAACTAGCTGATTGAGCAATAAGTCGCAAGAGAGGACGATGCGCCGAAGAATCGGACGAAGCATCGAGAGACCAATGACATGCCGGACAACTTGGTTAATTGCTTAGGATTAATTGTCTCGATCGAAGTTTTGTTTTAAGTATGCAAGATTAACTACGATGAAAGTAAGACATGCAGCAGGAGTTGCGCTGGAGTCAAGACTATGATCACGTTGGGGGTTCGAGAATTCGATGGAAGTTCGGACGGTCGTCGAAGGTTCTACAGGAACAAATCCGAGAAGTCCAGGAGCTTGCCAAAGAAGCTCGTCGGAACTCGCCAAGTGGATCATCGCAAGTCCAGGAGTTTGTCGAAAATCCACAGGAGCATCACTGAGGGTTCATCGGATGATCGACGGAGGCTCGCCGGAAGCTCACCGGAAGAAGCGATTGACGCACCGGAGCAAGTTGCAGTAAATGTCTTAAGAAATTCATAGTTAGCACGATGATTAAGTTAGAAATGGGAGGTGATCTCATTAACTTAATCTTGGGGCAATTGGGCCCTTGACAGACCCAAATTGGGCCGAATGGATCAGCCCATTCGGACCTAGATTTCTTGGCCAGAGGTGACACCGCCCAGGGCTCAGTCTCCGAGCTCTGGCTGGGCGGTGCAACTGCCCCAGTCAGGCGGTGGCACCGCCTGGGCTCAGTCTCTGAGCTCTAGCAGGAGGTGCAACCGCCCCTGACAGGAGGTGGCATCGCCTAGAGGCTCAGTCTTCGAGCTCTGCCAAGCGGTGCAACCGCCAGACCCCGAAATTCTAGGAATTAACAGTTTTGAGCTCGGAATTCAAACTGGGTTGGGGCCTATAAATACCCCACCCTTTCAGCAATGGCAGAGTAACCAAAAACCACCGAAATCCTGATCTTACTCTATGATTTTTAGAGCTCAAAAGTGTTGTATGAGTCAAAAGTTCTCCTTCCTCTTTTCTTCCAAGTTTTGATCTGTCAAGAGAGGAAAGAAAAGTTTGTAAGGGTTGTCTCATAAGCCCGTCAAAATGAGTGAAACTGTAAAAGGGTGGTTGGCCTTCGCCTATTGAAGGAAGGCCTCTAGTGGATGTCAGTGACCTCGTCGGTGGAGGAAGCCAGAAGTGGATGTAGGTCAAGATTGACCGAACCACTCTAAAATTGCGGTGCTCTCTGGTTTGCATTTACTTTGAGCACATTATCTTTACTGCAAACCTCCTCAATAGCTTACTACCTTCTGCGCATTTACGATCATGTTTCAAAGTTCAGTATTTTTCGAATCGATGTTTAGACGTAAATCAGTTTTATCATACGAACATCATATTTCAGTTTGCGCTTACATTCTGATTTCCATCATAACTGCAAACTGCCTTTATAGATTTGCTTTAACTGCATCTCGCTTGATCACAAGTTAAAGTGATTTACGAATCAGGTTTTCTACCGAAATCGCTCTTATCGTACGAACGCAGTTTTAATCGTTGAAAGTTTTCCGCTGCACTAATTCAAACCCCCCCCCCCCTCTTAGTGCTCTTGATCCTAACAATATGTACATATATATACATATATATATACATATGTATATACATATATTTATATTTATATATACATATATATACATATATATGTATATACATATATATGTATATATATGTATATATATGTATATACATATATATACATATATATTTATATACATATATATGTATATACATATATATATACATATATATATATATACATACATATATATATATACATATACATATATATATATACATATACATATATATATATACATATACATATATATATATATATGTATATATATATATATACATATATACATATATATATATATATACATATACATATACATATATACATATATATATATATATATATGTGTAACAAGTAGAGTGATAAAATATCAAATAATATAATAAACAAAAAGAATGCATATCATGTCACATGTGCTATCACTCATATAATTGGCTTGTAAGACACATATGATTAGCAACAACTTCGATCAAGACTTAACAATTCTAATTATAATCATGAAGCCTTCAACATATTGTCTGACATGTCATCTGTTTATATGGCATCTCGTCCAAAACTTTGGTGCGTCGTCCTTTTCTTCGGTGTATTGCCTAATATATGGATATGTTGACCTCCCACAACATTCGATCTTCTTAGTGCAATACTCGATCCTTCTGGCTTGATGCTCAAACTCATAGCATAAAGTCCATCTTTCGATATATCAACCAATCCTTTAGCCCAATGTCTAATCTCTGATATGATGTTTCCTGGCTCAATATTTTATTCTCCTATTTCGATAGTTTGCCCTTCGATGATTTGAGTCCATGATCAAAGTTTCCGAGCATTACTTATCTTAAAAATATATTAATTCATAAATTTATTAATTAATTTTATTATTAAAATTTGAGATTCAACATATAATATTTTGGACACTCCTTTCGCTTGTTACATGTAATACAACTATTATCGCCAAAGGTATCGAATTGATCCTTAGTCACATGTGTTTCTTACAAAACCATGGGATTTGAGTAGATGTCTGATGCTTTTTCTTTTAGTTTATTATTCATTTATCATAAAAAATTATAAATTTTTTTTGATAGAGTTGGATGTTTAGAGATAAAATTTATAAAGAAATTATAGATGCACATTAAGAAATCAGATAAAAAATGACGCACAAACTCTTTTTTATTTGTGTTCATGAATTTGGGTTTTTAGAGAACTCTTTTGTTGCTAGGCTTTAGATTTATTAATTAGTCAGATTTGGGGTAGTTAAATAATTCTTTGTCTAGTTGAGTTCAGATTCATGAAATAAATAATATAAAGAAAATTATTTCTCTAGAAATGTCCTTGTTTTGTTATGGCATCCTAATATTAGTTTTTTTTCATATTTTCAGGCAAAAGTACCATTAATTATTATTATTATTATTATTATTTTTCTCATATTTATAACTCATTCAATTGAATAACATATTGAACTGACTTAACTAATCTAAATCTTGGGTCAATCCTATATGAATAATATCAAATATTTAAATAATATTAATATAGATCCATTCATATAAATAAAATTCAAATATTACATATAATTGCCTTAAAATTATAAACAAAATATTATAAAATAAAAAATATGAAAAAGAAACTAAACAATCAGTTATATTGACTTCCAAAGGCCCTAATGATAATTCTTTTACATTGTGTATCCATTGCAATGTAAGGTAAAATATAATATAATAATAATTTTTATATATTTTAAATAAATAATAATAATATCTGAATTTTTTTAAAATTATCAGAAAACCTTCAAAATGACTTTTAAAGGCCTAGATGATCTTTTTATTATATTTTTAAGGTTTCAAAATATGTATTTTTACTTATTTTATCTCTTAAAATATTCAATTGGTGTCATTGAAATCAGTAAAAAATATAATTTAAAGGCTTAAATTAGAAAGCAATGATCATTTAGGTTTTCGTGAGTCATTTTCAAGGTTTTCTAAACAAGATTTTCCAAAAAAATTTAAAAATTCAAAAAAAAGAGTAAGATACGAGTTAATAGTTGTTTAAATGGGAAAAAAGGAAAACCTCAGAAATAATATAACTCAGGTCTTTAATTTTTTTAAGTTAAAACTTCAGAAATCTTATAATATTCAAGAGGTTTTTCACTCAAAGTGTTATAAATTCATCTGAATTTAGGTAAAATGAAAAAATAACATATATTCAACTTTTAATGATTAAAATTTATAAAAAATGCTCATTTAAAGGTTTAAAAAATATAAATATATTTTTAATAGTTGAGGTCTTTATAATTTTTTTATATTTTAAAAATTAAAAAAAATTATTTAAGTCGATATGCTTTAATGTTCTCATGTGTCTTATATGTTTAATAATCCTTAAGGTATTCAAGGTGGCATGTCTTGACACACTTGTACTTCTTATGCATCTAATATTTGATGAATGATTTTAGTTGATACACATGATGTCATGAGCATCTAATGTATTGGACTCCATTTACTCTATATATATATATATATATATATATATATATATATATATATATATATATATATATATATATATATATAGTTCAAAGTTGATACAATGTCCTTACATATCTTTTACTGTTCGATGCTATTGAACATCTGCATATTTCATTTGCTTATGTAGACTACATATGTGGATATTAGTTAATAATTTTTCAGGATAGGAAATAGCTATCGACTTTTTGGTCAAACATTATGCTTCCATGAACACTTAAAGCCAGAATAGAAGGGAGGGGGAACAAAATGTATGGTTAGATTTGACACTGATTTGGAACTCAACATAAGACATTCAATCACAATCAAAGGTAATTTGTCAAAGTTCAACAAGTGATAGTTGACCGCTGGTTGGCTAAGTAATAACGTGGTACCATCATCCTATCAAAACCTAGAATACATAAAATATTTCGTAGAATAATCAAACCATAGTTTCTTAAATTTTTTATTTATATAAAAAATTTACATATTTAAATTCTTTATTCTTCATGGACAGTTCATACTTAGCATTTTATTCCCTCCATAATAATAATAATAAATAATAATAATAATAAATAATGATAATGATAACAATAATAATAGAAATCCAAAATTACATGTCAAGCTCGATACTTAAAACTGGATAACGACGTCCATCCAACACCGCTCTGCATATTAATATGCAGAAGCAAAACATGCCCAAAAAAGTAGCAGCCTCTACTGGTGAAACCCCGTAGATATTATTTCGACGACTATAGTTGGGAAGCCAACCAGGTAAAACATGAAGAATGAGGATAAGAAGGAAAGGGACAACGGATCCCTGTGCAAGTCAGGCTGACTTAGAACTAACTATATGAGAACCGTGGTTGAAATGGTCTTCCGTTTTCCTCCTTGATTTGATTCTAAACCCTCGACTATATGGTGCAAAGTAAGGTGAAGTAGGAAAGAATTCCCGACACAAGTTCTCATCTGAATAATTGTAGTTGAAATGCATAGCCTTTTTATTCTGTAAATGTGTAATCCATTGGATTCATCCTTTCGTTTCCAAGCAGCTAATTTATTGTTGTGTTTGGGTGCAGCAGAGAGAACCAAGCACTTAGCAAGTGAGGTTGTCTCCGGTGTCAACGCCAAACTGGCTGCAGTAGTCCTTGTAGTACCCGACGCGGGCGTTGACTGTCGCTGGGTTCTTGCCGTCGCACTCGAGAGCGCCGTTGATTGCTCGAATGGTGGCTCCGAATCCCTGGCCAGAGGTTATGAGCGAGTGGCAGTTGTTCATCCAGTACCACAAGGCGGTCTTGAAGGAGATGACGACGTCGTTGGCGACCGTCTCTGGCGCGCCGAGGCCGTCGAACCCGATGCTTTCCCCGGCGGGGCCATAGTTGAAGTTCCACGACAGCTGGATGGGGCCGCGGCCGTAGTAGCCCTTCCCCGCCACGCATGGGTACTGGGTGTTCGTCTCGTCGCAGTAGTCCTTCGATGCGCCGTCGATCTCCTCTATGTAGCAGAAATCTGCAGGGTTCGAGATGAGTTAAGATGATCCATTTGACTTGGGAGAAGAAAGCTGCTGCTCGGCGTCGACGACAGCAGCAGTTGCAGAAACCATGCACGCAGATGCACAACTTACGTCCGGTCTCATGCGTGACGTGCGCGAAGAAGGCTGCGATCTCCCGCTTGGAGTCGTCGGCCGTGCCGACGCGGCCGAAGCTGGTGTAGGAGCCAAGCGCACTCAGGAAGGCGTCGCGCGTGTAGAAGCTCTTGCCGGCGCACCCGCCGTCAGCCTGGCCGATGATGCCGTCGAAGAAGCTCTGCGTCACGATGTCGGCCACCGAGACGTCGTTAGCAGGAGGAGAAGCCTCGCACGGCCCCGACTGGCACCCGGCGCCGCAGTAGTCGCTGCCGGTGCCGCAGTAGCCCCACTTGCTGCAGCAAAGGTCGGAAGAGCAGCCGCAGTTCTGGCCGGCCACGGCGAAAACTCCGGCGAGGAGGAGGCCTAGCAGAAACGCCATCCTGTTCTGATGTGCCATGATTGTAAGTGTGGAGGTCTCGAGATTAGGATGAATTTATAGGAGAGCGCATGAATTGATGTTGGTAGTTCGGAGCCGTGTTGGAGTTCTTCTCCGAGCGTGAAACGGATTCGTCTTTGACTGATGACGGCGTCGGTTGACTTTTGAAGGAGATTTAGATGGTTGACTTTTAGCTACATGTGGAAAAATAGCTCATATGACACAGTTGAGTTCTCACAAAAATCAAATTTCAAGATTGCAACTTGTTGTTGATAAGCGTAGTTATCGGAACGGAAACCAACTCGGTCAAAGCTTTGGGTGACTGGGTGATTGGTCGGACCGCTGATTTAACTGGAAGAACAGCTTATTTAATTTAAATAGTTTAATATATGAAACCTAATTCAAGATTATATATATTAAAAATAAAAAATAAATTTAATAAATAATAAATAATTTTAGATAAATAAAAACAAAACTTTAGACAAATAGAAGATGATAAAAATGATAATATCAACCAACATTATAAACATAACTCATATCTAAATTAAATAGCAGATACCAAATTAAAAAATAATAATTACTACATTAATCGAATCAAAAGTAATTTGTTCGACGGTGTAAAAGTAGTTTATCCAATGTTGTCATCATGACCTAAATAGCAACAGATGCATGTGAATTTCTCAAAGATCAAAATGGATTTTCTTTTAATCATAAAAAATGCCATTCATTAATTAATCCCAATAAAATCATTTCGTGTGTGTGCACATATATATATATATATATATATATATATATATATATATATATATATATATATATATATATATATATATATATATATATATATATATATATATATATATATATATATATATATATATATATATATATATATATATATATATATATATATATATATATATATATATATAGGAGCTCATTCTATATCATATTTTAGATTTCAAACAACTCGATTTTTGTTTCCTGTAATATTGGATTTATTCTTCTCATGTTTTGTTTTGGTGATCAAAGGATGAGAAGTCAAGAGAGATACATAAGAGGAGAGATGGAGAGAGGATCACGGTCGGAAGAAGAGATAGAGGAGAGAGGTCATTGAAGAAGAGATAGAGGCCAAACAACAGAGAAGAAGATCATTTTCTTTCTCACACTAATCCTAATTAAAAATTAACATAAAGACCCTTTTTAAATGAATACTAAATAAGATTTAAGTAAAAAATATTTAAGTAATCTTAACTATTAATAAAGTCAGATTTGTATTGTTCAACCTACTCAGAAGCTAAGGTCACAATACGAGCCCCTTCTCAATCAGTGGTTAGCTGTGAAGTCCACAATGTGAACCCCTTCCCAACCAATGGTCAGACATATAGAAATGTCGGCAGCCAGTCAACAACAAACGTTAATAACATGACGACCTTAAATCAAATAATCATGATAAGAAGGAACCCATAGTAGTCATTGACATGGAGGAGGAACCACAAACTTATCCATCAGAGTATGGACGTCTTCCTCTGTCAAGTGTGTGGCTAAGTTTCCATGAGGACGCCTAATCCCTCTAGAACTCGGGCATGGACCAGTCAAAGCCAATAAGCCATCGATGAATCCTTTGATTGGTCAACACCTACCAGCCCAGCAGCCGGCCACCACTACCGAACTTATAAATTTTGTTACGGGGGACCCACATCTTCTAAGTAAAAAAAGTTGACCTTTGGTTCCTCGTACAATTTAGTTACTTGGTTTCATCAATTAAGAGAGAAGAAGAGCATAAGGCTTGGTAGTTACCATGGTGTTCCCAGGAAGCTGATGGAAGAATAGCATTGTGTTAGCATCGTGCCATCGGATAATCTACTTTTTCGATGCTTAGTAATAAAATGATAGAACGAAAAGTGAAATTGTAAAGGTAAATAGAAAGCATATCTTAATTAGTATTATATAATGTCTAGTGAAGGTGAGGATTTTTCTCAACTGAGCAGCGAGATTTTCTCATTCAGTTGAGGAAATCTCTTATCTGCTATGCAGTTGAGGAAATCTCTCTGTTATCATGCCCTTGCAAGATCGAGCTCCTGTCAAGAATATCGATATTGGATCGATGCAACAAATATAATTTGTGGGCTAGAGGTTTCGTGAGTGAATCTACTAGTTGATCAATCATATGAACACGAGAGACATGAGTTGACGTCTGACAATTTGATCTCGCACGAAGTGAAAGTCGATGGCAATATGTTTTATGCGTGAGTGGAACACTGGATTGACGCATAGGTAGGTAGCTCCAACATTATCACAATATATTGTAGGAGTAAGGGTAGAGCTGACTTTGAGTTTTTTGAGAAGATTTGTAACCCAATTGAGTTCAGTAGTAGCGGTAGCGATGCTACGATATTCGGCTTAGTTGTAGACCGGGCGATTGTCTTTTACTTCTTAGAACTCCAATTGATTGGATTAGACCCAAGAAAGACGACATACTCTAAGGTGGAGGTGCGATCATCAAAGTTTCTCCCCCAATCAGCATCAGCAAAGGCATAGAGATGAAGTGGAGTGTGTTTGCGGAGAAAGAGACCATGATTGAGGGTCCCTTTAAGATATCGCAAAATTCGTTTAACCGCAGACCAATGCATAGCAGAAGGTTGGTGCATGTATTGAGATAGTTTTTGACTTTAAATGAGATATCTGAATGGGTGAGAGCCAAGTACTGTAAGGAGCCAAGTACTTGGCGGTATTGAGTTGAGTCTGTAGGAGTGCTGCCATCACATATTTTGAGTGATGCACTAGTAGAGAGAGGAGTTGTAACCTTGTTTGCATCCTATATATTTATCTTTGATAATAAGTCTTGAATATACTTTTTTTGTGATAAGAGACTAAATGTTGCTTCCATTCCCAAAAAGTAGCTTAGGGGTCCTAAATCTTTGAGGGAGAATCGATTAGCCAATTACTTTAAAAATGTCTGAATCTCCAAGGTATCATTGCCTATGACAATAATATCATATATATACACTAAATGATATATTGTATTCCCATTTTGTTGTCATAAGAATAAAGAGGTATCATACTTGGAGTTGATGAAGCCAATTGATATCAGAAACAATGTAAGTTCAGTATACCAAGCTCTTGGAGCCTGACGGAGTCCATAAATGACTTTTTGTAGTTTGCAGACATGTCTCGGATACTGATGATGAACGAAGCCAGAGGGTTGCTGTATAAAGACATCTTCAGTTAGAGTCCCTTGTAAAAAGGCATTATTAACGTCTAATTGACGTAAGTGCCAGTTCCCAGAGATGGCCAAACTTAGAATAAGCCGAACTGTTGTAGGTTTAACTATGGGGGCTGAAAGTCTCTATGAAGTCAACTCCAGGTCATTGATGAAACCCTTTGGTAACTAAACAGGCTTTATATCTAGCAACGGACTCGTCTGGGTTCCACTTAATTCAAAAGACCCATTTACACCCGATGATGTTTTGTGTAGGATGAAATGACGCAAGAGTCCATGTAGAGTTATGGAGTAGGGCATCATATTTTTCACATATGGCTTTATGCCAGTGTGGAGATTTTTGGGCTTGAGTGATTATGATAGGTTCACTAGTCTCAGGAGAGGATTGTATGAGAGCATGTAGGTCGAGAACCTGACGTGGTTTAAAGATACCACTTTTTGAGTGAGTTTTCGATATTGTGAACCCTTAAAATCTCAATCACTATGCTAAAAATTTTGATCTCCTATGAGACTTTCTAAAGCATAAGAGTAAATATTCATCTCCCTTTAAGTCTCACTCATCGAGAACACAGCACTTTAGCCTTAAAGTCATTAGTGGTGTCATTAAAGATAAGAAAAAGCTTAAAAACTCTATCTTTGTATCTATGGATTAATGTATGCTATTATCTCTCTTGTTGATGGATCGACTTCCAACTTTCCTTTTAGGAATTATGATCTTTTTATCTTATAGTTATAGAGGCACGTGGAGGAAAATAGTTAGAGAATTTCTCTCATTTGTCATTAGAATATACCTATGCTTATCATTTTACAAAAAAACTCACACTTCTTAGGAGCAATCCAATAGAATAATTCACAACTTGTCGTCGACGCTTCAAGGGTATTCTCCTTGCTTGAAATTCAACAATTGCTCAATAGGTAATATTTACTCAACCAGAATTTATTCATTTTGTTATTCAATTATAAAATGGTTGGCTTTGGTTTCTTAAGTTTGTGCTAGTACATTGCTATTTTTTGAAATAATATTTGAAATAATCTTTTGGAGCTTAACTTTTCTAACATTCCAAGCTTAACTTTTCTAACATTCGTCGGTGTATTTTAGGTGACTTTGACTATATTTTACATGGCTTTGATAAATACGGTGGTCATCATTTTCAAACTAACTAATATGTTTGAACTTTTTGGGATTTTACAAAAAAATTATGTTTTAAAGAATTTGGGTTTTTTTAGTTCTAAGTTCACTTGGTGTAATAATCGAAAGGATCATGCATGTATCTATATACATAGTTTTTGCTAGTCCTCTCTAGATTCATTTATTTAACGACTCTTCTATTTATCACATTCTTAGAACGATTAAGTTTTATATTAAACATGAATGTGATTAGTACATACTTTTTCGATTTCAAAACTTTTAGTCCGAATATACTAAAATAATCAATTTGGTTAAATCCAATTAGAGTAACCCTTCAAAGAACACTAAAACAATCAATCTCTGTAAGTTGAGAGGTGTTTTTTCATACTAGAACATACACTCACTTAGCAATTTAGATTATAATTTAGAGATTCTTTAGAATACTATCATGACTTTTGAATCCTAAATTGAAGAGTTTACCGTTTATAATTCTAACCTCTAGTAATTAAATTCTTTGTACAACTGTCAATTTATCCTCGTTAAGCAAATTAATCTTAGATGGTGGGCTAAAGCGAAATGCTTCTGAATAAATGATGGTGATAGAAATGTCAAATACTTATTTAATATTTTAGCTAATCATCATTATAAAAATTTTATTAAAGGTATCTTGAACCCTAGCAGGGGTTGATTCTTGCACTAATAAAATTAATTCCCTAATTTGCTAGTATTACATTGACTTATAGTAATCTCCTCCCTACACCTCAATTTTGCACTAGTTGGCCATGCATCCCCTCCTAGTTGTTACAATGGAAGAAGACTATCTCTAATCAAACCATTTACTATAGATGAGATTCACTCTATGGTTTGGTCCTTAGGGATGGGAAAGATTCTTAGCCCCGATAACTTGATCTATGAGTTTTATCGAACTTATTTGGATGTCATTACCCCCCTCTCCTTTTAATATTTTTAAATAGTTCCACCAACATGCTTTCATCCCTCTAGACCAAAATCATTTTTACTTTTTTATCCCTAAGATAAAATCCCGACTATGATTATTCATTATCGAACTATTGCTTTATCTAATGTTAACTATCGTATTTTAACTAAGGGTTTTTCTAACCATATGAAACCTTATCTTCAATATCTCATTAGTCCCCACCAAACAATCTTTCAAAGCATTCATGACAATAAACTAATTGCACAGGAGGTTGCTCGTACCATTAACTCCTCTAAGGGAAAAAAATATTTAATCATTGTTAAGATTGACTTAAAAAAAGCTTTTGACCTCTCTTGGTTAGTTATTGTGTTCTCTCTATTATGAATTTCTCTTATGAACTTCAAAACTAGACCCAAGCTTATAATTCCTCTTCATTTTTTGTCTATTTCATTAGTGGCATATTTCTTTAACTTTCAATAGTTGATACCGAGTTAAGACAAGGAGACCCTCTCTCTACTTACATATATATCTTAGTTGTACAAATTTTAGCTTAACTTTATACTCAAGATATTGAGTCTAATCATCGTTCTTCCTTTAAGTTTGGCCCTAATTATAGCACTAGTTATTTCATATGTATCGATGATATCTTTTCATGTTTCGAGGCTGATAAAAAGTCTTACTTGGCCATCCAGTCTATTATTATTATTATTATTATTATTATTATTATTATGTGTATATACATATATATGTATATACATATATATATATATATGTATATATACATACACACACACACATATATATATATATATATATATATATATATATATATATATATATATATATATATATATATATATATATATATATATATGTAAAACTACAACTAAAGAGGCTTAATGTTTCTTAAAATAGAAGAATTATGCGCTACAATCCAATTGATACGATTGACAATATTTTATAGAAACTTCCTATTACTCTAAAAATCCAAATGTTGTGTTGAAAATGACTCTACAAGAGGTTGCCTACTATAAATAGATTTCACTGGCTACACATACAACCCTATTAGTCTTGTCCATTTTGTCACAATATAATTAAAAGCATTACACACTTTTTTTAATATCCCTATTCAATCAAGTTTGAGATAAATGGTCTCAAGTTCAACCCAATTCCTCCTCAAAGAGTCTTGAAATATTAGTGATTAGCTTCAAGAAAGATCCTCCCTTGACTTTAGGAGTTGAGTCTATCATTACAAATCAATTATGGTTTCTCTTCATTTACAGGAAAATTATCCTCTATATTAGGGACCTGGTTCCAAAAAATTATATTTACCAGCCATTATGTGAGATCCACCCTTCCTAAGGGTAATAGAATGAATAATTAATTTTATATGGGTTAAATAAAGTAAACTATTCCTGGTTGGGTTAAGTTAAACACTGATGTTTGTGATTTGTGATAAAGATGACACTTGCAAAATTGTTGGACAACAATATATACAAAACAAATTATTGATCTACTGTGAAGCGTACTTTTAGTAGTCCAAATTGAATTTGACACCTCAACTTTTTGCGACTTATTGACCAAAAACTTGATATTCGAACAACAATTAAGTGACATCAAAGTTCTATCTCAATTGATATCATACACAATCAATCTTATACTGCTTTTGCCAATATAATCAATCAAGTAGTCAATTGGGGTACATATAATCCCCGTATAAATAAATATGCTTTCTTTTCAATTAATCTTAATTCTACACTCTAACCTCCAAAGATTTTTAATGGTCTCACAAAAGTGTTTTTTAAAGGCCACCCTAAAAGAGAATAATACAAACCCAGGAAAGTTTGCTTTCTGTCCGCTGATGGCTGTCTACTAAGAGAGATGATTGCACTTTCACTGTCACAAGGCGCAAGAAGTTCCATCATCTCTCTAATGAAAGCCACAAAGCCAGTGTACAAAAACACATTGTAATGCTGAAGCTCCATCTTGCAGTTGATTCATGGAGATGAGTGGTGGCTCAGAATCCCAACAAGGGCCACTTGGTTTCTTGCAGTGCGCTCGGCATTAGACACCACATGCCAAAGCCAACCGATGCTCTTTAATGCAGAAGCAACAAGAGCCACAAGCACACCTTTCCCGAGTTGCTGAAGGAATTAATTGAAGTGCTTGAATGCATTGCACAAAGTAGTCCTCCAGTTCCTAACCATGCCACGCCCATTGCACGGTTGACATCTGTCGATCGAGCTGTGGCGAATCCAGATTCCAACTCTTATCCATTCCGTGATTACCAGCAATATGAACATAGTCTCTGCATCACAAGAAGAATGAGCAAGTGAGAAAATGGGAGCAGATTTTTTAGCAGGTCTCATCATCATGTTGCTTTTTCCTTGAGGCAAAGTTTGTTTAATAAGCATTATATATTACTGCAAAAAAATTCCAGTTCCAGTTCGATTGCCATAGTCCAACCATCGGGCAAAATTATTGACATCAAACATGTCACTCACAATGTGTGATGGATGTGCTTTGAATTAGTATTCACTTCATTCATCACTTTACATCTCTTGTGGAAGTTGATGTTTCAGAAAGTCGATATCTGATATATTTATGAGTATTAATGGAGATGGTTATTGTAGCAGTTATTTTGATTTATTGACATGATTCTTTTTACGCTGTTAGTTCACAAGAGCATTTATGCAAGAATTTTTTTAATAGAGGATATTAAAATAATTTGACATTTTGAAAGAAAGAAAATTCTGTAGTTTTTTAGTTTCCTTATAAATATACAAAAAAAAAATATTATGTATATCATCAGCCTATTAGGAAAAATCATCAGAGGGCGAGATCCATAAAACCATATATTTATTTGTTTGCAATCAAGATTTTACTTATAGAGGTAAAATTACATATGATGATCTTAAACCTAACATTAACAAAAACTTATTGTCATGTCCACATTTTTAAAAGAAAATTTTCTAGTTTTTAGTTTCCTTATAAATATAAGAAAAATGATCTTAAAACCTAACATTAACAAAAACTTGTTGTCATGTCATGTCCCTCTCAGACTTCACATATCTAATAAGCTTATGGAAATTGCCAATTTAGAGACAGTAAGTAAATGACTCTCCAAGCAGATACCATAATTATTCTCACAAATTTGTTTTCTGCTGACAGTGCCCATGCTTTCCTCCGGTTAATCTCATGGGAATATAATTATCTATTTCAGAGCACTTTGATTTGCACATTTTGCTTAAATAATATCTTGCTTTGATTCCATTCACCTCTCCATCAATCAAGCTTTTAGCTTTTGATTTGAGAGACCTCCCAATATCATGCAAATTCTAACCTTCTCATCCTTAATTTTGGTCAACCACCAACAGAACACACAAAAAAGGGAAGGAATTCGACTACAAGTATCTTGTCAATTAAGAAGAGATGAGAAGCAACTTTTCACCACCCAACTACTAAAATTCCTTCCAAGATGGTTTATCCAAAAGCATCTTTGCTGAGAGTGGCTGTGCGGATGATTTCTTCCGACGCAAGTTGTACTGTTCACCATCTGCCGTCATACTTTGCTGTCAGGAGTCCAAACACTGCCAAAGAAAGTGTGGCAAAGCAGCATCAGTAGATACCAATTTTTAATGCACTGTCACAGCCCTTAGCAGCTTCCTGAATCAAGGTGTGGAAGGACAGCATTAGGAGATAGAGATTTCTTGGAAGTCAAAGCAAGAGAGAAGCCACTCCTGGCCACGAGTTCCACAGGCCACCCACAGCCACATCTTGGTAGCCCCCCACTGGCCAAACAGTAGCAGTCATCTTCGACAATGCATCGGAATTATAATGGGTTCTATTCTCTCCATTTGAATCCTTCCTTCCATTCTGATGCTCTCCTGATAAGCGGTATGTCCTCACTGAGCTAGCTTTACGGGAGCCTGCACCTGAGATCAGTTCTTGTTTCTCTCTCTCTCTCCGTCAGCTCCCCTGTCTTTGCTGCCTCTGAGGGAGATAACTCTTCTCTGGTTGTGCAGTATGGTGCCTGCTGAGGTGACCTGAAGCCTGAGCAAGAGGAGGAAGAAGACATAGCAGAGAGGTTGGTAGAGAGAGAAGGGAAGAAAGGAAGAGGAAAGAGTGAGGAGGCATGAAGATCCAGTGCGACGTGTGCGAGAAGGCGCCGGCGACGCTGATATGCTGCGCCGACGAGGCCGCCCTTTGCGCCAGCTGCGACGTCGAGATCCACTTGGCGAACAAGCTGGCGAGCAAGCACCAGAGGCTTCGCCTCGACTGCCTCTCCAACAAGCTCCCTCGCTGTGACATCTGCCAAGTACTATACTCAACTGAACACCCCCCCCTCCCCTTTTGCCTTGCCTTTCTCCCCTCTCATGCTCTCAGTCATCTCTCTTGCAGCATGAGGTGAGCAACTTAGACAAGGAGTTCAAATCTTGACATGCTAAAGCTTGACAGTTTATTCTGTAGTTTCAACATTATTCCGAGTCCTTCAAATCATCTATAATAGCATGTAGATCAATTCTTCTCATTTTTGGGGCACCATTACCTCGTAACAGATATCAATCTGGTATTTCTTCATTGCGGTAAACTTGTGATGTCAGAATTGGAACTCTAGTAAATGGATTTGAATCATACAGAAAGAGATATTAGACACAAAACAGAGGGGCCTTCCTATGGTAATCAAGATATTAGCACAATGGTTAATATCACAGCTAAATATATTACTCAAGGTTAGGAGGGTTCAAAATCAATCAAGTAATTATGAAGGAGGACTTTTAATTCATTTGATTCAATGGATATACTCACAATAAAGTTATCCATAAGATAAGTGTAGCATTTTCCGAGTTAGATTCGATAAGCTTTCAGAATGGCAGAGTCATCAGGAATATCTTCTTAGTGTTTGAGTGTGGTCCTTGTCTCTTCCTTTGGAGAAAATATGCAAGTGGGTTTATGGGGCTATAACATGATGTTGCTTATTGAGAGCATAGTCTTTTTTTAATTCACATTTGAAATGGAGTCTGAAAATTTTGTAGGAATGGTACTGAAACAAAGGTCAAGCGCCCACCTACAAGCTAGTTATCAGTGATAGCTTCCTCTGTGCTTGTGGAGTATCAGGATACAAGCATCATATTGCTGTCTATTTGCTTGGTTACAAATTAATATTTTTTTCATCCTTCTTATTCAAGGAAACATAAGATCTTAGATTAATTAAACCACAGTTTTTTGAATTAATTATATCCATTTAACTAGGTGTTCAATTCAGGGGAAAAAGAACACCTTGATGATTGTCTTAACCAAAGAGGTTTTTACCTTTAGAATATGGAAACTTTTTTTTTTTTTTATAATTTGAAACAAGATGATCACCATATCTTTAAGAGCATTGCTTGCAAGAATGGATCCAAGCTCAATTGGAAGGCCTACCTGCCTAGCATAATCAGCTAACAAGTCATCTACTTGATTAGCTTTCTCTGGAGATATGCACAATGGAAAATTTTACACATTTTTCCAGCAAAATATGACATTCCAAAAGTATGTTGGTAATGATCTATGAGATGCTTGCCATTTTATTCAATATTGCAACAAGTTTGTAGGATTCTTTCTCATCGATAGCATCTGGAACATCATGATTAATGATTTGCGCTGGCAGCAAGAATGGAGAAAGCTCTCTAGAGGCCATGTTTTGTTAAGAAAGAAAAAGAAGGCTGAAGAAGATGAAAGTGGAAAAAATCTAAGCAGATTGAAGTCATACGAAGAATTGCATGTCTTTGCTTGAACATTTTTAGCTTAAGGCATGCAATTTTAGCCATAGGGTCTTCCGAAACAATATTTCTCAAATTATTACTTCAAACCAACATCTTTCCAGCTTCCAACCACATGATATCCTTGTTATGCACCTGATTAGATTCATATTTCTTGGTTCTCTGTCACTTGACTACTTCAATCCTTCTGCCTGAAAGAATTTGAAATGCCACCAATTATACATTTGGTGCTAGATAAAGTTGTGTGCCGAATGCAAAACATACAGTCATGCTGCATGAACAGAAAGCAAAGGGTTTGGCTGAAAAGGAATTGACTGGAAAAAGAATTCCTCTTAAAAATGATCTTAAAGTTTCAGTAAGATTCTCGAGTTCTTCAACGGGTTTGATTTATGACCATGACACTAATCCGCATATCTTTCTTGTTCTTAGTCTTTACTTATCTAAAACCTTCTCTGCACGTCTGTAAAAAAACGAGCAACATCAGAACTGCATCTATTTAACAGAATTTAGCGGTCGTCGGCCTTTGCTAACCATCTTTTGTCTCTTTTTTAGCAAATTATCTGCACCTAATTTAATCACACAGTTATGGACTGATTAACCCAATGGTGATCAGATGTCATCAGCATTGTGTTTCATTTCAGCTCTGGCAAATGAACTGAGGTATCAACCCATCATTCACTCAAGAAATACAAATCTGAGCAAGTCATACCTGCTTGATCATCTCAGTTGATAAAAACACCAGGATTCCAGGGATCATAGGAAATCTCAGGACCTCAGAATAGCTATTATTAGACTCCCCATATTGACCTTTATCGACCGATGCCACTGCACAGGCAGAATTAAGCAGATGGTCAGCTTATAAAACAAGAATATCACTGTTTGCAAACTAGTAATAGTGAGTAGCAGTAAATTCTGGAAAGATACTACTAGTATCCAAGTAAATATGTACATTGATACACTTCAACAGTATTTAGAGCATGTGATGATGATTCATATCAATTTTTTTGTTGTCTCCATGTATTTTCTAGGAGAAGGCAGCTTTCATATTCTGTGTTGAGGATCGAGCCCTATTTTGCCGGGACTGTGATGAACCCATTCATGTCGCTGGCACCCTTACCGGCAACCACCAGCGTTACCTGGCCACAGGAATCCGTGTGGCTGCAAATGCGATGTGCAACAAGGACTTCAATGACAATACCGAACCACCAAACCAAGGGCCAGCCACACCAGCCGCAAAAGTTCCTGAAACACCACAAACCATTTCATCATTCATGGACTCGGCATGGGCTGCTGATGAGTTCCTTCAACTTTATGACCAAGAAACTGGTTACAAGGTATGAGTTGCCGACACTTGATTGATTCGTAGAACTTCTGATTACTTCACACAAGGTAATCATACTTGGATTCAATACATTGCAGGGGTCTCCTGTAGGATATGAGGAGTTGGATTGGTTTGCAGACATTGGTCTTTTCCATGACCAACTGCCTAAGGCGACCCAAACAGCAGCTCAAGTCCCTGAACTCCCCACCACACAAGCAAGCAACACAGGCTTCTACAGAGCCAACAAATTCCCTGTTCCACAAGCTAGTGATACAGGATTCTACAGAGGCAACAAGTGTGGCACTTTGTTTAAGAAGCCTAGGCTTGAGATATCTGATGAGGAGGAGTACTTCACTGTCCCTGATCTTGGATAGTTCTTCGGTGTTGCATAAGCCTATCGTATAATACTAGTGATTTGAATGACTATATAAAGACAGAGAAAAAAGAGAGAAGAAGGACATAAATATTTCAACAATTTCTGAAGAAAATGTGGATAGATTTATGATTCAGTTGACTCCAGAACAGTATATTTTAGCTTGATTTGCATGTTTGTCTAGGAAGTGAATACATTTGGTTGCTTTGGAAGTCATATGATTAGTGTCTCCTAAGTAGCTTATACTCATTCAACAGCTACTATTTTTATTCTTTGAAAAACTATCTCAAGAGACAAATCATGAGAATGCTCTGTGTCTAAGCCAATCGATAAAGCCGCTTGCAGCAGGTGAGCAAGAAACCTCACATGCATGATTGCAAATTTATCCCAAATTTATGGAAGACTATAATGATTGTAGACTTAATCATCAACACCCAAATTATAAAGTTGACTGATTAAATGTGACAGTATTTGCCGGTATAATATCCCATCAATGTTGCCTTCAGTCTTCTTTCAGCTTGAGTATCTTGAAAACCTAAGCATCTGTTAAACATGCACCAACAATTAGCAACTTGTGAATTAAAATGCTGTGTAAGAATAACTAAATAAGAATCAAATGAGGCTAAGAAATCACATAAAGTGAAAATTTCCAAAGTGAATCAAAATACCAAACACAGCATATTTCAATTCCTTTGAATTATGAGACAAGCTTAGAATCATCAGACAAGGGGTTAGAGACTAGCATCTAATAGAGTTCTCTTGGCTTGCTCAGAGAGTTTGATGTTAGAAAAGAATAAATAAATTCATAGAGAAGTTATGTTTTAAGGCAAAAAGAATCAATTGTAAATAATTCTAAAGATGGCCTCATGCCCACCAACATCTCGCGCGGAGATTGTATCGTACCTCACCCATTCCCAACCAATCACAGCTCACCTTACATATCTCCTGGATATGATATACCTTGGTCATCTTCTCATTCCTCTCTGCCACCCTCTTCTCGCTCTTTCCCAACCATTCCTTGTCCTCTCTCTCTCTCTCTCTCTCTCTCTCTCTCCCATGGCCAGTACCTCTCTCCAGTCCCTCCATCAATCCATTCTCCGCCACCACAACCACCATCAACATTACTTCACCTCGTCTCCTGGCTCTATCTTCTTCAAACCAAGCAAATCCTACAGACTCTTCTCCAACGTCCCCTGCTCCTCCTCCCCCCCGAGCACCACCTCATCCAGTACTGTAGCACCGGCCGGCGTCTCCTCCTCCGCGCCACTCGACGCCCTGGCGAACTACCTGTCGACGCGCGACTTCCGCGAGGCGGACGAGGAGACGCGCCGCCTACTCATCGCCCTCGGTGGCGAGGCCGCACAGAAGCGCGGGTACGTGTTCTTCTCGGAGGTGCAGTTCATAGAGGCCGCCGACCTGCAGGCGATCGACCGGCTGTGGCGGCAGCACAGCGGCGGCCGCTTCGGGTACGCCGTGCAGCGGCGGGTGTGGGAGAAGTCGGGCCGCGACTTCACGCGCTTCTTTATCAGGGTGGGGTGGATGAGGCGGCTGGACACGGAGGTGGAACAGTACGGATACAGGTCCTTCCCCAGCGAGTTCATGTGGGAGTTCAAGGACGACACACCGGAGGGGCACCTCCCTCTCACCAACGCTCTCAGGGGGACTCAGCTTCTCCGCAGCATACTAACACACCCAGCCTTCGAGGAGATCATAGAGGAAGGGAGGGAGAAGAGTGAGGAAGAAGGAAGGATGGCTGAGGAAGAGAAGGGGAAGGAGCAGCCAAAGCTTCTGGGTGGCAAGAGGGTCTTCGAACCCGACTATTCCTTTTGAGCTTAATTCCCTTTTGGATTTCGGTTGGTGATTCAAAAGCTGCTTAAAATTACTATATGTGTTTTATCTTTTTGTGTTTTTTTTTGTTGATGTTTAGACTCTTACTATGTAAAACAAATTTGATGTTAATGTGTTGCAGCCACAATATTTATTATGTCACAGTAAAATTAGGCCATGTGTTACATATATACACCAAAGTAGTGTGATCGGTGTTTTACTTCAGATTTCTTTTTCTCCTGTTTCTAGTTATTCTCCTTTAGATTCTTCACCATCATCATCTTCTTATTCTTCTTCAGACTGACTGATGTTAAAAAGTAAATAGAAGTTTATAAATTGATTGGAAGGCCATAAAGTGATGAAACAAAAAAAGTGTCCGAGTTTGGATTGGCTATGGATTGCTACATGGCCCTGCAGGTTCCGAGTTAATTAAGTTGTTTCACACCCATTTCTCTGCTCAGGTGTTCCAAAGATGGTGGAAATGCTGCAGCAGATCGAAGCACAATGTTTGATATCATCTTTTAGAATATAACATGGAAGGCTTGTATTATTATTATTATTTTTTTTTTTTACCAGAAAGCAACATTAATTTGCCTTAAATTCCACTCCAGTTGATGCCATAACATGACTTTCCACCCACAAAGACCTAACTACAAAAAATCAGGAGTAGGATCACCATTCTGTAGCAAAGGCATTTACCAAGAATCATAATTGATTTTGATCTTTCTCACAAATCATCTATCAACAGAGTCATAGGATTTGGCACTTTGGTTGTAATCCTTTGTCGTAAAATTCATCTGACTGATATTACAGAATGACAAATTATAGTACTCATGCAATCCTTTGACATAAAATTCATCAATCAATGCAGAAAATGAAGTCTTTAAGTATATATTAAACATGAATGAATGAATCATTGTGTACATATCAACTACAAAATGGTAGCACTCCAGCCTTTGAGCAAGCTCAGAGGTCCAATATTTCTGAACGTTTTTTCAAAAATAAATAAATAAATAAATAAACAGACATGAGATGTACATTGTGGCTTAATGCCAATCAGATGATAATAACTACAACAATATATTCCAACGTTAAATATGCTCAGTTGAAAAAGAATTTCCAGATCTCCCTCTCTGACGTTCTGGAAACCATGTGGACACTAAAAATGTTGTCCTCATGCACCATAGCTTTTAGTTGTCGCGCTACACCGTTAGGACCTACAAATTTTTTCTTCACAGCCAAATACGACACTCCATATGGTGGTCGCAGACACTGCACAGAAAGAATTTAGCCAGTTTTAGTCCACAATTCTTAACTACGAAACATGGATACTTCAGATTGCTTATTGAATCTGTATCGCTTGTACAATAATTCTTGAATACAAGCCAGATACTTCTTGAAGTATATGATTTTTTTTAATTATTATTAAAAATAACAAAAACATTTAGGACCCAGTATATTTCTTGACATAATGCCCACAAGGAGGAAAAATTGACTTTCAAATTTCACATTCTACCATGCAATCACTGCAATTCTATATATTAACCAATGACTGTCGTACTGCCCATACGAAACAAAACAAGTGGTACATGTCTGACCAACCACCGGTGTGCGAACCAGCCTGTTTTGGGCAGCAGGCAGGAAGCAGGGGTGTAGGCAGTACACCCCTTGCATCGCTCTATACGGTCAATACTTGACCAGCACCAACTTGTATTGGTTGGTAACAATCGGATTCCAATCATACCGGTTCAATAGTTCAAGTCAATTGTGATCCAATGATCAATTTGACCATTGTTAGAGCTTTTGATATAAAAGCTCACTTTCTCCCTTTCTCAATTAAACATTCTAAATACTCCCTCGTTCTTACTCTTTCGCACTCTCTCAATTAAACATCCTAGTCCATGATTAGAGCTCATAAAAAACTTTAGAAGCTTCAGTTGGAAGGATTTTAATTAGAGAGATTCAAATGCATTATTTGGTGGAAGTTCTTACCAATTTAAAAGTATTTATGCTCTTTAGTTATCTTTTGATATAATTAGATCCTCCTTATATTATGCTAAGATAGATGTATTAGAAAAGATAAAAAAAAATATTTTTATTCATGAATAATTAAATATAGTTTCGATGGAGGATAAAATGATAGAGAATCGTTTAAGATGATATGGACATGTGCTTAGGAAGCTTACAGATATGATAACCAGAGGTGGAATGATTAATATTAATGGTACGAGCTAAGATAAAGAAAGACCTAAGAAGACTTTAATAGAAGCCATAAATAAAGATTTAAGTCTTTTAAACTTAACTAAACATATGATTTTTTATATATCTCAATGACGGTAAAAAAATCCATGTATCCGACCCCAAATAGTTTGGACTTGTGACCTTGTTGTTGTTGTAGACCCTTATTAGTGTCTTATTATGAATAATTGGTTGATTAATGTATTTCTCCTAATATTAGATTCAAATAAGTCCATTATCATACTTTTAGGCTCAAATTAGGCCTAATTTTGCCTGATCACAGCTAGTTGATGGTGGGTAATTTGGGGTCATCATCTTTCCTTAGTTTAGGCACTATTAAAATCATTATCTTACTTTTAAGACCGATTTAGGATAATTAGGCCTAATCACAGCATGTTAAGCATGATTAGTATATCTCTCTTAAATCTAGGCTTAATTAGATCCATTATCTTACTTTTAGAACCAATTTATTATAACTAGGTCTAATCATCATGTAGATTCATTATCTTACTTTTAGGGTCAATTTGAAATAATTAGGCCTAAAAAACCTATAATTACTTACCAGTCATGAATCATTTGCACCTTATTCTTATTGAAATTGAATTATAATTACATTAAAATTAGAATAAAGAGGGGTTAAAAGAAGGTTTTTTTATTTTTCAGTCAGTTTTGGCTATTTTCTGGCCAATTTTCCAAAAACCGGTATGAACTGATCCAGTCCAGGACCAGCACAGCCAGTCGGCACGAGACAATGAACCTAGATATTAACTTTCACAAGTTAGTCATTAGTCGAGTCTGAAAAATGACTATGGACAACATAACATGACAGATTCTGCATAAAGAAGGCTCAAAGTCTATGGGGGGTAATTAAAGCAAGTTTTAGAGACTGTTTCACGAGTTCCAAACAAGATTATAATGATCTGGAGAGAACCGGCTAATTTTTATACATTTCTTATCATATTGGTTTACCAGGAATCTCATGCACATTTGATACCAACGAAAATTTTCAAGACTACGAAGAAAAATTCAGCTAACCTTTGTCATCAGGGCATATAGCTTCCTCAGGGAGGTTACTGAATGAGGGATCTCAGTAATCAAAATGACGTCATAGCCTCCATCTCCTGGGTCTGTCTTACTTGCCCTTTCCCAGGCACGGCTTCCAGAGAGCTTCCTTGACCGCCTGGAGCTAGTTTCCTGAGCAATCACACTTCCCTCCTGACTGCTACATGCATCAATGTAGTCATCCTCAGAGAGGCTAAGGCTAGCCCCACTTGCCAACTCGAAACCATCTACCCTCACCACAGATAGGACACTGGGAAGCTCCTCCCAGTCCCCAGCATAAAAATGGACATCAGAAGTCAAATGCTGTCGAGATGGAGTAAGGGGACTCTCTGATTGGCGACTCTGCTTGTCCTTGGCCTGCTCAATATTTGCAAGGACATTGGGTATGGTTGTGCATCTGATGGTTTCAGCATTGAGATCGTGAAAATGAACTGTAGAAGCACCCTGTGACAAGTTTGCATGACAAATTAGGCCAGTACAATATGATGCAGGATGATATGAACTTGGATATGTGAATTTGAGCATCTTAGTCATTAAAGGCATATGGATACCTTGAGGCAAGCAAAAGTCCCAGCTATCCCATAACCGCAACCAAGCTGCAGCAATTATCAACAAAAATTAGAACTATACTATTTCATCTGCAGCAAAAGAACAATCAAATATCTTGAAGTCATCTATCAACGAATAAAGTCAACAACATCTAACTTCCAAAGCATGTACATGAGAATTAAAATTATCAACATAAAAATGACATGTGGATTTTGTTAATATTGGGAATGAGATGATGTTTTAATATCATAATGTTCAACATTAGAATTAAATCATGACATGTGAAGAAGGATCATTGAAGCTTGTTAAAGCATTCTGGTATAGACTGCAACATTTTTTTCTAACTTAGTCAGCATCAAGCGGTATATAATATTTGACAAACTAATCAAAAGCTAAAGGCTGATAGATTGAGAATAAAAAGGACAGGGACTCCTAAAATGTAGGTACCTCTAAAACCCTTTTGCCTCTAAAACTCAGCAGCCCATCACGAATCTCAAGCTTGACACTGTTGACAAGATCGGTTGAGCTCTCCCAAGATTTCAGAGATCCTGCAGCATGAGAAGGTAAACCTATATGTATGCATCTATATATATAGGCAAATATAGATATAGATTTGGATGATGCCATCCAAATTTATATGAAAAATACAAAAATCTCTTAGATCTTATGTACTCACCATCAGATTTGGATGAAGCCATCTCCGAATTTGAAAACCCAATCACATCAGACAACCTAACCCTTCCCTGGGGCGTAAATAATAAAAATTAACACATAAACGTTGAAGGAAGAAGAACATAGCACACAGCAAGGTCCATTGATGGGATCACAAGTTTGCCGGATTCCTTTTGGAACAAAAGGCGATGATCCATTCAGAATCTGGTTGTCGAGGTTAAATCAGAAATTATGTAAAAATAAATAACAAATTTGGCGCATGTACCTTAAAAATTTTGAGACCTTGCAGATCAACATTTTCTCCAGCATACTTGTATGGATGAGCATTCTGTGAAACAACCATGGCAAAAAAATGAGGAATTGTACATAAACCCTATTTTGGAGGGCTTGTTCATCACAAGAACAATATACGGTCGCAAATCTGTTAGACGTTAATAATTCATGCACATAGCAGAACACTTGACCAAATCGAAATTCTATGATCAAAAGGAAAATCACACAAATGATGGTCTGTGCACAAACTAAACTGAGTTGATTTCTGTAAATACATAAGTACTTGACACTTCATAAACAAAGCGACTATGCTAGAAGTTGAAATGGTAAATACCTTGGAAGGAAGAATCTCGATGGCTGGTGAGGGAAGATGCAAATCCCTTTCAGAGACCAGGGAAACATCCGCCTTCAAACTGGCCTTGTCACGAGGCACCAACGCCGGCAAGCACTGCGCAAGAAGCGACGGTGACCTCATTTGTCCTTCTTTCTCTCAGTATCTGGTAATGGAACTGCCAATGCCAGAAGATGCATCAGAAATGGATCAAAGCACACGCTAAAAGTACTACTAATGAAATCATCAATTCCACAGATCAAGAAGAAAAAGGGCTAAGAATCCTACACTCTAGCTGAAATTATTCTCAAATTCGTCCGTCAACTCAAAGATAGGATCTTTCAAGCTCCGAGAACATTAACAGCAAAACCCAATCCCGAGAAGAACAGGATCAAGAAAACGATACCTTGATGGGTAGAAGCCGTCAGGTGGAAGCGGGGATCGGAACACCTTGGGACCGTCAATTAAAGCCGCGGACGCGAGAGATGGCGGCAGCTTCAGCGAAGAATCCGACCCCTGCCTCAATTCGTCCCACCAAGTCCGCCAGCGGACCGACATCGAAGTCAAAAGAGCACAACTTTCCTTTACGGAGATCGGGCGACAAAAGGAGAGAAGGTTCGGACGCACAGTCGGCCAAGTCTTTGACCGCGGAGGGATGCTTTTCGTTATTCCGAGAATACCCCTATACCACGAAAGATACGTCTTGGACAAGCACGGCGAAGGGTGCGAGGTTGGTAAACAACGTGACTTCACGTGTGCCATACTACCCGAACGGGTTACCTTTCTTTGTTGTCGGTTGGACGTCGGTTTCAGGGGGATAGTCTGTGGGTCCCATATACTTTCTCTCCAGGTGTAAAACAGGGTAAGTTGGAATTTGTCCTACCACGTGTCACGATGATCCTGATTGGGATCAATAGCTTGTGAACAATATTCTTTTTTTTTTTTTTCCCAAGTAATGCCTGCCATAAACAAAACATAGATAGTTGAAGGACAGAAGAATAATGGATTGATGTCCCTAATAGATAGCTTTTGAGAACATATTTGAAATATGTATTATAAATTTAATATATATGTTAAATAAAAATTAATATTTAATATTTTAAATTATAATTGATTTGAATGTTATATTGTAAATATTAAGTGCTGGGAATATTAAATTCTTAAAGTACCTTATGATGTCATCTTGAATCACAAAGTTATCAACATGATATTATAGTAAGAAACCAATATCATCTACATTTTTTAAAAGCTAAATTTTTTTTATTTATTTTTCAAAATTATTTTATATTTATTTATAAGATTATATTATTTATTTATTTATTATATATCTAGGTAATTTAAATTTTTTTTTGTAAGATAATATACATTCATTCAATTATGTACTTTATTTATTTACTTATTAATTTAAATAAAAATATGTATTTATTTTTGAATAAATATTAAAATTATTAGAAGAATAAATTTATCATATATTGTTCAATGAAGTTTTGAAATATAATTTAACTAAACAATAATTACATCAATGTATATTTAAAACACTCAAGATATCCATAATTACACACTTATTCAAATCTTTTTCTCTAAATACATATTAATGTTAGGATCGGAGCGGCACTAAGAGGGGGGGGTGAATTAGTGCAGTGGATTAAAACGTCGGTTTTGACAAAACTTTCGTACAATAAAAATCGAACTCTGAAGTGCTTAACTTGAAAGCGTATTCGCAAAGTTGTGTAGCAAAGGTAATGAGAAAATAAAGCAAGTAAGAAGGTTTGCAGTAATGTAAGTAGCAGTAATGAAATGCAAACTAGAGATTACGTCGATTTTAAAGTGGTTCGGTCAAATGACCTACATCCACTTGCGAGGCCCCTCTTCGACGAGGCTCCCACCTTCCACTAGCAAATCTCTTGAAGGGGAAGGGTAAATACCCCTCTTACAACTTTTTACAAGCGGTTCACTCTCTTACAAATTTTCAGCAAGAAAGAAGGAGGTGAACACTAGCAAATTGAAAACAAGACTAGCTAAGGCTTTTCTAAGACCTTTCTCTCAATCAATTGCTTCTCCAAAAGTTGTAATCTCAGCTAAGATTTGAGGGGTATTTATAGGCCTCAAGAGGATTCAAATTTGGGCTCCAAAATTTGAATTCTCTTTGGGTTCCCGATGCTGGCGGTGCCACCGCCTGTCAATGTCAGACACTAACAGTGGACGGGCGGTGCCACCGCTTGGCTCTCGGGTGCTGGGCGGTGCCATCGCCTAGCTCTCGGGTGTTGGGCGGTGCCACCGCCAGACCCTTCGGTTCACTGATTGGGCTTCAAATTTAGCTCAAACCAAGTCTAATTTTGGGCCTAGTTGGCCCCTAACCAGGATATAGGATTATCTCTTCATCCTAATCCTAATTAATGTGCTAACTATAAATTTTTAAAGACATTTCCTAAGCTATTACAAAGTCCGCAAGTCAAGACTTCTTCCGGCGAGCTTCCGGTGATATTCCGGCGGTCTTCCGACGAACTCTCGGAAACCATTCTACGGACTTCCAACAAGCTCCTAGACTTCACGATTTAATCTTGGCGAGTTCCAACGAGCTTCTTTGGCAAGCTCCGATCTTTCTCGGCGAGCTCCGCGAACTTCCAACGAATCTTCCGGTGAGCTTCCGAAAAACCCTTCGGCAAGCTCCCTACTCATTCTCGGCTAGTTCCAGCAGCATTCCCGACGAACCTTCGGACTTCCGTCGAACTCTCGAACTCGCAACAAATCCTTTGTGCTTGACTCCGACACTTTGTTTCGCTTTATGTCTTCGTCGTTATCGTAGTTAATCCTGCACACATAAGCCAAAACTCTACTCCGATCTAGACAATTATTACAACGCGAATTGACATTCTGTTGCCCGGCACGTCATTGGTTAGCGCTTCGTCCGATTCTTCAGCGCATCGTCCTCTCTTACGGCTTGTTGCCCAATCGGCGGTTGACTTTCGCAACCCCAATATCCTTGGCGCAATTCCGCTCTTGGCCCGATGCCTGACGTCCGAAGTGTTCTGCCATCCAATATCCTAACGTGATCTCCTCCGGCGCAACGTCAATTCCTCCTGCGTTAATTGTCTAATCCTGATCGAGTAGACCTGCATCACTCAAAATGCAGTTAAACATCTAAACACAATCAATTAGTTTCATCATCAAAGAGATTCAACAATTAAAAATATAAATATATTCCAAATACAATTTAATTGATACATTCTTCCAAACATAGGGCATAATAGTCATTTCATGTGATCAAATTGAACACGTTGTGATGAGGATAAATTATTCTCGGATACAATTTTTGCCCACGCTGGTCAAAATGTTCTCTTCCACGCATCCACTAATGGTTCCATAGTCAACACCCAATCCCAGTAAATCTTAGGGCATTCCTTTACCCTAAAGATTGCAATAGATTTTGGCTAAGAAAGTCTCCATAGTAGACATTCTCTCAAATTCCAAAAGTCCACACCAACCATTGGGAAAAAACAAGCCTTGAGTCATTTCTTCAACCTACAAAGGTTATGATTAGATTAAGAACATTAAAATAAATTCATCAATTTTTAGCCTATGTTTTATATATACGTACATATATATGCAATAAATATATATATATATATATATATATATATATATACACACACACATACTCATATTTTAGCGATTTCGCAAGAAATAATCATATTTTATGTATTTCTCAAAATAACCCTTTAAAAGTTTTCTCATCAATATTTTTGCTCCTTTTTTTAACTATTACAGTATTTTCATTTGGCTAGTTTATAATATTTTTCTAATAATATTTTTAATATTTTATTGATGTATTGAAAATACTATAACCATTATTAAAGAATTGTAAGTGATATCATATTGTATTTTTTTTTTTTCATTGCCCATGGACTATTACAATATCATATTTTTCAAATTTGTAGTTAGTCTAGTTAAGGTTATAAATCTATTTATATTATATACAATATTTTCAAAAAGCTTTTACAGTATTTTTACAGTCAAAACACTATAAAAGGCCAAAACCATCATAGCAAACCAAAACACTAAAATATTTGTAAGACAGTTTTGAGTGTTTTTTTTTATGTGTGTGTGTGTGTGTGTATATATATATATATATATATATATAGTGAAGTTGTTTGACTTTGGACATCTTTAGGTCAAAATCACTAATGTATTTTTGAATTGCAATGAACTTAAATGTATTTGTATTTATAACAAGAAAGAAATATTCATATGACAACATTAGCAATAAATGAATCATGGCGTATCCCAAATTCAAAATCCAAAGTTCTCAAACAATTTAAACATTATAAAGTAAATTTTAATTAAACAAGGAGAAGATTTAAATGATGAGAAACTTGAGATTAATGAGTCAAACAACGCCACCAAAGTGACATGTTTCGATCATCTACATCCAAAGAGAACAACAGGTGGAGTTGTTCGACTTTGAACAGCTTTATGTCAAAATCACTACAAATTGTAATGCTCAGCTCTTCCATTATTCAAAACTGGCAGGAATAATCGGAGGAACTAAATCAGAAGAATTTGTCAAACTATGTTGTCATCCAACACATCAAGGAGTTGGTGACAACATAATTAACTAAAATGATGTTAGAACATTAGTTAGAATAATGTTTATATTGTATATATATGAGCATCTCAATGCAAACTTTACATGAAAAATACAGGGAAAGTAAATGCAAAAATAAATATTTTTCAATTGTATCTATATACAATTGATATCCAAATTATTTTATGTTTTATTAGGAAGAAAAACTTGTATCCAAATTACGTATTTATCCTCTAAATTTAAGTATAACATGTACATTCTTACGAATATCATTGTGATGAATGAATCCCAATCTTTTAAGTTAACAAGGATGGAGTTTTCTTGAATAGATGTTAAAGGGTGGGATATATGTATATATATATATATTAAATCAAACTTCAAAGGTAAAATATGCCATTTAGGAACTCTGAAAGGATAGATATGTAGAAACCAATGAGTAGGTCAGTCAAACTCCATGATCACATCAAGACATGAATACACACTGTCTGCAAAGTTTATATCAAAGGGGTGAGATGGGTGACATGAGAAGAGATATGAATTCGATTTGAGGGAGAGTCGTTGAAAGCTTGGAAAATTAGTCCACAAGAACATTGGAGAAGACCACCTAACAAGATGGTGGATGATGATGGTTGACCTTCTTGTAGAATCTGACGTACGTTATATGTGGAACATATTTAGATTAGTCAAACTAACCCCCCACTTGTAGAAGGGATAAAAAATTAATACTCGTATTTCGTGCTGATGATGAATCCCGTGATGCAATCGCTCATCATATCATTTGCCCGAGAGTTTGAAAGTGCACTTTTATGTGCCAACGTTGTTTTCACATCTTTCACCATATTGCATAATTTGTTATGAGAAGAAAGCTGCTAAGCTTGTTGGTTATCACATATGGGTAGGTCAAATCCACTTATGATGTGTATATGAACTTATACCAACACATATCTACTGATCGATTTTAGCAGGAGAGGTCAAAAACTCTTTTAATTTTGTTAAACCATTCCAAAAACCTTGGATTGACTATATATATATATATATATATATATATATGTTGATGATTGATCAGGAAAATATTTATTTTTTGTGCATTTCCCAGCAGTACTCTCATTTTTGTTATTCCTGATCCATGACCTCCTTTTCGAAAATACTAGAATTGCCATTCAAAAAGCTACAGCAAATGTTTCCCACCATCGATTTTGGGAACTGACCGAAGGACCGTCGATCAGTTCATATGAATGGATCGATGGGTTTGGTCTGATGTTAATAGTTTTGATAAAATGATGTAGTTGAGGAAATCTCTCTGTTATCAGGTTTAGCCTCAAAGACTATTTAGGATTCAACTTTCTTCTTTTCCATCTTTTACTTTATAAAAAAATGATCATCAACCAAAGACTCCTCTCTTGTTTGGAACTGTGAATTTTATTATTTGAAAGTGTTTTTCACTTGTGTTCATAGTTTTGTGGGTTTTTAAACCCTCCAATCTGAGACTTTTATTGTTACAGATGCAAGTAATATTCATTCTATTTTAGCTTTCTCATCAAGTTATCTCCTTTTTTTTTTTTTTAAGATCGTTAAAAATTGTGTATGTCTAATGACTTTCAAGTTTTTACAGTGTTTTTGTGTTTAGTTTGCAATTTTTCTGAACAAAAGAAGAATTCGATAAAGTTTAATTTAAAAAAGATTCTATAAAGGCTAAATCATTCATTTATTTTGGAAGCATAATTTATATAATCAACAACAGTGGAATACACTAATCATAACTTCTTAATGCATGAACTGGAATGAAAGTAAGTGTAGACACTCATGAACTGTAATTGTTTACATGTTATCATGAACACAAGTAAAATTTTTACAGTGTTTTTTTTATATTTGTGTTATAGTGTTTTTATAAAAACAAATCAAAATACTTTTAAATGCTTTATAAAAACATTATAACCATATACTTGAATCACATTGTTAATGATGTCCTATTATGTGATCCTTATAGTGTTTTAGAAATAAAAATACTTTAAACACTATAACAAAATATTTTTATCATTTTTTTAATGCATGATGCAAATAATATCCTAGTACAATTGTGTGTATGGAATGCAATGTAATGAATGTAAAAATTACAAAAAAATATTACTTACATAATATTTTTATATGAATTTTATTGTGTTTAAGAAATTCGAATGAAAACACTATAAATACTTCATAAAAATACTATAACGAAATATGTTTATTATTTTTCTTGGAATACATGATGCAAATGATGTCATAGTACAATTGTGTACATAGAATTTAGTGTAACAAATATAAGAATTATTGATAATATTATATATATATAGATATATATAGTATTTTTTATGAGCTTTTTGGACATTTGGAGGTTGTATTAAGAGTCTTAGGATTAATGCAAGACCTATGACAAATATATATTTTTTAACAGAGATGACAAGAAAAAAATATCGTAAAAATGGTTCGAGTTATTTTGAGAAGCATATAAAGAAATCAAAAGAAAAGAGTAGGTTCTTTGGAGTTTTACCTCATATAAATTTGAAGTCTAGACATTCTCACAGTTATAGTGAACATTGATAATAAAACATATTTATGTGGTTGATTTTAGCTATTTGGAACCCATTGCTCCATATTTGTTTTATGCGATCATTAGCTATAAAAAGTTTGAATCCATATTTTTTTTATGATTTTCTTTTCGACAAAAACATACAAGAAAAAATATGTGAAAAATATATTTCTGACATGAAGCAAAACAATGTTAGGTTGGACATGAAGACGAAGAAGGAGGAAGGCAAGGATGAGTTGTTCGTGTAGATTGTCGTGCTTTTTTCGTATGCAAATTTTTAGACATCAGTGTTGATTTACTAAAATACTAGCATTTTTGAGTTGTATTGTAGTATTTTAATGTGATTGACATTTAACAAAACACTATATTACATATACTATAAAACATTGTAAAACCTTACTGTGAAACACACATTTAATAAAACACTATTATCATATTACTAAAGTACTGTAAAACCTTATTGTGTAAAACAGACATTTAACAAATCACTATAAAATTTTACTGTATATAATGGACATTGAACAAAAATACTGTATCATTTATACCAAACTTTTACTTTGTAGAATAGACATTTAACAAAACACTAACTATATCACATTACTAAAATATTGTAAAACTTTACTGTATAAAATAGATATTTAACAAAACACTGTATGCTATAAAATCTTGTTGTGTTGAATGAACATTTAACAAAATACTGTAAAACTTTATTGTGTATAATAGACATTGAATAAAATATTATATCACATATACTAAAATACTATGAAACCTTACTGTGCAAAATAGAAATTTTAATAAAACACTATATCACATTACTAAAACACTGTTTTGCGTAAAACAGATATTTAACAAAAACATTATTGTATCACATTACTAAACCACTGTAAAATCTTACTGTGTAAAATAACCATTTAAGAAAGAAAACACTATATAAAATACAGAAAAAACACTATAAAACTTTACTGTTTAAAATAAATATTAACAAAAATACTATAAACACTATATCACGTCAAAAACACAAAATACAACTATATCACTGACAGTTTAACCATATCAATATTTTTCTTTTTTTGGACAATATTAACATTGATTTTTTTTATGTCAACAGTTTGGATAAGGACGAGAGAAATAGGTGTTTGCTTGTCGCATATATCGATCATGGCATCAATGAACTTCATAACAAAAAAAACACCATAAACAAAACCAGAGAGCATGTAAGTGATATGAAACATACAACTGCATTTTAAACAAAACCCATGAAGACTCACGATGCATTTTAAACTTGAGACATTTCATCTCTTTTATTTTTCATTCGACAAATGAATAATGTGTGGCAACATACTTGTCGAGGCATCTTAGTTGATTAGTAGTTATATCTGCGATAATTTTCTTCTATTAGTAATGTGTTGCGATGTACTTTTTGAAATATTATAATTTCTCTTAAAACACATGGAAAGTTCACTTACCGCTTTCTTGAATACAGTCTAGTATTTCTTGACAATTCATGGTGCCAGTGATAATGTGTGTTAAGGGGCACAAACATCAAATTGATTAGTCCATCATAATTAATTTTATAGCTTAGGTTGAATATCCAAGTCCCTACTTACTGATAATACTCTTTCATTAAAATATAGTAATCAAATTAATTAAATAATATTAAAAATATATAATAACCTTACTAATAGGAATAGGATATTACCTAAAAATTAGTGTCCATAATAATACTCGAAACAATTGATGCGTTGGACTTAGTAGCAGCCTTCGATATTAGGATGGTAGAATTTCTTAATTACGCCTCCAATGAAGATGTCTAAATGTAATAACTAGAAATGCTATTAATTTATAAATAAGATTGCATATTTCATGAATCAATTAACTACTCACTCACGATGAATAAGAACAATGAAACATTTGTTGATAAATAAAATTTAAGCTAAAATTGATAATAATGTCATTGAATATGTAATGGATAAGAACTCAAACTCTATAGATAAAACTCATGATAAATACTTCAAATTGAATATTATCATCATGACTTCCTCATCGTTAGCAACCTCACTCATCCTTATTACGAAGAAAAACATCAATTAATAAACTATAAATAGAATATTATCACCGAATCAAATACATATGTCACTATATCATGACCGTCGCAATCGACCTTCATCTATTTGCTCAACTTATTCAATTACATCACTTATTGTTGTTAATTTATCTCCCTTATCTTCGTATTGTTCTTGCTCATTACTCCTGTGCTTCTTACTATTTTTCTTTCCAACTATAGTCTAATTTTTTTTCCTAAAAAGATAAGAACTTCAATATAACTTTTTTTTATTAGTGAAGCCACTATGTTTTCCCTTCTCGCAACTACTATCTATCACTCGGCTTTTGCACTTGGGATCTTATTAAAGATAGAGAATATTATTTGGTTATCTCAGTTAATGCTTCTATATCCCGAACTTCTCTAACAATGTGACAAATTAAGTTATTTGGTTATCCTTTGCATCATAACCTTTATAACAATATAGTAATTATAAATGATGGACATCAAGGCGAAGGATTTTATATATAACCTTTGAGTTATTTGGTTATCCTTTGCATCAATATAATTACAAACGATGGACATCATTTAGGAACGTGATCATTTTGCTATTATTATTATTATTATTAGAAAGGCCTTTATATATAACATTCAAAGGTCCTAAGAACACTATCATTCGAGTAAGTCTTTGCCCACCCATGACCTTTCCTATCTCAAAATTGAAGTAATTTAGTAGCTTAAATAGTCATTCAGAATCTAACTAATGAAGTCCATCATCCTCCCACAATATTGCAGAATATCTTTTTCTTTTGAACTCCAAATAATCTATATTGTCTGAATACCAACTTACATGAGCCACCTGGTTTATTACAGACTTTTAATTGCTCTCTCTCTCTCTCTCTCTCTCTCTCTCTCTCTCTCTCTCTCTCTGATAGTTGGACTTCATACCTTTCGACGTAGCCTCGAGCTTTTTAACATTTAAACTCAATCGGACACTTTACAGACCAAATTCGATGTCAATCTGTCCCCTCTAGACACATTATATTTGTATAACTTAGTAATGGTAAGTTTGACTCTCTTAAAAGTGCAGTTTATATTTGCATTGGGACCATTTACACGCCTAAGATGTGCACATCTTTAATCTTCTTATGCGCGGGCAGGCTTTCCAGCAGTTCACCGGAATAAAAATACAGCTATGTATTGCAGCCCTACGATAGATAGTCCAGATGGCTGGTTTCTGTGGCAGGCGCCGATTAGCACTCACCAGTTCGACAGGCACCGATCGTTGTTTCACTTCTCAGACTCTCCAGGGTATTATTCTTTTTGCAGTCATCTTGGCTGCAATCCCTTCATGTCCCTTGTGGCACGGCACCGGCTTAGGATGGATTGCTATTTTCCATTGGTTTCTTCTCTTCGGGAACGAGTCCTATTCCATGGGCAGTGAACTCGGAGATATATCCTGAGGCCTATCGTGGCATTTATGGAGGCATGTTCCGCCTGCCTCCATAAATTGTTTCGTTAAACATTCCTCTCGATCGTTGCAGTTTGTGGGGACAGCGGGAACCTTCTTCGTTATCGTCGGCGGCGTGGCTGTGGTGGCATTTGTCTTCGTAATAGCTAGCCTACTACTAGTCTAAGAAGGCTTGAGCTTGGCCTTTAAAGCGTGTTGTGCTTTTAAATGGACTTTTCATTACCTACTTAGAATAACAACACTATTGTCGAAGATTACAATAGCATCTATACCTTCTTCACCCAATAGCAAACCGAGGGTGAGCTTCAAAATACATTTAAAATATGTATTGGCGCCCAATATTGCTCAAATATAAATTAGTATTTTGTATTTTTTTTTTTTTCCAAATCTGAAACTACTCAAATACTAAATACTAGTATTATTAGCATTTCAACATTTGTAGGATGTTAGTTTTTTTTTTTTTTTTGAAAGTATCTTATGATTTTATTTAAAATTATAATATTGTCAAAATAATTTAGTAAGATTTTTAATCTCTATAAGATGAATTTTTATTTATTTATTTTTTTTTAAAAATTATATTTATTTATATGCTTATATTTTTATTTATTATATATTTGAACCATACAATTTTTTTTTATCAAATTACATTTTATTTATTTATTATTTATTTTATTTATTTAAATAAAAATATATACATTTATTTTTAAATATATATTAAAAATATTAGAAGAATAAATTTATCACAATATTGAATTAATTTTTGTGATATAATTTTACTAAACAACACTACCTCAAAACATATTTAAAAAAATAATATTCATCTATTATTTATCCAACGATCAAAGTTTTTCACAACTATACATTTACTGAGCTTTTTCATCCAACTACATAATAAAAATACAAACATGATCCAAACCTAAGTTTTAGGTAGCATTGTTGCTTGAAATGGTTCCTTTACCATAATCTGCTGCTGTACTTCCATGACATTATTGATTCCACAACACCACCCAGATCAGCAGATTTGGGTATAAATGGAGAACAGGATGCGCAAATGAGATCTCCAACGGCATCCCGTAACAATGCTTGCATACAATAAAAACAAAAAACAACGCTTAGCATATGAAGAGCATGGACCACACAAATCAAATCGAATTGAATGAGCATAACCAATGCTGATAATATTAGCGGATACCAAACCACCAACGCATTGTTTTTCACTTTTCTGTATCAAGCAACGAGAAGAGCTTGGTCATTATTTGGTACATCCGCCTCTTTGATGATAAATGACAAAAGTGTTGAAGTACCGTACAAGATTACATTTTGTAGCACAGCAGTCACATTATCAGCATACACAGACTTATATCGTCAATGTTTGCTTCCTGAACTGAAAATTATTACTGCAGATATTTGAACTCAAATGTACCATACAAGAAGTGAAAGCACATCTTCACATATTATGCCATGAGGAGTGATTAGTTCTTCCAAGATATCCAGGATCTTGAGGATGCAGCATTATTCAGCAGGGCATATGTCTTCCAAACTGCGAAAAAGAAGTTAGTAAAGCTGAAATTTCAAACACTTTTTCTTGGTAAAACTACTTTGTAAGTGACAGCGGTACCTCTTCCCCAAGTACTCAATAATATCTGTAGTAAGTGTTGCTCGTTTCTTGTTTTGGAACGCAAGAGCAGCAGCTCTTCTAAGCAGTGCAGAACCAGCAATGCACCCGAGGACCATTGGATTTGACAAACTTGAAATTTTCAAAACAGTTAGAAGCGAATTTTACTAAAAGAATAATGATCTCATCCAACAAAATGTATATAGTCAAACTGTCAAACCTCTTTCCAGTGGCTTCTTTTGTAGACAATAAATGCCGGCGTGCCCATGATGAAAATACTGCAACACTAGTATCACATGAAAATTATGCAAAAGTGAAAGCTTTAGTTTGCAAAACAGTGTTGCAGCCGTGAAACATAGCACATAGATTATGTACACTCTATACGACTTACATATATATATACCAATACACACTGGGTCTGTAATGTGCTCAAATGTGTCTCTATCAAATTGGGAGCACTTGACTGTGTACCAGAATTTAGAAACATCAAAACTAGAGTATAATATGTTTTCTAGAGTCAAGATCTTAAAGTTGCATGTAGTTACATGCTTATATATGCTGGCAAAGAAATGCTACTTTACAACTGATAAGGCCATTTAGTCTCACTTATCAACAACCCTTTCATATAATCTGTTTTCAAGGTAAATTCATCACTGTGGTAAATGCATTTTAGTTTTTTTCAAAGAAAAGAAAAAAATTAAACCTTACAGAAACAAATGGCCTAGGGTTGTATAACTTGAAGAAATGCAACAGATTTAAATGCAAAAACGTGATTGGCAAAAGACTACAAAGCTTATCTGACATCCTAAATGACAACAAACCTGCCAGAAAGGATGTCACCTTGACCACCACAACGTCGAGGTGAGCCAAATGTGCTCACACTTGTGACTGTAAGACATAAACCATCAGAAAGAACTACAGCTAATTATATAATGACTATGATACCTAAAATTCAAAAAAGATAGTAATATGTACTGCATTTAGCTAAGACCTGCTTCACCATCACTAATAAAATCTGACTTCCCTTTACGAAGAATAGTAACACCATCAATCCTGAGAGGACAAAAAGCTATGTTTAGCCTTCTTGTGAATCACAAGAGAAACAGAAAAGAGAAATTCAAAAGATGATTACCGCCTGGCAAGCAATTGTAATTGGTTGGTACCATCTTCATCATTAACTTCACAATCCAAAGCCTTCTCGACAAGGCGTTTATACTCATTGATATTTGGTGTTAGGACAGCTAATGGGTTTCCACGAACTAAGTCAAGGTTGTTAGTGACAAGAAAGAGACCATCCTGCAAATCATATCAATGTTATCTCTTATGAATTAATCCATGTGCTTCTGATTTAGAGAATAACAATTGAGATAAGATGCATGTTTTATAATGCAGAAAACACATACCCCATCAATGACTATTGGAATGCTTGATTGCCTTGCATGCCTCATGATGTCACTCACGCAACCCTGGCATACCAAACAAGCTTTATTTTGACCATGGGAAGATTACATGGTTTGTTGAATCTGTTCTCAACATTTGGATTTATAATAGGATATGCATATTCATCAAACCACATTCCACTAAGGATGCAGATTTTCTCTTTGTTATTGAGTCATTCTAACTCTTGATGTTTTCCCAACAAATCATTTCCAATTGTCATTAGAAAGAGGATAGATTATCGAAAGAGCTTTAGAAAGTTCTGCTATATACACACACACTAAATTCCCATGTATACTGCAGCTAGCAAAATGTTGGTCCCCCTTGATAGTGTGAAATAGTCAGAAAAATCATACAATATTGCACTGCACCAAGTTGTAGCCATCGCTTAATCACATAATGATTGTCACTGAATGAAATATGTTCCTATCATGAGAATTCATCCATGCCTTGTGAATGACAGGGAATCTGGACAAAGGGTGTCAATTCACAATAAGGTCATATTAATTGCAATGGATTAACTGTTGCAATGGATTAACATATAAAAAGAGTTTAAAATAGATTAACTGTTGCAATGGATCAAACAGATGTCTGAATAGTAGATTCAACTTTCATGTGGTTTTAGGAGCACCTCAGATTTAGTAGCAGAAATAGTATTTCCTGAGCTAATATTACCTTTCTAATTTCCACTGTTTCCTAAAATCTTCACGTACAGTAGGTTTCTCAGAAGAAGGTACCTTAGTGAACCCATTCCACACCCATACTTTCTTCATGTAATTTAATTTTAAGAAAGATGTGTTGTAATAAACATACAACACTTTTTTGAAACTAGATGGTGAAGGCAAGAATTGGAGAAATGATATGGGAAAACAAATCACAAAGATAGAAATAGGACAACCTCATAAAAGCCAATGGTTGTGAGAATAACTTCTCAAGCTAGCAGCATACCATAAGAAATTGATCTCTTCCTAGTCCCGGACCAACAACAATACAGTCAAATCTTTCCATCCACTTTCCAACTTCAGAAAGAACCTTAGCAGAAACAGAGTCTCTCTCGTCGTCCCTAAGAAACCAAATTGTATATCAACCCTTGTTGTACAAGGCCCCCAAAGAGACTTTCCTAAGAAAGGATTACCTTACACTGTAAGATTCTTCTAAAACTGGATGCACAATCAACTCCGGGCTATAGCTCTTTATCACTGTTGCTGCATCTTTTGTACAAAAAACATGTGATAAGTCTGCCCCCTGCATGGTACATGCCAACCAATTTATATTTATGATGCTATATGAAATTAGAAGCAACAATGAACACGGAACAAAGTTCAACATAATTAATATATGAACTGACTATATGAGAGTGATGGTACTCACGAGTTTTAGAGCTGATATAGCAGCAAAATATGGAGCCCCTGTGTACTCACGACATCCACCAATTACTGCAATCTTTCCTGGAAAAAAAGATGAAAAGATGGTTAGGGTGAAAATAACTCTTTGACAATGACATTGATCTCATCGCACTCAAAGTACAAGAAGGTCATGGTAGTTTTTGTCAATGAGTTGCGTTCAGCAAGATTTTGCCAAAAAAAAAATCCAAATTTCAGCAAAATATTTTGTTATGCTACAAAAAAGAATAGTTGCTTCAAGGATACGTCTTTGAATTTATGCGAATCTAAATGAGAATATAACATAATATTCAGGATTAATCCTCAAAGCGAATCAATTGGAAGTCAAATCTTATCTTCAATTTGTGCAAAACAAATGATTTATTAAAAAAAATTGCAAGTAACTTGAGATCCATTTAATATGAACTTAGTTTCGATACAGTAACACTGAAATGAAGGCAAAGCTATCAAACTACAAGGACATAAGCTATTCATGTTCACGAGAAACCAGCACACTATCTAGTTGCTAGATTATAAAGTTTGTTAATCCAAAGATATCAAGCTTTATTTGATTCATTCATGCTCTAGCATAATTTTCTTGATATCATCCTTAACAAGCTGGATTTAAAGAAACCAAACTTGGAGTCAGGAATTGCTGTACAGGTTAAAAATTGTCAACAAGGCATGACTATTGATCAATCAGGTTAACCAAACGATGAGGGAATTCATGGTTTCTTTTAGAGATTGTAGGATGCCATGTCAGCTTTTGCATCAAGTAATGGGAAGAAATGACTTCTTTTGAATTTAGGAAGTGTGAGGTAGAAAACAGTTATGCTATGAAGTTATAGTTGAAAAGATATAAGTATATGAAACATTTTCAAAAGAAACTCCTGTTTTGCATAACTGGGTATTTTTCATTCATTTTTAATTTTTAGGCATTAAAAGTTATATCAGCATGACATATGTAGCAAGGTCAATAACTTTAAAAGAGTAAACAAGCAGCAGCTACAGGGGTTTCAGTATGTATAGGTAAATTCTAGATTGAAATTCTTCGTTTGTGAACAAGCTCAATGAATAAGGAGAGAAATCTGGAGAGAATCAAGAGAGAAATAATAAAAAGGAAGAGAGGTTGAAGAAGAGGTTTTGGAAGCAACTATAAAGATGATAATATTCATAACTTCAATTTGATTTGATCTTCAGGGCTGATAATAGTCATCATTCACTTATCCATTTCTTCTATCCCCAATAAGACTTAAGAACCTTCTACAATACAACACAGATGGAAACTTAATTCTGAATCACCACAAGTTGACTAGACATTACTTTTTAACAAACTTCAGGTTTTTTTTCCACATACCTTCCTTTGGTAGCTCATGAGATGACTTTTCTTGTTAATGTGATGCAGAATAACCTATGTTCTCCTTCTCTCTCAATTAACAGTGAAAATATAACCTTTTTTTATAAGAACTCTAATATGCTACAGTGATGGAAAATGTAAATAACCTCATAGATGCATAATGGTAAAGTTAACTACCACCAACACAATGACAAAACTAAATTGCTACCAATTTTACAAGCATGAAAATGTTCACCTGCTTGGCCTTTATAACGAATGGGGTCTAGCGCTGGTGTTACCCTCCGAATAATGCTCTCAGCATCAGCCTCTGATGCCTCGACATTAGCGCCTTGTATCCCTCGCATTCTATGTGAATGTATCCGACAACAGTATCCACCCAAAGACCTTATCAAGAAAAGCTGCCTCCTTACCACAGCTGACGATGCCCACATGCAATACTCTGGACAACCAGAGGAAGCGATGGAACCACTCATATCATGTCTTGATCACACATCAAGCATCTGTGTCCCGGGTAAAAATCAATCATAAAAAAGAAGGAAAACGAGGAATTACCGCTAGCAAATGTACTTTTCTCAACTAATTCATACATGGCAATCAGAAAGCCCGAATTTTCGATTCGAATATGATTCTATATATCAAAGTGAAAAAAATATTGGCGCAGATCAAGCTAAACCCTAGAACAGATCCAAGGGAAGAATTAAACGTTGGACCGACAGGGATACTGAAAGCATTGATGAGACTATCCATGCTTACCTCGTCGTCGACCAAACACCCAACCAATTCCGTTCCTTCGATTAACAAATCTCGAGTCGATGCAAGAAAGAGAAACGGATAGAAATGGCGACACTTGGGGACAACAAACGGGGAGCGGAGGTCGAGACTCCATAGAGAACGAGAAACGGATGTACGGGAAACGACACACGAGTCGAGCAACAGAGAGTGTCGTTTCCTCCTATGTCGGGCCGGGCCAATATTGACTTTGGTCCAACGGCCTACAACCAATGACCGGGTCCCGCCTGGGGACTAAACAAGGCTTTCCATTGGCCTATAAGAACCCGTTCGGTCCATCTTGTGGCCAAGTACGAGGGCATTATGGTCAGTTGACGCAGATCGATAAAGAAACAGGGGACAAAAGCCACCGTCGCGTTCCCAAGTCTCACGTTGTCCACCCAGCCTTCAGCCGCCGTCGCCGGCGCTTACCCACTCGCTTCAGTGCCACCCCCGCGGCTCCACGGTCAAGTCCTGCCTATTACCGCGGACCAGTCGCTGCCCTCTTTGCCTACGAGTCGTCGATCAGGGTTAGCAAATCTAATAAGCTTCCTTACCTTTTTCTTCTAGTCTTGTTTAGGTTACCACCATTATTATGTATTGAAATTTCAATCGTTTTAAAATTCAGTTCTTTTGTCGGATGATCTTATTTTGGTCAATTTGCTGTGAAAAATTAAAGCGCAATGGATAATCTGCCGTTGGTAGTTGACTAAAAAGCCATCTCCTTTTACTAAACGGACGCATTTACATTATCTACTGATTAACCTCCATCAATGGTCGCTAGTAGCTCATGTATGTATGTATGTACATACATGTTGCTTGAGCTACTAGCGACCATTGATGAAGGTTAATCAGTAGATTTAATGTATTCTTGTGTGTTGCCCAAATCAGTTGATATATAATTTGGGGCATATTTACTTCATAATTTTTTGGGACATGGCATATATGATTTTGCACTTGTCATACATTCTTGAGGGGAACTTTTAATGCTCAAGTTTCATTTATACAGACCTCGATGTTGCATATTAAAAAGTGATGGTGGAACACTCAGATGACATATTGACAATCTCAGCATGATCTCGTGGGCTAAAGTTCCTAGAAGTAAAGTTACATTATTTTTATAAATTTTTCATGGTGCATCCTCTCGGAACAAAATGGAGGATGTGGAAAAAATAGAAAAATAATCTGCAGAAATTTATCTTAAATCATATAATTTGCATATTAAATTTATTAATATTTGTATTAATATTGTCAAGAATCATATTTTAGAATATTTCATCTTATTTGGATGGTTTTTGGACCATAAATCTAGTCAATATCTTGGATCATGTTACTGGATTTGTTAATTTAGGTATTCATGATGAATGAGTAATAGCTAATATAGTTCTAATAATTTTGCATCGTGTTGGGGGCCAAAGTACGTAGACTTCTGGATAAATTGCTGTCGAATCAGATATCTATAAAGTGAACAACTCAATTCTAGTGAATTGAATTGGAGAAGTCCTTTCTCGAGACTTCTTTAGCCAAGTTAAGAACCAAGAGGGTTTATACTTCCTCATCAACTTCTTGTAGTAGGCTTTTCTATTTTTTTATTTCTGTCTGATTTTCGTTACTAATTTAGTCTATAATTTAATTGGACAAAAGAGTTATATTTTAAGCCTAATTAATATCATGCAGTCCCAGTATAAGTGATCATATACAGTTAGGAAATTTATTTTATTTTAGTTTGAGAGGTACAGTAACAAGATTAACTTATCTTTCACAACTGCCATATATATGAATCCTAAGGCTTGTACTTGGTTAGCATTTTAATTTCTATACCATAAATTTATCTTTATTAGTATTTTAGTTCTCTAATTGATAATTCAGGCTTGTACTTGTTGGAGGCATCAACATTTATCATGCCACTATGTCTACTACAATGTACAAATTGGAAGTGAAATGGTACAAGATTCTAGTTTCTTCCCTCTCTTTGAGGACAAAGGTCCAAATCCATGTCCTCTATAAGTTATAATGCCCTAGCTAATTATCCAATGTATTCATGGGTACGATGATGACTAAATGGGTTGACATTCCTCATAACACACATTCATGATAACGAAAAAGTTATCTACAATAATTCATACAATTTATAGTTATTTTATTATAGCCTCAAAATTGTTCCCAATTCTGTCAGTAGCACAATGAATGTGATTTAAAACGTTGAGTTTTGTTGGAACTCAAATTACTTTGTAACAGACAGATTTGGACATCATATATAGCAGAAAAGGGAGATTAAGGAGACTGGTCCTTGTGGGCCGGTGGCTTCAGCAGTATGCGTGGATCCTCTTTATTTTTGGATTGGTATAAGGCTTCAGGGCGTATCAAATATGTGCGAGTACAATATGTATAATTATCGTACAAAAAGCTTCCATGCTGCTACTCCTTTCATGGGTTCTATAGATGATGTTCTTCTAGGACTTGATTAGTTTTTTTTCTCCACATTAGTGATCTGCCCATGAAGCAACTGGAATATTTGAACATATATTTCAAGTGGATGTATAGAGGAAGTTGTTTAAGGACAGGGAAAAAGTTTCATCTTTTATATTGTTAGGAACTCAGGACACTCTTCCATAATAATCTTATTAGTGCTGCTTCACATATAGCTAGTGAGTTTTGCATGCTCTAGTGCATATCTTTAGCGTTTAAGTTGCTTGTTTTCTCTTGATCCATAGTGTAAAAAATGGCATGCGGTGGAGCTGTTGTCCAAGTGCCCAACCTTGGCTTTGGTTCACAAACAAAGTTCTACCTTCAGAGATACAAAATGACACAGAAGTATTCACCCAGATACCGAAGTATTCGAGCAGTACAGGAAAATGAGGGCCCACGAAGACTAATTGACATCATTCGTCTCATCCCAGATGCCTCAAGGAATTACTTCAGAAGCCGTCCTCGCAGAGCACTTTTTGGTGGTATCTCATTGTTGGGTGGCTTTTATGTTGCACAAACAATTTCTCTGTCATTTGGTGCTTTGGGTGTGAATGATGTAATTGCTGCAGTGGTATGTGTTCTTCTTACTGAGTATGTGACCAGATTTTACTACAGTCGGCCCAAAGTAACCTTTCCTATTGCGCTACTAAACAATTTCAAGATGGGATTCACATATGGGCTTTTCATTGATGCTTTCAAGCTTGCTAGTTAAGATGGAATTCCCAAATAGAAGCCGAATTCTCATTCATTCAGTATGTAAGCCTTGCTTAATGTTAAAAGGTTTCGATTCAGTCTGGAGCTCGGAAGTGCAGAAGGATGTAGGCAGCTCGTGTTGCTTCTATTTCATGGCTATTGTATATGCAATGGGCATTCTCATATATTTATACATATCTGGTTCCTTGTCTTGGAAATTATTTTGTGCATCAGTTCATGTGGTGTTTTGTTAGGATTATTTTGCTGCATGCTTGTCAACCCAATTATTCCGATTAACAAATCTAAAACATAATATATTATAAAAAATTAGAGGGAAGATAAAAAAAAAATCTCGAGGTATGAACCCTTGTCTAAGATATAATTTTATCTTTCCTTCTTGTAAGGTTTGTATTTTTGTATATCGATTACCACTTCAATCACTATTCTACCGGTGCATCCGAGTGTTAATATGTTGGAGTGTACTTACTTTCAGAAAAAAAACCTAAAATAGATTGAAAATAGGAAAAAAAATATGATTATACATATATATATATATGTATATATATATATATTTATATGTATATATATATATGTATACATATACATATGTATACATATACATATGTATACATATACATATGTACACATATATATATATACGAGTTTTATTTCCAACAGATTGGCCATACACTTGCTCCAAGGATCAGAACCATTCACCATCTCCAGCATCCAGCAAGGAGCTTGTGCTGTAGATGTGCAGAAAGGCTCAATCAATATGCATCTGCAGAGCTGTTTAAACTGTTTCAATACAAACTGGACAATCTCACATCACAATGCAACTTAACAACCTCATTCCTTCCCATTTCTGACATGGAAATTTTTTTGGAGATTGGGGTTCATGCATTCTGATGACACTCTCTAAATCTTGCAGTAGATGGTGGCATGAAAGCCTGTTGGGGGGTACTTAATGGATCCAAGGACAGGAGGCTGGGCAAGCAGCTAAACATGTTGGCCAATTACTGCCATCTTTAATTGGAGAAGTTGCAGCAGAGCGGAAGCATAAATCTTTGAAGCAGTGACGCTGGTGATTAATTCTTATACAGATAGGGCAAGAATCAATGCTGCATTCAAGGAGAGAGTGTCAGACACATGAAAAGCTTGACTTCTCCTATTTGTGGAGCTTGTTGATCAATCAAACAATGGAATTTAAATGCTTGCAGGAGTGGATTGAGTTGGTCTTCAATGCACATCTTGTTTGATGGTGTTATTTTAGTACTAGTTATGAAGACATCTCCATGTCTTGTGCATCAAGATATTGTTCTTCAGCACAATAGTTGTCTTCTTCAGATTACATTACCTATAAAATATTAGATAGTGATAGTCATCACAACCTAAGGTTCAAAATCTTATTTAATATATTTATATTAAATTCACTTAACAAATGTTTAGAATTTGATACCTTACTTAACAAAGGTTTCTGAAACCATATTTCATATATTGTTTTACATATTAAATATTAGTTTATTCGTCATGTACCATATTTGTTTATCAAGGATCAAAGGTTTAAAACATCATTGGATCATATGATAATATACTAGACTCATCTAACAAATATTGAAAGTATGAGACCTCCTTCGATAAATTTCGAATTGCTAATTTAGTTAATAAAGATTTTGTCAATAAGATCCCGAGATCGAAGTCCGCATTCATGATTTATCTTTTAAGAAAAAAATAATTATATTAATAGTAGTTAATAATTAATGATTCTCATGATCAAATTAGTAATTAAAAATATTTAAACTTGAGGCACATCATTTGTATAATAATAAACTAACCAATCAGATGTCTAAACGAAGACACTGTATTTATATTTCTAAAAAAAAAGGATGAGGAAAAGTATTATCCCTAACTTGTTTTTCCTCTTACTGAATCCTACTGATATATCCTTCTTGCCGAACTTCTTAGATGAATTTGAGTTTGAGCTAACAATAGTTGGACAACGAAGGAGTGCAGTATTAGAAATAAAACACACAAAACGAATAACGCCAAAGTATATAAAATAAAATCTTAATCTGAAAAAATTGCTGTTTAAATGCAACTCTAATGATATAGTCAATTGAGCACTGAAATGTAGAAGATTTAAAAGACAAAAGATAAACATCAAACTCAAAACATTCCGATCAAATCATCAACACAAAAAACTTAACCAAACAACAAAAAGAAACTTCCAAGTTTAATTGGTATTCTTCTACAATTTCATCCCTATAATTAGTGAAAATAGATATCCAACATTTTCGGAAGTGCTTCTCTTATTAGCTGTTTTTAAGGAGAACAAACATGCATCTGCACAAAAGAGAGCACTTCATTTAATGTATAGATCAGATCTATGCACAGAGTGATGGGGTCAATTTGGGATCATTCATCAGCCAAGGTCTGTGCTGTGGCATTTAGACCTGGGAGAGATGTAACATCACAACATTGAATAGGTGTTCATGCTCCAGCTACCAAAGATGAACACCCTAAGTACTTACTGAGGGTTGTGCACCTGGCGAATTGTGATATGTGGAAGCTGCAACACTTCCTCTGTGTTCCTTCTCTCGTGCCTTTGCCTATTTTACTTCATGGTGATGATGATGGCGGTGAGCTTGCAGATATTTATTGATCTCTCTCTCTCTCTCTCTCTCTCTCGCTGTGACGTACGTCTTCTTCGCTTCTGTATCAGAATAAGGGTTGGGCACGGCCATGAATGAATGCTCACCCACGAGGAGCAGTTCATATATATATATTACTTCGTGGGAGTTTAATGCTGGTCTTACATGCATGTATGCGGATGGTATATGAGAGATGATCAATACGAAAACGAGGAAAGGATGCTCTGTAGCCTCCATGGCTTATCATAATGTTTTTCTTAGTGTCAAGCTTCTAATGTTTAGCTCGTGATCATGACAAACAGATATTGCACATTTTTTGCAACCCTGTAACGCAATCTATGACTTAGTTGCAACTATCTATACTAGTTGGTCTCCATAATTAGATGGAGCTCCAATGTGCATGGTGAAGTTGTTTCAAGGCTTTGTTTTCTTAAATCGATTGCTCAAAGCTCCCCGCCGACATAAATGCCATATATATATATATATATATATATATATATATATATATATATATATATTATTGGGTTTGGCCTGCAATTTAACAAGTTAAAGTTTTGGGGTTTAATCGATGTCTAACATAATGTATAATAATTAATGATTAGTTTCACTCACTCATCATCGTCGACTTCAACATCGTACCAGATTCAAAAAGGATGGAGTTAATAAAAAGGTTAAATGTTGAAAAAAATTAGTTGAATAGCTATCATTACGAACAAGAAGAAGATAATTAAAATTAAAAAAAGGATTAAAAAATAATGACACGTTATTAAGGATTGAAAGAGACATTAAAAAATAAAAAACTTAAGACAGTTTTTTGCTCCTTCTAATTGGATAAATTGCTGAAACAATCAGTCAAGTAGGGAAAGGTTCCAAATGGCGGCATTTGAGGCCATTTAAGATCTCTACTTGTTTACTTTAAATGCTTGGCCTGTACGTGCTCCTTTCAATAGGGTCGGATGAAGCCTCTTTAAGAACCCTCTTAAGTATCATAACCCCTCCTGCATGTACTCCATCCACCAAAACCATACTCCAACATCCTCTTCCTCAGTTCTCCCCCCCCCCCCCCCCCCCCCCCCCTCTCTCTCCTCTACTCTTCTCCATATATAGAAGCAGCCTTCTTCCTTCTTTCCCTCATTGTACATACAAGGTCCACTATCCGAGTAGCAAAGAATGATAAAGGAGATCCTGATGGCCAAGAAAGAGATTCCTTTTGGTGGAGAGAAGGAGAGGAAGGTGCTCGAGTTGAGAGCTGTGAACAACCCGGAGCTTTCGCTGGGTGGTTCCCTGTCACTCTTATGTGGGAGAACAAACAGCTCATCTTCAGAGTCGGATGCGGATTCGCGGAGGAAGAGGAAGCAAACTTGGTCTGATCCTGTGATGATTCAGACTAGTATTGATCTCCAGATCAATGATCCCTTGCCACTGGATTGGGAGCAATGCCTAGACCTTCGAGTGATCATCTCTCCCATCTCTCTGACACTAATCATTGGTTATCTATTATAACTCATATCATGAGATTTTGGCGCATTAATTGTCTTCTTTCTTATGATGTTGCAATGTGTTGCAGTCTGGAAGGATGTATTACTTGAACAGGAAGACACTGAGAAGGAGCTGGACGAAGCCAAAGGAGCAAAAGCTTGACCTGGAGCTCAACATCTCATCCTTGCCAACCTCAGATGAGAAGGCTAACTCCACGAATCCAGACGAAGAAGCAAAGAAATACACCCTTACCGGAAACATGGTTGCAGTGGTGTGCATAAACTGCCATCTCCTTGTCATGCTGTTCACGTCATCTCCTTCGTGTCCAAACTGCAGGCACATGAACTCGCTGCCTCTCCCAGCACAGTACCCCATGACTTCGGGCAAGCTCGAGACTGTCAACTCCCCCAAAACCCTAAGTCTTCTCCACTAGTTAGCATGCAGATGGACACAACTACGGGAGATTAGGGTTTATATATATATGTATATATGTATATATGTATATATGTATATATGTATATATGTATATATGTATATATGTATATATGTATATATGTATATATGTATATATGTATATATATGTATATATATGTGTATATATGTATATATATGTGTATATATGTATATATATGTACATATATATATATATATATATGTATGTATATATATATGTATGTATATATATATATATCCTGACAAAAGTGCAAGCAACAACGGACATGCATGGCTCCACCGTCTGAACTCGAGCTGCGCAATGTAATGGAAGGTCATCACGTAGATGCTGTTAATTTCCACTGCATATGGATTAAATTAGCTTATTGATGGAGTAATACTGGAGAAACTGGCACTTGAAACGCTTCCATTTCCCTTGAAGATACCTTTTCGCATGCATGGCTTCTATTTTTTAATGGTACATCAGGTTTTATACATAGATATCTCTGACACCATCTTAAGATTTATTATCTTCTTTTTTGTCTAAGAAAGGTTCTTATATTAACGTCCAAAATTTGGAAATTCTCATCAGTTTCTCTTATCTGCTTCAATGAATAGATTATGTAGAAAGGTTAACTACATGAACATTAGAAGTTAACCACATCCAATGAAAGCATGCTACAGTGTCCAGTAGTCAATCATGATACGAAAACTTGCACTCTGATAGAAAAAGCTACTTGCAAGGCTCCTACAAAGGCCATTTTCTTTTTACAGCACAAGCACCATTGATTACCTCAAGTGGATAGCTAAAGGACAACAAAGACTGGCCAATGAAAACCTTGCTTTTGATCAAAAGCCTGTTCTCATTTGACTGTTGAGAAGAGGGAACATCAACATTGTTCTTATTCCCAAGCCTCCACATTAGACAGCAGAGAGAGTGCAACAGAACACGAGAGTCTGTTGAGTTCGGTCGGAGGATAATGCCATCAGGTAAGCCTTTGTTTAGGGGATGACAAAGGAACGCCAATCCACTTGATTTCATTTCCAGCCTTGGCTTTCACATCCTCACTAATGACCTGCAGTTGAAAGAACATTGGCTGCATCAGTCCAAGCTTGGAATTTGGTCATTCTTCCTCAGGAAGGGTGAGAGGTTGCTGATAGATAGCATGCAGCTTAAAATGGAGAAAATTGTCACAAAAAAAACCAGATTATTAGGCATTATAATGTGAAAATAACTTCTACTGTCTGTCAAGCTAATCAGCTTAAACACAGGACAACATCTGAAATTAAGCTAGCTTGAATTACTTTGGACCAAAAGCTATTCAATTATGTTTACTGGCGAGATGAAACTGAAATGAAATCATCAGCTTAAACTGAGGTGGCACCCGCTGCTCACTCCGCTTTCTCCCTCATAGGCCGCTACTTGTTCTCCTGCGAATGCCTTGGCTAAAACCCCGGGGAGTTATTGTCACTTATTTAATGACCCTAGATTCTCACCTCCTGAGGTCAGAGTGGGACAACTGATAGTGCCCATTGAGGCATTTCTTAGTCTCACCCATCAAATGTAGGCACTGGTAGGAATGATACCGACCATTGCACCCCTCATCTCTCAGCTAGTCTAATAAGTGACTCCTCCCCCATAGCCATTGCCTATAGCTCAACCCACCTTTGTCCCAGCAGTGCATAATGCCACCTTGATCAGCCAACCACCTTTGGCTCCTAACGCCGATCCTTTGATCGGAGAACAACCAAGAGACTCAAGACCGATGACAGAATGCAGTGCACCCCTATCCCGATGCACCACCCCGGTCTTTCCCGAAGCAGACACCCTATCATCCGACTCGGTGGACAACTCGTTGCCGGCCCAACTGTGGCTGGTAAATCGATGCCTGAACGAGGTCCAAAGAGAATTCTACAAGTCCAAGGAGGGGCATGGTGAAAGAACTTTGGCCAGATCTCCCTTCATCTAGGAAATTCAAGATAAACCCATCCCACTCAACTTCCATCTTTCGACACTGGTGGCCTATGATGATGGCTCCGACCTAGTGGAGCATGTCGTCACCTTCTAGGCTCATATGGCCTTGTATGGAACACTTGATGCCATCATGTACCGAACATTCCCTACCACCCTCCGAGGCTTGGCTTGGGCATGGTACGATCGGTTGAAGCCATCCTCAATCTCATCTTTTGACCAGTTCTCTAGGGAATTCGAGCTCCACTTCATAGCCAACTTATAACCCAAGCCATCCGTAGCAATGCTCCTCGAGTTAAAGCAAAAGGAGGATGAGTCCCTCTCCCTCTTCATCATGAGCTTCTCCATAGAAATCCGAGGGATGCCCGATGCCCACCCCTCATTAGTCATCCAAAAATTCATGATGAGCCTACGACTCATAAGGTTCTTCTAGTCACTAGTCGAGAGGCCACCAGTGACCATCGCTGAGATGCTCTAGCGGGCTAATTAGTATGACACCGCTAAGGTGCTGGTGGTAGGGAGGCATGAAGAATCAAACAAAAGGCCTCGCATGGTACAACCTTGAGGCTCACCCTCGGGACTACCTAGGAGGAGACTTGACATACCTGAGCCATCACTCTCAATGCCCCCTGTACCATCTCTCAACTCATCCAGAATGAAGATTTTTCTCTAAATCAATGAAAAAGAGCTCTTAAAGAAACCCTACCAGTTGAAGACCTCGCTTGAGTTCAAGGATCAAAAAAAGTATTGCAGGTTCCACTACGACTATGGCCACGACATCGAAGAGTGTTAGGACCTGAAGTACCAGATCGAGGAACCCAAAGAAGGCATCTCGGATAGTACCTTCGAAGACCTCGAGAGTCCTCTTCGTACCCTCACGGCCTAATCAAGAAGCAAATCGAGGTGATCATCGGTAGTCCAGCATCCAAGGGACACAACACATCCATGCATAAGACCTATGCCCGAGCCATAGTAGAGAAGCATCCCAAGGAAAGGGACAACCCCAAGATCACCTTCAAGGTGGGAAAAGCCAAGTGCCTCGACCATGATGACACCCTTGTGATCTTGGTCACGATCGCCAACACCTAAGTAAAAAGGGTAATGGTGGATATCGGGAGTTTTGCAGATGTCTTATACCTCGACGTCTTTCAAAAACTGAATCTGACCGAAAAGGATCTCACCTCGATGACCTCGGCACGTATTGGGTTCATAGAGGATTCCATCTCTCCCTTTGGAACCACCACCATGCCTATCACAGTTGGCGAGGAACCGAGGTCCAAAACTCTAATTGTCACATTCATGGTGGTCAACCTCCCTTTAGTGTATAATGTAATCCTCGGTCGCCCTACCCTCAACAAGTTAAGGGCGATTGTATCCACTTACCATCGGGCGGTGAAGTTCCCGACCTGAGCCATGATCGGGGAGGTAAGGAGCAATCCTAGAGAATCAAGGCAATGTTACATGACGATAGTCTCGCTACCCAAAAAACTGAAGCCAGAGCTGCTGCTAGCGGATCCTCGAGACAACCAAAACACCTCCTCATCCCGAGTCGACCGAACAAGTGCTGGAAGTCCCCCTCGATAAGAACCGACCTGACAGGGTCATTAAGGTTAGGTATGCACTTCTAGAAAAAGACCAAGTTCAACTCATCAATCTTCTTGCGAAAAACACTGATGTGTTTGCTTGGTCTCCTAAAGACATATCGGGAATCGACCCAAGGGTCGCACAACACCAGTTAGATATCTCTCCTAAGCCTCGTCCTATGAAGCAAAGGACATGAAAGTTCGCCCTAATTGACAAAAGGTAATTAGTGACGAGATGGACCAATTACTATAAGAATGATTTATAACTAAACTAAACTACCCTCAATGGCTGTCCAATGTAGTTCTAGTCAAGAAATCTTATGGAAGTTGGAGGATGTCTGTTGGCTATATCGACCTCAATAGGGCATGCCCAAAAAACTATTATCCCCTCCCAAGGATAGATCAATTGATAGACGCCACCCTCCTAAGGATATTAACTCCTTATGTTCATGGATGCCTTCTCAGGTTACAAACAACTCCAGATGGCTCCCTATGACTAAGAGTATACTGCCTTCATCACCGACCAAGGAGTATATTGCTACAAGATCATGCCCTTCAGCTTGAAGAATACCATAACCACATATCAAAGGATGGTCAACAAGATATTCAAGCACTAGATTGGGAAGAACATGAAGGTATACGTCGACGACATGATTGTAAAAAGTAAAGCAGTCGACACACACTTGGCAGACCTAGTTGAGACATTTCGAACACTCAAGAAGTTCGATATGTAGTTGAATCCTTTCAAGTGCATCTTCGAGGTTAGCTCTGACAAGTTCCTTGGCTTCATCATCCATTAGAGAGGGGTGGACACAAATCCCAAGAAGATCCAGGCAATAACCAAAATGTAGCTACTCCACTCGATCAAGGAAGTTCAACGCCCTACCGGAAGGCTAATAGTGCTCAATCGATTTCTATCTTGGTCGGGCATTAAATGCCTCCGCTTCGTCTGAGCTCTGAAGCACTCCAAGGACTTTGTGTGGACCTTGGAAAATAAGGAAGCCTTCGAGAAGCTGAAGGCACATGTCGCCCAATTGCCCCAACTCACCTTGGCCAATTCGATCGAGTTGCTTAGCTTGTATCTTGTAGCCTCGGGCCATGCAGTAAGCTCGATACTAATACGGGAGGACAAAGAACACAATAACCCATCTACTATACCAGCCACGTCCTAAACGAGTCAAAGAAGCAGTACCCCCTCATCGAGAAGCTAGTACTAGCCCTAGTGCAGGCGGCAAGGAAGCTACGATCGTACTTACAAGCCCACACAATAAGAGTGGTCACTAACCAACCACTCCGACATATCCTCTCCAAATTTAACATCTTTGACTAGATGCTCAAATGGTCAATCGAACTTGGAGAATTTGACATCCAATACTTTATAAGAAATGTCATCAAGGCCCAAGTGTTGGCCGACTTCAACTTCGAACTGGCCCCTATAGAAGCAACCGACAACCAAGGGTGTGCTAATGAAAAATCGACCTTATATGTCGACGGATTGGCCAATGCAGTAAGAGGAGTGGGGCACGTCTTAAAGGGGCCAAACAATCAGCTATATGAGCATGCCCTCCGATTCAAATTTAGAGCCACCAATAATGAGGTTGAGTACAAGGCACTATTGTCGAGGCTTTGACTCATGCTAGAGTTGCATGTGAAAGAGTTGGAGGTTTTCAACGACTCGCAACTAGTGGTAAGTGACATTGATGGAAGCTATGAAGCTCGAGATGTAACCATGGAGAAGTACTTGGCCGAGGTATGCCAACTCGCAAGTGCATCCTCCGTTTCTCAATAACAAGGGTTCCTTGGGCAGAGAACACATAGGCCGACACATTAGCCAAGCTAGCTTCGGCAGGAGCAACAAGGGAGTTCCCATTGAAGATCAAGACACTCACCCCCCGGGCCATTACAGCCTAAGATATCGTCGTAGTAGAAATTATGCTGAACTAGATAGAAGAGATCCTTCGCTACAAAAGGGACGGGATACTACCGATCAATCTGATTGCATCTCGTCGACTTAGACATACCCAAGCCTAGTACTACAAAATCAACAGCTAGCTCTAATGCAGATCGTTCAGCCAACTGCTCCTTCGATTCTTGGTGCCCCCGGAAGCCAAGATAGTATTGGCTGAAGTCCACAAAGGCATTTACGAAGTGCACATTGGCAGATGAACTCTAGCCTTCAAGATCCTTAAGTAAGGATACTACTGGCTAACCATGCATCGAGATGTTATAACATATGTGCAGCGATGTCAATAATGCTAGAAGCATTCCTGGGTGCAACATCAACTTGTGATCCCCCTAACCATGATCGATAGTGCCTGTCTCTTCGTGTGATGGGGAATGGACCTCCTCGGCCCATTTCCCCCTACTCGAGGATAGCGAAGGTTCCTTATAGTCGAGGTTAAATACTTCACAAAATGGGTGGAAGCCAAACAACTGACTTTTATCTCAAAAAGGTAGGTGGAATGATCTGTTTAGGGAAACATAATTACACGATTTGATAGACCAAGGGCGATCATGACTGATAATGAAACTCAATTCAATAACTCCAAATTCAAGGAATTCTACCAATCCTATAGAATCCAACTAAAGTTTAGCTCGATTACATATCCCCAAACCAATGGCTTGGTCAAGGTGACTAACCGAGCCATACTTGAAAGTCTTAAGAAAAGGGTCATCGAAGCCTATTATCATGGACTTAGCTGATTTTGCCTAAGTCGTGTAGCACCCTTGCGTATCCGTCCACAAAGGTTAGCCTTCCCAAAACCTCCTATAGTCCCTTAGGACCTATAAAACAGAAAATAAGTTAAAGAAAGCATCTCACTTATGATCCACAAGCAATCATTTCAGGAAATACTTTATAACTAATGCAAATTACAAATAGACTTTATAAGCTCTGAACAATTGCACAACAAAAGATCCAAAACCACTATAGATCGAAATCTCCCACAAGTGTCCACATGACACAACCTTTATTTACAAACCTAAAATGTGTTGGGAAATCATGGGGGGGGCGACATCATATGCGCAGCGGAAGAACAAGAAAACAAAAATCCCCGATTCCCAAAAAGATGTTCATCGTCGTGCGAAGATTGGTGCGCAAAATCCGCAAAAAAACACAAAAACTGCGTATAGAGATTGTGTTACCTAGGGAGATCGTATATCCCTGTTTCCTTGCAGATCCTTAGGAGAGGGTGAAGGAGGTCAAGCGTCCTCCTCTCTAGCGGTGATCCACACAGCAGGGTTGCGACGACGCTCCTCAAAACTCCAGGCCTACTCTGAGGTGGAGAGGGAGAGGAGAATAGGAAGGGCAAGCAAAGACTCTAGCCTATGAGGCTGTGAATCCCTCCTATTTATAGAGATCCCGTGTCAAAACCCTAATGGGTCCTTTCCCTAGTGGGTATTGGATCTGCATCCAATAAGACAAGGGCTCCGTCGGATATCTCATATCCGAACCTCTACTCATCGCAATGCCTACCATATGTGTGTGACCCTCTAGGCCCAATATCGAGCTGGCCGTGAGTCATACCTGTCAGAACTCCTTCTAACTCAGTGAATTATTATCTCTGTAATAATTCACTCGACTCATCGACTACGGAAGTACTAGGCCACTACGCCGTAGTCCCCAGACGATACAGGGGAATCCAATCCATTGGACCTGTCTGTCCTCAGTTACCATGTACCTATAGTCCCTCATCCATCTAATATCCCAGAGACCGTATATCGAGCATGGTGCTGTCAGACCCATACGGTTTCTACTCGAGTCTCGCTCTAATCGGATTCTCCCGGAGAACTCTTTCTCTCTCAACCCGAATGACCCTGGCCAGGGATTTGTTTGAGCAAGAACACATGGGATATTCCTCTCATGATACCGAGAGTGGATGATCCTCTATCGACACTCAATAGCCCTCGTAAGGTCGACTACCACTCCCAATGACCAGCTGTACTAGATCTGGGAACAGCCAAACCTATAAGTCTGGTATCAAAGAGTGGAGCACTCATACAGGACATCCTTGGTGTCTCAAGTCTAAGAACCAGATACACCACTAGGACTACGGAATCGTTGTCTGACAATAAGGCATCATCAACCATCCAGCATTCCGTAAGCGGATCAATCAGTGAACTCATTCTCCAATGAGCACCTGTACTGTATCCCTAGTGTCCCTACACGAGCAGCTATGAGACCAGCTGCATCCATCATATGGACGGGTATACAGCACACCAGTCTATCCGGTTATCACGATGTCCCTCTCGAGTAACCTATGACCGGGATTATTTAGGATATGTGTTTAAAGGTGAATCGATCTCATTATCGTGATCTCATCATGATCCGATTCCCATTGCACAAATCCAAGGACATCACAATATATATGCATTTATGCAATAGTTATAAAGTGATATACGCCAAAATATAATAAGCAAAAAGATTTTGTATCAAGTCACACGTGCCATCACTCACGTGATTGGCTTGCTGGGCACTTATGACTAGCAATCTCCCACTTGACCTAAAGCCAATCACCTATGTGTCTGATCCCCATCAGACCCCTGTGACGCTCAAAGACAATCTGAGACAATGGCTTTGTTAGTGGATCTGCAATGTTATCTTCGGATGGAACTCTTTCCACTGCTACATCTCCTCGGGTCACGATCTCTCTGATAAGGTGGAACCTCCTCAGAACATGCTTAGATTTCTGATGAGACCTAGGTTCCTTCGCTTGAGCAATTGCCCCGTTGTTGTCGCAATATAGGGAAATCGGCTCCTCACTATCCAGCACGACTCCCAAATCTGTGATGAACTTCTTCAACCAGACTCCCTCCTTTGCTGCATCTGATGCAGCAATGTACTCCGCCTCTGTGGTCAAGTCAGCAGTGGTATCTTGCTTGGAACTCTTCCAGCACACTGCTCCTCCATTCAAGGTGTACACATACCCTGAATTCGACTTGCTATCATCGACATCAGACTGAAAACTTGAGTCAGTGTAGCCTTCAACCTTAAGGCTATTACCTCCATATACTAGTAAAAGATCCTTAGTCCTTCTCAAGTACTTAAGGATACACTTTACTGCTTTCCAGTGCTCCAAGCCTGGATCCGCCTGATACCTGCTCGTGACACTCAGAGCATGCGCTATATCAGGCCTAGTACATAGCATGGCATACATGATAGACCCTATTGCTGAGGCATAAGGTATCATATTAATGTTTGCCCTTTGGAATTTTCCATGCCAAACCTTTTGACAATGGTTTCTATGTACCTGGACTGGGACAAGCCAAGCATCCTCTTGGATCTATCTCTATAGATTCTAATCCCCAAGATATAGGATGCTTCCCCTAAGTCCTTTATGGAGAAGTGTCTAGATAACCAAGTCTTTACTGTGGATAGCATTCCTACATCATTCCCAATGATGAGGATGTCATCCATATATAACACCAAAAAGCTAATAGCGCTCCCACTTACCTTTCTGTATACACAAGGCTCATCTTCGTTCTTAACGAAGTCATAAGATCTGATTGCCTCATCAAATCTTATGTTCCAACTTCGGGAAGCTTGCTTTAGTCCATAAATGGATCTAAGCAACCTACACACCTTATCTGGGCAGTTCTTGGACACGAATCCCTCAGGTTGCATCATATACACCTCCTCCTCCAGGTTCCCGTTGAGGAATGCGGTTTTCACATCCATCTGCCAGATCTCATAATCATAGTGTGCTGCAATAGCCAATAGAATTCTGATGGATTTTAGTATTGCTACGGGTGAGAAGGTTTCGTCGTAGTCAACACCTTGCCTTTGACGATACCCTTTAGCCACTAGCCTTGCTTTATAGGTCTCTACCTTTCCATCTACTCCGATCTTTTTCTTAAAGATCCATTTGCAACCGATGGGTACAATACCTTCGGGCGCATCAACTAGGTTCCAAACCTTATTGGAGTACATAGAATCCATCTCAGAATTCATTGCTTCTTGCCACTTCCCGGAGTCTATACTCATAATAGCCTCCTCGTAGGTCTGAGGATCAATATCCTCTACATCCTCTGCTCTAATATGTCCCACATATCTCTCAGGAGGATGGGATACTCTATCAGACCTGCGTAAAGTTGAAACTTGTGTATTAGATACCTGAACAGACTCGGGCTGTAGAGTGGTGCTTGAGCTTGGTTCTCCAACCTCGCTCAATTCTATCATTCTCCCACTGTCTCCGTCAAGAATGTGTTCCTTCTCAAGGAACACTGCTCTCTTAGCTACAAAGACCTTTTGGTCCTCGAGATGATAGAAGTAATACCCACAAGTTTCCTTGGGGTATCCCACAAATTTACATCGCCCTGTCCTTGATTCTAACTTATCGGGGTTGTGTCTTTTAACATGGGCAGAGCAGCCCCAAATCTTAACTACTTTAAGATCAGGCTTCTTCCCTTTCCATATCTCATATGGTGTAGACACCACCGACTTAGTTGGAACTCTGTTCAGAAGGTAAGCTGCGGTTTCTAGGGCATATCCCCAGAATGAGATGGGTAGGTCAGCGAAACTCATCATGGACCGTACCATATCTAATAATGTACGATTTCTCCTTTCAGAGACACCATTGAGCTGAGGTGTATAAGGAGGTGTCCATTGGGATAATATCCCATGGTCCTTGAGGAAGTGAGTAAACTCTGTACTTAAGTACTCACCTCCTCGATCTGATCGAAGAGTTTTGATACTCTTTCCAGTCTGGTTCTCCACCTCATTCTTATACTCTCTGAATTTCTCAAAGGCCTCGGACTTGTACTTCATTAAGTACACATATCCATACCTTGAGAAATCATCAGTAAATGTAATGAAGTAGGAGTAACCTCCAATGGCATGAGTTGACATGGGTCCACATACATCACTATGTATGAGTTCCAACAACTCAGTGGCTCTCTCTCCAGTTCCACTAAATGGAGAGTTGGTCAGTTTTCCACGAATGCAAGGCTCACAAGTTGCATATGACACATAGTCGAATGGATCTAGATATCCATCATTTAGCAACTTTTGAATCCTTCTTTCATGGATGTGACCTAGCCTATAATGCCACAGGTATGCACTGTTCAACTCATCTCGTTTCCTTTTGGACATATTTATATTCATGATATGTGGAGTGGTGTCTAACATAAATAAACCATTATGCAATGTTCCTTTCGTGATGATCTTATCATCTAATAATATCGAACAACCATTGTTCTCAAAAACAAATTTATATCCACTAACTGTTAAACATGAAATGGAGATAATGTTTTTGATAATAGAAGGAACAAAATAACATGCATCTAATGCAATAAAAGCTCCACTAGGCAGATGTAGGGCGACCTCGCCAACAGCTAAAACAGCAACTTTTGCTCCATTACCCATCTTGAGGTCCATCTCGCCTCTCTCTAGTCTCCTAGGCCTTGCCAGAACCTGCAACGAATTACATATATGATAAGCACTACCGGTATCTAATACCCATGTGTTATCATAAGAGTCTGACAAATGGAGACTGATCATGAATGTACCTGAAGCTTCATCAAGCTTTTGTTTCGCCCTTTCTGCAAGGTACTCTTTGCAGTTTCTCTTCCAGTGCCCATCTTTACCACAGTGGAAGCACTGGCCTTTGTCCTTTGTTGGGTCTTTCTTAGCAACCTTTGCTTTACCTTGTTTGCCCTTGCCCTTTCCCTTCTTAAGGGACCTTTCTGCTTTCCTTTTCTTTCTGGTCTCACCAGTGTAGAGAACTGGCTTCTCTTTCTTAATAGTACTCTCTGCCTCCCTCAACATATTGAGGAGCTCTGGGAGAGTCACCTCAAGCTTGTTCATATTAAAGTTCATTATGAACTGTGAAAAGGAATCTGGTAGGGACTAAAGCACAATGTCCACACACAAGTTATCCTCTAGGACCATTCCTAGACCTGTGAGTTTCTCTATCCACTCAATCATCTTTAGGACATGGTTCTGAACCGGTGTCCCCTCAGTCATCCTAGCGCGGAAAAGGCTCTTGGATATCTCATATCGTTGAGTCCTTTCCTGTTCCTCAAACAATTTACGGACATGTAGGAGAATGGATCTGGCATCCATCTTTTCATGTTGTCTCTGTAACTCTGGAGTCATAGAGCCCAACATATAGCACTGAGCAAGAGTGGAGTCATAAATGTACTTCACGTAGCGAGCGATCTCATCCTCGCTTGCCCCTTCTTCGGGCGTAGGCATCACTGTATCAAGGACGTACACGATTTTCTCCGCTGTGAGAACAATTCTCAAGTTACGGAGCCAATCCGTATAATTTGGACCAGTGAGGCGGTTGACATCAAGTATGCCACGTAAGGGATTTGAAAGCGACATTTTCTAAAAATAAAGATGTAGCAGAAATGAATAACATGCAGATTTTGCAAGAAATAAACTATCAAGATATGGACTTCTATCTTAATATGCTCCCACTATTTTATTAACGAGTCACGCGACACCCTCAGCACGTGAAACGGAAGTCTCCGGCAGACTTCTAGTGGGGATCAGGATCCAATCTGCGTCTTAGTGTAATCTCGAGGGACTCGACCAATCACACTAAGCCTAAAAGGTAGGCAACTCTTGCCGATCACAACTCCTTGTGATTCCCATCCTGTTCGGCCTCCGAATCACCATGGCCTCGAGGGACTCGACCAACCATGATGCTCGGTTAAGTCAATACCTTCGTTACAAGATGAGTCTGATTTGATGATATACCCTCGAGGGACTCGACCAAGCATATCATGCCCTCAGGTCACCGGTGACATCTCTATGTCGTAAGCAAGATAGCGAATCGCGATATAGGTGAGTCTCGAGGGACTCGACCAACTCAACCTACACCGGGATTCGGTTCCTACTCATAACGATGGAAGGCCACGTGGGTCAATCTAATTGCCTCACGTTTACCGACTTAATATTATCAAGAGATGTTTCTATGATTTGGTCTCCTAATATGACATGTCACACATATACATATTTAATATATATCTACATCGCATGCAAATATATATACATATCTAGTATGTGTATAAGCAATCACACCAGATGATCATGGACCACAACCTAATATGATTAGGCCCGAGCCAGTAGGCCTAATCACTCACATCAAGATCTATGTGTGCAACGGTGCATCTCCATGCCTTGTGATCGTCCATCTCGTCCTCGTCGGTTCCGTCGACATCTTGATGCATCTCCATGCATCACGATCGTCCGTCTCGTAGGTCCCGCTATGGCTTCCACGCTCCCGCTGCGCCTCCTCATGTGATTACAACTTAATCATAGGCACGCAGGCCCGACAATAAACGAGAAATATAATGGAGGTTCGCAGACCTCAATAATAATAATCACAAGTACACACATCACACGGTCCATGATCATCCGTCCACTCATCATACATCACATGTATAAATAATCATCATCATGTAGGACTACTAGATAATAATAAAAATAATAATCAACTAAACCTTTTAATTAATTAATATTTTCTGAAATCAGGGATATATAGGGAATTTCTCAATTCCTAAGGGTATTTTCGTAATTTGGACAAAAGACAGAAACTGGAATTTCTCAAATTCCGAGGGGCAAAATTGTCTTTTTCCCAGAAAACCCTAATTCCCTCTTTCTGCTGCCGCTGCCGCCGCCGCCACCCTGCTGGCGGCGGCCTGTGCGGCGGGGCGAGGGCGCTGCCCTCGCCTGCAGGCGGCACGCTCGCTGGCGGCGCTGCCGCTGCAGGTGGGCTCTCCCTTCGGGCGTCGCTGCCTCCGCAAGCGGTGCTGCCCCGCCGGGCGGCCGCCCCTGTGGGGGGGGTTTCGCCCGCGGGAGCAGCGGCGGCAGGCGTCGCGCGTCGCTGCCCTGCGGCGGCAGGCGTCGCGCGTCGCTGCCCTGCGGCGGCAGGCGCCGCTTCCTTTCGGCGGTAGGCGCCGCTGCCCTGCGGCGCCTCTGCCCGTGGGTTGCCAGCCCCGCCGGCAGCAAACCTGCTGCAAGCAGACCGCTGGCCGGCTGCTGCAGGCACTGCGCCGGCGTTGTGCTGCCTGGCTGCGGCTGCGGCTGCAGGTGGCTGCAGGCATGCAGATCGAGGGCAACAACTGTTGCTGCCCTTCCTTGCTTTTGCGTCAACGATTTTGACGTCAATATTCTTCCTAAACACAACACACGCAGTTCAAAAACCAATCATTCGCACGAACAACCTGGCTCTGATACCACTGTTGGGAAATCATGGGGGGGGCGACATCATATGCGCAGCGGAAGAACAAGAAAACAAAAATCCCCGATTCCCAAAAAGATGTTCATCGTCGTGCGAAGATTGGTGCGCAAAATCCGCAAAAAAACACAAAAACTGCGTATAGAGATTGTGTTACCTAGGGAGATCGTATATCCCTGTTTCTTTGCAGATCCTTAGGAGAGGGTGAAGGAGGTCAAGCGTCCTCCTCTCTAGCGGTGATCCACACAGCAGGGTTGCGACGACGCTCCTCAAAACTCTAGGCCTACTCTGAGGTGGAGAGGGAGAGGAGAATAGGAAGGGCAAGCAAAGACTCTAGCCTATGAGGCTGTGAATCCCTCCTATTTATAGAGATCCCGTGTCAAAACCCTAATGGGTCCTTTCCCTAGTGGGTATTGGATCTGCATCCAATAAGACAAGGGCTCCGTCGGATATCTCATATCCGAATCTCTACTCATCGCAATGCCTACCATATGTGTGTGACCCTCTAGGCCCAATATCGAGCTGGCCGTGAGTCATACCTGTCAGAACTCCTTCTAACTCAGTGAATTATTATCTCTGTAATAATTCACTCGACTCATCGACTACGGAAGTACTAGGCCACTACGCCGTAGTCCCCAGACGATACAGGGGAATCCAATCCATTGGACCTGTCTGTCCTCAGTTACCATGTACCTATAGTCCCTCATCCATCTAATATCCCAGAGACCGTATATCGAGCATGGTGCTGTCAGACCCATACGGTTTCTACTCGAGTCTCGCTCTAATCGGATTCTCCCGGAGAACTCTTTCTCTCTCAACCCGAATGACCCTGGCCAGGGATTTGTCTGAGCAAGAACACATGGGATATTCCTCTCATGATACCGAGAGTGGATGATCCTCTATCGACACTCAATAGCCCTCGTAAGGTCGACTACCACTCCCAATGACCAGCTGTACTAGATCTGGGAACAGCCAAACCTATAAGTCTGGTATCAAAGAGTGGAGCACTCATACAGGACATCCTTGGTGTCTCAAGTCTAAGAACCAGATACACCACTAGGACTACGGAATCGTTGTCTGACAATAAGGCATCATCAACCATCCAGCATTCCGTAAGCGGATCAATCAGTGAACTCATTCTCCAATGAGCACCTGTACTGTATCCTTAGTGTCCCTACACGAGCAGCTATGAGACCAGCTGCATCCATCATATGGACGGGTATACAGCACACCAGTCTATCCGGTTATCACGATGTCCCTCTCGAGTAACCTATGACCGGGATTATTTAGGATATGTGTTTAAAGGTGAATCGATCTCATTATCGTGATCTCATCACGATCCGATTCCCATTGCACAAATCCAAGGACATCACAATATATATGCATTTATGCAATAGTTATAAAGTGATATATGCCAAAATATAATAAGCAAAAAGATTCTGTATCAAGTCACACGTGCCATCACTCACGTGATTGGCTTGCTGGGCACTTATGACTAGCAATCTCCCACTTGACCTAAAGCCAATCACCTATGTGTCTGATCCCCATCAGACCCCTGTGACGCTCAAAGACAATCTGAGACAATGGCTTTGTTAGTGGATCTGCAATGTTATCTTCGGATGGAACTCTTTCCACTGCTACATCTCCTCGGGTCACGATCTCTCTGATAAGGTGGAACCTCCTCAGAACATGCTTAGATTTCTGATGAGACCTAGGTTCCTTCGCTTGAGCAATTGCCCCGTTGTTGTCGCAATATAGGGAAATCGGCTCCTCACTATCCGGCACGACTCCCAAATCTGTGATGAACTTCTTCAACCAGACTCCCTCCTTTGCTGCATCTGATGCAGCAATGTACTCCGCCTCTGTGGTCGAGTCAGCAGTGGTATCTTGCTTGGAACTCTTCCAGCACATTGCTCCTCCATTCAAGGTGTACACATACCTTGAATTCGACTTGCTATCATCGACATCAGACTGAAAACTTGAGTCAGTGTAGCCTTCAACCTTAAGGCTATTACCTCCATATACTAGTAAAAGATCCTTAGTCTTTCTCAAGTACTTAAGGATACACTTTACTTCTTTCCAGTGCTCCAAGCCTGGATCCGCCTGATACCTGCTCGTGACACTCAGAGCATGCGCTATATCAGGCCTAGTACATAGCATGGCATACATGATAGACCCTATTGCTGAGGCATAAGGTATCATATCCATGTTCGCCCTTTCTTCTGGAGTCTTTGGGGACATACTCGTAGAAAGCGATATCCCATGTCTCATCGGTATGAGACCTCTTTTGGAATTTTCCATGCCAAACCTTTTGACAATAGTTTCTATGTACCTGGACTGGGACAAGCCAAGCATCCTTTTGGATCTATCTCTATAGATTCTAATCCCCAAGATATAAGATGCTTCTCCTAAGTCCTTCATGGAGAAGTGTCTAGATAACCAAGCCTTTATTGTGGATAGCATTCCTATGTCATTCCTAATGATGAGGATGTCATCCACATATAACACCAAAAAGCTAATAGCGCTCCCACTTACCTTTCTGTATACACAAGGCTCATCTTCGTTCTTAACGAAGTCATAAGATCTGATTGCCTCATCAAATCTTATGTTCCAACTTCGGGAAGCTTGCTTTAGTCCATAAATGGATCTAAGCAACCTACACACCTTATCTGGGCAGTTCTTGGACACGAATCCCTCAGGTTGCATCATATACACCTCCTCCTCCAGGTTCCCGTTGAGGAATGCGGTTTTCACATCCATCTGCCAGATCTCATAATCATAGTGTGCTGCAATAGCCAATAGAATTCTGATGGATTTTAGCATTGCTACGGGTGAGAAAGTTTCGTCGTAGTCAACACCTTGCCTTTGACGATACCCCTTAGCCACTAGCCTTGCTTTATAGGTCTCTACCTTTCCATCTACTCCGATCTTTTTCTTAAAGATCCACTTGCAACCGATGGGTACAATACCTTCGGGTGCATCAACTAGGTTCCAAACCTTATTGGAGTACATAGAATCCATTTCAGAATTCATGGCTTCTTTCCACTTCCCGGAGTCTATACTCATAATAGCCTCCTCGTAGGTCTGAGGATCAATATCCTCAGCATCCTCTCCTCTAATATGTCCCACATATCTCTCAGGAGGATGAGATACTCTATCAGACCTACGTAAAGTTGAAACTTGTGTATTAGGTACCTGAACAGACTCGGGCTATAGAGTGGTGCTTGAGCTTGGTTCTCTAACTTCGCTCAACTCTATCATTCTCCCACTGTCTCCGTCAAGAATGTGTTCCTTCTCAAGGAACACTGCTCTCTTAGCTACAAAGACCTTTTGGTCCTCGAGATGATAGAAGTAATACCCACAAGTTTCCTTGGGGTATCCCACAAATTTACATCGCCCTGTCCTTGATTCTAACTTATCGGGGTTGTGTCTTTTAACATGGGCAGAGCAGCCCCAAATCTTAACTACTTTAAGATCAGGCTTCTTCTCTTTCCATATCTCATATGGTGTAGACACCACCGACTTAGTTGGAACTCTGTTCAGAAGGTAAGCTGCGGTTTCTAGGGCATATCCCCAGAATGAGATGGGTAGGTCAGCGAAACTCATCATGGACCGTACCATATCTAATAATGTACGATTTCTCCTTTCAGAGACACCATTGAGCTGAGGTGTATAAGGAGGTGTCCATTGGGATAATATCCCATGGTCCTTGAGGAAGTGAGTAAACTCTGTACTTAAGTACTCACCTCCTCGATCTGATCGAAGAGTTTTGATACTCTTTCCAGTCTGGTTCTCCACCTCATTCTTATACTCTCTGAATTTCTCAAAGGCCTCGGACTTGTACTTCATTAAGTACACATATCCATACCTTGAGAAATCATCAGTAAATGTAATGAAGTAGGAGTAACCTCCAATGGCATGAGTTGACATGGGTCCACATACATCACTATGTATGAGTTCCAACAACTCAGTGGCTCTCTCTCCAGTTCCACTAAATGGAGAGTTGGTCAGTTTTCCACGAATACAAGGCTCACAAGTTGCATATGACACATAGTCGAATGGATCTAGATATCCATCATTTAGCAACTTTTGAATCCTTCTTTCATGGATGTGACCTAGCCTACAATGCCACAGGTATGCACTGTTCAACTCATCTCGTTTCCTTTTGGACACATTTATATTCATGATATGTGGAGTGGTGTCTAACATAAATAAACCATTATGCAATGTTCCTTTCGTGATGATCTTATCATCTAATAATATCGAACAACCATTGTTCTCAAAAACAAATTTATATCCACTAACTGTTAAACATGAAATGGAGATAATGTTTTTGATAATAGAAGGAACAAAATAACATGCATCTAATGCAATAAAAGCTCCACTAGGCAGATGTAGGGCGACCTCGCTAACAGCTAATACAGCAACTTTTGCTCCATTACCCATCTTGAGGTCCATCTCGCCTCTCTCTAGTCTCCTAGGCCTTGCTAGAACCTGCAACGAATTACATATATGATAAGCACTACCGGTATCTAATACCCATGTGTTATCATAAGAGTCTGACAAATGGAGACTGATCATGAATGTACCTGAAGCTTCATCAAGCTTTTGTTTCGCCCTTTCTGCAAGGTACTCTTTGCAGTTTCTCTTCCAGTGCCCATCTTTACCACAGTGGAAGCACTGGCCTTTGTCCTTTGTTGGGTCTTTCTTAGCAACCTTTGCTTTACCTTGTTTGCCCTTGCCCTTTCCCTTCTTAAGGGACCTTTCTGCTTTCCTTTTCTTTCTGGTCTCACCAGTGTAGAAAACTGGCTTCTCTTTCTTAATAGTACTCTCTGCCTCCCTCAACATATTGAGGAGCTCTGGGAGAGTCACCTCAAGCTTGTTCATATTAAAGTTCATTATGAACTGTGAAAAGGAATCTGGTAGGGACTGAAGCACAATGTCCACACACAAGTTATCCTCTAGGACCATTCCTAGACCTGTTTCTCTATCCACTCAATCATCTTTAGGACATGGTTCTGAACCGGTGTCCCCTCAGTCATCCTAGCGCGGAAAAGGCTCTTGGATATCTCATATCGTTGAGTCCTTCCCTGTTCCTCAAACAATTTACGGACATGTAGGAGAATGGATCTGGCATCCATCTTTTCATGTTGTCTCTGTAACTCTAGAGTCATAGAGCCCAACATATAGCACTGAGCAAGAGTGGAGTCATCAATGTACTTCACGTAGCGAGCGATCTCATCCTCGCTTGCCCCTTCTTCGGGCGTAGGCATCACTGTATCAAGGACGTACACGATTTTCTCCGCTGTGAGAACAATTCTCAAGTTACGGAGCCAATCCGTATAATTTGGACCAGTGAGGCGGTTGACATCAAGTATGCCACGTAAGGGATTTGAAAACGACATTTTCTGAAAATAAAGATGTAGCAAAAATGAATAACATGCAGATTTTGCAAGAAATAAACTATCAAGATATGGACTTCTATCTTAATATGCTCCCACTATTTTACTAACGAGTCACGCGACACCCTCAGCACGTGAAACGGAAGTCTCCGGCAGACTTCTAGTGGGGATCAGGATCCAATCAGCGTCTTAGTGTAACCTCGAGGGACTCGACCAATCACACTAAGCCTAAAAGGTAGACAACTCTTGCCGATCACAACTCCTTGTGATTCCCGTCCTATTCGGCCTCCGAATCACCATGGCCTCGAGGGACTCGACCAACCATGATGCTCAGTTAAGTCAACACCTTCGTTACAAGATGAGTCTGATTTGATGATATACCCTCGAGGGACTCGACCAAGCATATCATGCCCTCAGGTCACCGGTGACATCTCTATGTCGTAAGCAAGATAGCGAATCGCGATATAGGTGAGTCTCGAGGGACTCGACCAACTCAACCTACACCGGGATTCGGTTCCTACTCATAACGATGGAAGGCCACGTGGGTCAATCTAATTGCCTCACGTTTACCGACTTAATATTATCGAGAGATGTTTCTATGATTTGGTCTCCTAATATGACATGTCACACATATACATATTTAATATATATCTACATCGCATGCAAATATATATACATATCTAGTATGTGTATAAGCAATCACACCAGATGATCATGGACCACAACCTAATATGATTAGGCCCGAGCCAGTAGGCCTAATCACTCACATCAAGATCTATGTGTGCAACGGTGCATCTCCATGCCTTGTGATCGTCCATCTCGTCCTCGTCGGTTCCGTCGACATCTTGATGCATCTCCATGCATCACGATCGTCCGTCTCGTGGGTCCCGCTATGGCTTCCACGCTCCCGCTGCGCCTCCTCATGTGATTACAACTTAATCATAGGCACGCAGGCCCGACAATAAACGAGAAATATAATGGAGGTTCGCAGACCTCAATAATAATAATCACAAGTACACACATCACACGGTCCATGATCATCCGTCCACTCATCATACATCACATGTATAAATAATCATCATCATGTAGGACTACTAGATAATAATAAAAATAATAATCAACTAAACCTTTTAATTAATTAATATTTTCTGAAATCAGGGATATATAGGGAATTTCTCAATTCCTAAGGGTATTTTCGTAATTTGGACAAAAGACAGAAACTGGAATTTATCAAATTCATAGGGGCAAAACTGTCTTTTTGCCCAAAACCCTAATTCCCCTTCTGCTGCTGCCGCCGCCGCCACCCTGCCGGCGGCGACTGTGCGGCGGGGCGAGGGCACTGCCCTCGCCTGCAGGCGGCACGCCCGCTGGCGGCGATGCCGCTGCGGGTGGGCGCCCTCTTCGGGCGCCGCTGCCTCCGCAGGCGGTGCTGTCCCGCCGGGCGGTCGCCCCTGTGGGGGGGGTTTCGCCCGCGGGAGTAGCGGCGGCAGGCGTCGCTACAGGTGGGCTCCCCCTTCGGGCGTCGCTGCCTCCGCAGGCGGTGCTGTCCCGCCGGGCGGCCGCCCCTGTGGGGGGGGTTTCGCCCGCAGGAGCAGCGGCGGCAGGCGTCGTGCGTCGCTGCCCTGCGGCGGCAGGCGCCGCTGCCCTGCGGCGCCTCTGCCCGTGGGTTGCCAGCCCCGCCGGCAGCAAGCCTGCTGCAAGCAGGCCGCCGGCCGGCTGCTGCAGGCACTGCGCCGGCGCTGTGCTGCCTGGCTGCGGCTGCAGGTGGCTGCAGGCATGCAGATCGAGGGCAGCAACTGTTGCTGCCCTTCCTCGCTTTTGCGTCAACGATTTTGACGTCAATATTTTTCCTAAACACAACACACGCAGTTCAAAATCAATCATTCGCACGAACAACCTGGCTCTGATACCACTGTTGGGAAATCATAAGGGGGCGACATCATATGCGCAGCGGAAGAACAAGAAAACAAAAATCCCCGATTCCCAAAAAGATGTTCATCGTCGTGCGAAGATTGGTGCGCAAAATCCGCAAAAACACAAAAACTGCGTATAGAGATTGTGTTACCTAGGGAGATCGTATATCCCTGTTTCCTTGCAGATCCTTAGGAGAGGGTGAAGGAGGTCAAGCGTCCTCCTCTCTAGCGGTGATCCACACAGCAGGGTTGCGACGACGCTCCTCAAAACTCCAGGCCTACTCTGAGGTGGTGAGGTGGAGAGGGAGAGGAGAATAGGAAGGGCAAGCAAAGACTCTAGCCTATGAGGCTGTGAATCCCTCCTATTTATAGAGATCCCGTGTCAAAACCCTAATGGGTCCTTTCCCTAGTGGGTATTGGATCTGCATCCAATAAGACAAGGGCTCCGTCGGATATCTCATATCCGAACCTCTACTCATCGCAATGCCTACCATATGTGTGTGACCCTCTAGGCCCAATATCGAGCTGGCCGTGAGTCATACCTGTCAGAACTCCTTCTAACTAAGTGAATTATTATCTCTGTAATAATTCACTCGACTCATCGACTACGGAAGTACTAGGCCACTACGCCGTAGTCCCCAGATGATACAGGGGAATCCAATCCATTGGACCTGTCTGTCCTCAGTTACCATGTACCTATAGTCCCTCATCCATCTAATATCCCAGAGACCGTATATCGAGCATGGTGCTGTCAGACCCATACGGTTTCTTCTCGAGTCTCGCTCTAATCGGATTCTCCCGGAGAACTCTTTCTCTCTCAACCCGAATGACCCTGGCCAGGGATTTGTTTGAGCAAGAACACATGGGATATTCCTCTCATGATACCGAGAGTGGATGATCCTCTATCGACACTCAATAGCCCTCGTAAGGTCGACTACCACTCCCAATGACCAGCTGTACTAGATCTGGGAACAGCCAAACCTATAAGTCTGGTATCAAAGAGTGGAGCACTCATACAGGACATCCTTGGTGTCTCAAGTCTAAGAACCAGATACACCACTAGGACTACGGAATCGTTGTCTGACAATAAGGCATCATCAACCATCCAGCATTCCGTAAGCGGATCAATCAGTGAACTCATTCTCCAATGAGCACCTGTACTGTATCCCTAGTGTCCCTACACGAGCAGCTATGAGACAAGCTGCATCCATCATATGGACGGGTATACAGCACACCAGTCTATCCGGTTATCACGATGTCCCTCTCGAGTAACCTATGACCGGGATTATTTAGGATATGTGTTTAAAGGTGAATCGATCTCATTATCGTGATCTCATCACGATCCGATTCCCATTGCACAAATCCAAGGACATCACAATATATATGCATTTATGCAATAGTTATAAAGTGATATATGCCAAAATATAATAAGCAAAAAGATTCTGTATCAAGTCACACGTGCCATCACTCACGTGATTGGCTTGCTGGGCACTTATGACTAGCAAGAACAGCCCAGATAAGGTGTGTAGGTTGCTTAGATCCATTTATGGACTAAAGCAAGCTTCCCGAAGTTGGAACATAAGATTTGATGAGGCAATCAGATCTTATGACTTCGTTAAGAACGAAGATGAGCCTTGTGTATACAGAAAGGTAAGTGGGAGCGCTATTAGCTTTTTTGGTGTTATATGTGGATGACATCCTCATCATTGGGAATGACATAGGAATGCTATCCACAATAAAGGCTTGGTTATCTAGACACTTCTCCATGAAGGACTTAGGAGAAGCATCTTATATCTTGGGGATTAGAATCTATAGAGATAGATCCAAAAGGATGCTTGGCTTGTCCCAGTCCAGGTACATAGAAACTATTGTCAAAAGGTTTGGCATGGAAAATTCCAAAAGAGGTCTCATACCGATGAGACATGGGATATCGCTTTCTACGAGTATGTCCCCAAAGACTCCAGAAGAAAGGGCGAACATGGATATGATACCTTATGCCTCAGCAATAGGGTCTATCATGTATGCCATGCTATGTACTAGGCCTGATATAGCGCATGCTCTGAGTGTCACGAGCAGGTATCAGGCGGATCCAGGCTTGGAGCACTGGAAAGCAGTAAAGTGTATCCTTAAGTACTTGAGAAGGACTAAGGATCTTTTACTAGTATATGGAGGTAATAGCCTTAAGGTTGAAGGCTACACTGACTCAAGTTTTCAGTCTGATGTCGATGATAGCAAGTCGAATTCAAGGTATGTGTACACCTTGAATGGAGGAGCAGTTTGCTGGAAGAGTTCCAAGCAAGATACCACTGCTGACTCGACCACAGAGGCGGAGTACATTGCTGCATCAGATGCAGCAAAGGAGGGAGTCTGGTTGAAGAAATTCATCACAGATTTGGGAGTCGTGCCGGATAGTGAGGAGCCGATTTCCCTATATTGCGACAACAACGGGGCAATTGCTCAAGCGAAGGAACCTAGGTCTCATCAGAAATCTAAGCATGTTCTGAGGAGGTTCCACCTTATCAGAGAGATCGTGACCCGAGGAGATGTAGCAGTGGAAAGAGTTCCATCCGAAGATAACATTGCAGATCCACTAACAAAGCCATTGTCTCAGATTGTCTTTGAGCGTCACAGGGGTCTGATGGGGATCAGACACATAGGTGATTGGCTTTAGGTCAAGTGGGAGATTGCTAGTCATAAGTGCCCAGCAAGCCAATCACGTGAGTGATGGCACGTGTGACTTGATACAGAATCTTTTTGCTTATTATATTTTGGCGTATATCACTTTATAACTATTGCATAAATGCATATATATTGTGATGTCCTTGGATTTGTGCAATGGGAATCGGATCGTGATGAGATCACGATAATGAGATCGATTCACCTTTAAACACATATCCTAAATAATCCCGGTCATAGGTTACTCGAGAGGGACATCGTGATAACCGGATAGACTGGTGTGCTGTATACCCGTCCATATGATGGATGCAGCTGGTCTCATAGCTGCTCGTGTAGGGACACTAGGGATACAGTACAGGTGCTCATTGGAGAATAAGTTCACTGATTGATCCGCTTACGGAATGCTGGATGGTTGATGATGCCTTATTGTCAGACAACGATTCCGTAGTCCTAGTGGTGTATCTGGTTCTTAGACTTGAGACACCAAGGATGTCCTGTATGAGTGCTCCACTCTTTGATACCAGACTTATAGGTTTGGCTGTTCCCAGATCTAGTACAGCTGGTTATTGGGAGTGGTAGTCGACCTTACGAGGGCTATTGAGTGTCGATAGAGGATCATCCACTCTCGGTATCATGAGAGGAATATCCCATGTGTTCTTGCTCAGACAAATCCCTGGCCAGGGTCATTCGGGTTGAGAGAGAAAGAGTTCTCCGGGAGAATCCGATTAGAGCGAGACTCGAGTAGAAACCGTATGGGTCTGACAGCACCATGCTCGATATACAGTCTCTGGGATATTAGATGGATGAGGGACTATAGGTACATGGTAACTGAGGACAGACAGGTCCAATGGATTGGATTCCCCTGTATCGTCTGGGGACTACAGCGTAGTGGCCTAGTACTTCCGTAGTCGATGAGTCGAGTGAATTATTACAGAGATAATAATTCACTGAGTTAGAAGGAGTTCTGACAGGTATGACTCACGGCCAGCTCGATATTGGGCCTAGAGGGTCACACACATATGGTAGGCATTGCGATGAGTAGAGGTTCGGATATGAGATATCCGACGGAGCCCTTGTCTTATTGGATGCAGATCCAATACCCACTAGGGAAAGGACCCATTAGGGTTTTGACACGGGATCTCTATAAATAGGAGGGATTCACAGCCTCATAGGCTAGAGTCTTTGCTTGCCCTTCCTATTCTCCTCTCCCTCTCCACCTCAGAGTAGGCCTGGAGTTTTGAGGAGCGTCGTCGCAACCCTGCTGTGTGGATCACCGCTAGAGAGGAGGACGCTTGACCTCCTTCACCCTCTCCTAAGGATCTGCAAGGAAACAGGGATATACGATCTCCCTAGGTAACACAATCTCTATACGCAGTTTTTGTGTTTTTTGCGGATTTTGCGCACCAATCTTCGCACGACGATGAACATCTTTTTGGGAATCGGGGATTTTTGTTTTCTTGTTCTTCCGCTGCGCATATGATGTCGCCCCCCCAATGATTTCCCAACAAATCAGAATGCAAGCGCAAACTGAAATGCGATGTTCATACGATAAAACCGGTTTACGTCTAAACGTCAACTTTGAAGATACTGAACTTTGAGATATGTTTTGTAAATGCACAGAAGGTAGTTTACAGTTATAATTGGAGTCAAAACATAAACGTAAACTGCAATGTAATGATCGTACGAAAACGCTGATTTACGTCTAAACGCAGATTCGGAAAGATATGAACTTAGAGATATGTTTTGTAAATCCACAGAAGGCAGTTTGCAGTTATAATTGGAGTTAAAACGTAAACGTAAACTGCAATGTAATGATCGTATGAAAACGCCGATTTACGTCTAAAAGCTGATTCGAAAAGATTTGAACTTAGAAACTCGTTCGTAAAAGCGCAGAAGGCAGTAGCTATTTAGGAGGTTTGCAGAAATGATAAAGTGCTCAAAGTAAATGCAAACCGAGATTTAGAGTGGTTCGGTCAGCTTTGACCTACTCCACTTTTGGCTTCCTCCACCGACGAGGTCACCGACGTCAACTAGAGGCCTTCCTTCAATAGGCAAAGGCCAACTGCCCTTTTACAGTTTCACTCCTTTTGACGGGCTCAGGAGACAATCCTTATAGAACTTTTCTCTCCTCTCTTTACAACTCAAAACTTGAAGAACAGAGGGAGGAGAACTTTTGGGCTTTACAACAATTTTGAGCTCTTAGAATCACAAAAAAGATCAAGATTTCAGTGTAGGTCTGTATCCTTTCAGTGCTGAATGGGTGGGGTATTTATAGGCCTCAACCCAGTTCAAATTTGGAGCTCAAAACTGTCAATTCCCGGAATTCCGGGATCAGGCGGTTGCACCTCCTGACTAGAGCGGTTGCACCGCCTGGCAGAGCTCGAAGATTGAGCCCAGGCGGTTGCACCTCTCTGTCAGGGGCGGTTGCACCGCTTGAGTCTGGCTCGGAGACTAAGCCCCAGGCGGTGCCACCTCCTGACTGAGGCGGTTGCACCGCCTGCCAGAGCTCGAAGACCGAGCCCAGGCGGTGCTACCTCTCTGTTAGGGGAGGTTGCACCGCCCAGTCTTGCTCGAAGACTGAGCCCAAGCGGTGCCACCTCCTGGCTGGGGCGGTTGCACCGCCTAGTCTCCCTGGGAGACTTAGCCCAGGCGGTGCTACCTCCTGGCTTGGGCGGTTGCACCTCCTAGTGCAATCAGGGTCCGAATGGGTAGCTCCATTCGGCCCAATTTCGGTTTCTCAGGGGCCCAATTGCCCCAAGATTAAGCTAATGGGATCACCTCCCATTTCCAACTTAATCAACGTGCTAACTACGATTACTTCTAAGACAATTTCTGTAGCTTTGCTTCGGTGCGTCAATCGCTTCTTCCGGCGAGTTTCCGGCGAACTTCCGTCGATCATCCGATGAACCCTCGGTGATGCTCCTGCGGACTTCCGGCAAACTCCTGGACTTGCGACGATCCACTTGGCGAGTTCCGACGAGCTTTGCTTGGCAAGCTTCTGGACTTCTCAGATTTGTTCCCGTAGAACCTCCGACGACTATCCGAACTTCCGTCGAACTCTCGAACTCCCAACGTGATCATGAACTTGACTCCAGCGCAACTCCTGCTGCTTGTCTAACTTTCATTATAGTTAATCCTGCACACTTATCTCAACATATAGATTAGACAACAAATGACAATTGACTTCATCATCAAAATCCGAGATTCAACAATCTCCCCATTTTTGATGATGACAATCAATTGATAATGGAGTTATCCCTGTTTATATGCCATAGTTGAGATAAGTCAACCTTGAATTCAAGACCTAAGAATTCAAGCGACATATTGATAAGTTAGATCATTTGAACTTATCAATACTCCCATCATGATACCCATCATGATGTATCTCTTTAAGGATGATGTCAAGGCTTGACATCCATCATCAGATTTTATATGATTGTGAGTGTAACTATTCATCATGTAGTTGAATATCAACATGTAAAGCTGTGAAGTAATATTTTGATATCATGATGTACACATTTCAAATTTTTGCAAGTTTTGCATATCTTCACATGGTAAGGTATCAACTCAAGGCATAATGCAAACTATAGCATCTTTTCATATATCTCTTGGTGATGCAAGGATGACATAATCATAGCATCAGTGTTCATAGCATCAATTCATATATTTCTCGGTGATGCAAGCATGGCATAATCATAGCAGTGTTTATAGCATCAATTCATATATTTCTCGGTGATGCAAGTATGACATAATCATAGACATAATCATAGCAGTGTTTATCAATTCATATATTTCTCCCCCTTTGTCATCAACAAAAAGCATGGTAATTGTGATACCAGGAGAATAATATAAGCAAGCTTATAGAGGAATTTTACATAGATTGCTTCGAATACTTCTTCCCCCTTTTTTGTTATAATCCTTTGTACAAGTAAAGATATTTCAAGATGAAATTCATACGCAGGAATCACTTCATCAAATCTATTTCAGAAACATATTTTTCATAAAAGTGTACGAGAAAATCTGATTTATAGCATTCGGATAATGAGATGCATTCGGACAAGATTATGCTACTGATTTTCAAATATAATCATGAAGACAAAACATGGCAATCAAGTGATTTGATCATTCAATAAAGTCCGAAAAAATAGTTTTAACTAGTTTGTCTATTCGGACACATCAAGATTCCTAATTCTCTTCTTATTAAATTACAAGGTTTTCAAAACTTTTAGCACAACATTCCATATCACATACCAAAAAAAAAATGATATCATAATAATCCGAGATAACCTTTCAATCACAAGGCACAAGACATATGTTTACCACGATAGATGTTTACAACCATATCAAGGATCAAGGCAAAGCACATCATGGTGAGTAACATAAGGAGTTTACAACAACAACAGATGTTCATACAAGTTCATTCATGAGGTGGAAAATTAAAGTGCCTAAACAAGGAGTCAAATTGACTATGAATTTGCTGTAGCTCAGATAGGATTTGATATTGTCGTTGTTCAAGCCGTTCTTGTCTCTGTTCGAATCGATCCATCTTAATCCCAATATCTTCGACGGATGATGTATGAGTTTGCTCAACTGGATGTGTTTCCTCAAAGGGACAGATCGGAGGAGATTGGGTACCCCTAAATACTGGTGTTTCCTGTTCTGGTTCAGGTTGAGGGGGATCAGTTCTTCTTGGCATTCTAACCCAGTTACCGTTTCTATAATAACATCTTAGTCGGTGAAGTAGATTTTTGTTTATTATGCTAAATCTATCTACTTTCATTACTTCTTCTTCTGGTGGTATTAGAATGTCGTAAGCTTTCATTATTCTAGTGATTATACCACCATATGGGAGCATCATGTCTTTCTTAGATAATTCTAATATGTTTTGTTGGATAAGATAACCAAGACAGATGTCATGTCCCTTCATGATCAAATACATAGTTCCCAATTCTAATTGACTCACTTCATCATGATGGTATTGTTTAGGAAGAATTATGCTAGTCAGGATATGATGAAGTATCTTAGTGTTTAAAGGCAGTAGATGTTCACAACTTTTAGGAATAAATGCTAAGTTGGGATTGGCAAAGATTGTTCCTAAGGCTTCAACATAGGATATTCCAATAGTTTTATCATCCCATGATCCTCTAAAGTCCTATGCTTTTCATGGGAATGCCTATCATGTCACAAATGAATCTATCAGAGATTGAGATGTGTTGTCCTAAAAGATAGGTGGACATTCTTTCTTCATCATCTATTTGTATGTTATTGTAAAACAATCTAACTAGTCTTGGATAGATGGGTTCGTTAATTTGCAAGATTGGAAGTAGATCTAGGTTTGCAAACCATTGGATAGTCTCTAAGTCTCTTAGTTCATTCAGATCTACGTATTTTCCCTTATTGATACTCCTAAGTTCGAAAGAGGAAAATTTTTTAGCATGGTTTTTTGAATAAAAAAGGGTGAGATCAAAATCTTCTACTAATCTCCTCTTTCCCTTGTCCCTTGAGGATCTTCTAGATCCCATAACTACTGCTGTTTAGAGGGATAATGATAAGCAAGAGTAAATGAAAGAAAAAACAGAGTTTAAGGGGTTCTTGGAGAGTACCTTAGTGAAATCTTCAAGAGAGGGAAGGATTGTTGATGTTTTGCTCCGAAATGAGGGGTATTTGGGATGCTAAACGGGGTGAAATGGGGATGGAGGAGGCTTGGAAGAGTAGAGGAGGGAAGGGAGTGAGTTGGGGTCGGTTTCACCGCCGGCCCTAGCTCGAGTTAAAAAGGGCAGAGTTACGGGCGGTTGCACCTCTGGCTAGAGCGGTGCAACCACTAGCAACCCGTGAGAGCTGGAGGTGCCACCGCCAGCTGGAGAGGTGCCACTGCCTGCTGGGGAGGTGCCACCGCCTGCAGGCAGTGAATACTTTGTTCTGATCAGCGTGATTTGATATGGGAGCTTTTTGTCTTTAGAAGAGTTTTCATTCAGAGCAATTAACTTTTCTTACGTAATTACGTATGAGTTTTTAATTTAAGGCAAAGACTCTTATATGATCAAGATAGATCTTTTAATGTGCATACTCCCAATGTCGTACACATGTTTGTGATAGTTTGTTCAAGTTGGTAACCCTTTCAAGTTCATGACATACTTAGTTTCTTCATGATACAAGGTTGGATTTGAAGATGATGAATGGATGAAATTGATAGGTTCGAAGATCAAGGGGATATGTGAATTTGGGAATCATATGTTTCTAAATCTGAAAAGTCAAATAAGGTTGTATCCAGATCACATAATTTCCACTTGTTATTTAAACATTGCGAGTTCCTTTTTGAATCGAGAAACAACGAGCATAACATTATTTCTTGCTCCAGCCTAAAATTTTAATGTTTTTACAGGAAGGAATGATTTTTAGGTACCCATTTGCTTTTGGGTCCCTCACAGACAGATCTAAATTGTCTATCATGTTGCATAGAATTTATCATGGTTCCTTTAGGAACCCAAATCAATTTGTTTGGACTTATTTTCTTGAATGGACAATAATGCGTCTTGTGTCCGAATTTGCAACAGAAGTTACATTTGTCTTGATGTTGAATATGTAAGATAGAGCCTTTTATAAAGGTGGTTGGATTTTGGTGAGGACTTCTCATGAATCCAATTCCACTTCTTTTGGAAACGTGACCCTTGTTTGCAAGGATCATGTTTAATGATTTGCTACCAACCTCGAATTTCTTCAAGGTGTCCTTAAGTAGCATATTTTCCTTTTAGAAGGTTTCTAGATCATGGCATTTTATGCATGAGCTTAAACTATCATGATGTTCAGCTTTTAACCTATCGAAATTACAAATAAGACTATCATGCTCCTTTTTTAGCAATTTGTATTTTCTACTAATAGTCTTACATTCATCAAACAATTCATGGAAAGCATTTAATAATTCATCAAATAATAAATCTGCATCTATTAAATTTGTTACCTCATCTCCGATGGCCATTAAGGCGTAATGAGCAACTTGCTCGGTGTTGGACTCCTCTTCTTCGGACGCGCTCGAGTCATCCCATGTTGCTTGAAGCGCCTTCTTTTTAGATGTTCTCCTTTTGACTTGGGGACAATCACTCTTATAGTGTCCCGGCTTTTTGCATTCATAGCAAATAACTTGGTCCTTCTTGGGTTCAAGTTTATTTTTTGCATCATTCTTAAACTTGTTTCTTTTAAAGAATTTTTTAAATTTTCTTGTTAGAAGTGCCAAGTCATCATCACAGTCCTCATCACTTGAGTTTTCTCTCAAGTGGCATTATGAAGTTTTAAGTGCCATATCCTTCCTATTCTTTGGAAGGATGTCTTCTTGCTCTTCATGAGCTTTACAAGTCATTTCGTAGGTCATTAACGACCCGATTAGTTCTTCAAGAGGGAAGTTACGCAGATCTTTTGCCTCTTGAATAGCAGTGACTTTAGGATCCCAACTCTTAGGAAGGGATCTTAGTATCTTATTTATGAGCTCAAAATCCGAAAAGCTTTTTCCGAGTCCTTTTAGACCGTTGACGACATCCGTGAAACGGGTAAACATGTCGCCAATGGTTTCACTCGGTTTCATCCGGAAAAGTTTAAAAGAATGTAACAGCAGATTGATTTTTGACTCTTTCACTCTACTTGTGCCTTCGTGAGTCACTTCGAGTTTGTGCCAAATATCAAATGTGGTTTCACAAGTTGAAACACGATTAAACTCGTTTTTATCAAGCGCACAAAATAAGGCATTCATAGCCTTTGCATTAAGAGCGAAAGCCTTCTTCTCCAATTCATTCCAATCGATCATTGGAAGAGAAGACTTCGAAAATCCGTTTTCGACAAGGTTCCATAGTTCAAAATCCATAGAAATAAGAAAGATCCTCATTCGGGTCTTCCAGTAGGTGTAGTCCGTCCCACTGAACATGGGTGGACGTGTAATAGAATGCCCCTCTTAGTTTCCGGCGTATGCCATCTCTCTTGGGTTTTAATCCGTTAGAGAGTTAACCTTGCTCTGATACCAATTGTTAGGATCAAGAGCACTAAGAGGGGGGGAGGGTGAATTAGTGCAGCGGAAAACTTTCGCTGATTAAAATCGAAAGCTGCGACAAAGATGATTTCGATATAAAACTAGAGCTTTAGACTCCTTTAGCTTAAGATTTAGCGAGATGACGTTAGAGTAAATCTACAAAGGCAGTTTGCAGTTTATGATAAAAATCAGAATGCAAGCGCAAACTGAAATGCGATGTTCGTACGATAAAACCGGTTTACGTCTAAACGTCAACTTTGAAGATACTGAACTTTGAGATATGTTTTGTAAATGCACAGAAGGCAGTTTGCAGTTATAATTGGAGTCAAAACGTAAACGTAAACTGCAATGTAATGATCGTACGAAAACGCTGATTTACGTCTAAACGCAGATTCAGAAAGATCTGAACTTAGAGATATGTTTTGTAAATCCACAGAAGGCAGTTTGTAGTTATAATTGGAGTTAAAATGTAAATGTAAACTGCAATGTAATGATCGTACGAAAACTCCGATTTACGTCTAAAAGCTGATTCAGAAAGATCTGAACTTAGAAACTCGTTCGTAAAAGCGCAGAAGGCAGTAGCTATTTAGGAGGTTTGCAGAAATGATAAAGTGCTCAAAGTAAATGCAAACCGAGATTTAGAGTGGTTCGGTCAGCCTTGACCTACTCCACTTTTGGCTTCCTCCACCGACGAGGTCACCGACGTCAACTAGAGGCCTTCCTTCAATAGGCGAAGGCCAACTGCCCTTTTACAGTTTCACTCCTTTTGACGGGCTCAGGAGACAACCCTTATAGAACCTTTCTCTCCTCTCTTTACAACTCAAAACTTGAAGAACAGAGGGAGGAGAACTATTGGGCTTTACAATAATTTTGAGCTCTTAGAATCATAGAAAAGATCAAGATTTCGGTGTAGGTCTGTATCCTTTCAGTGCTGAATGGGTGGGGTATTTATAGGCCTCAACCCAGTTCAAATTTGGAGCTCAAAACTGTCAATTCCTGGAATTCCGGGATTAGGCAGTTGCACCTCCTGACTGGAGCGGTTGCACCGCCTGGTAGAGCTCGAAGACTAAGCCCAAGCGGTTGCACCTCTCTGTCAGGGGTGGTTGCACCGCCTGAGTCTGGCTCGAAGACTGAGCCTAGGCGGTGCCACCTCCTGACTGAGGCGGTTGCACCGCCTGCCAGAGCTCGAAGACCGAGCTCAGGCGGTGCTACCTCTCTGTCAGGGGAGGTTGCACCGCCTAGTCTTGCTCGAAGACTGAGCCCAGGCGGTGCCACCTCCTGGCTGGGGCGGTTGCACCGCCCAGTCTCCTTGGGAGACTTAGCCCAGGCGGTGCTACCTCCTGGCTTGGGCGGTTGCACCTCCTGGTGCAATCAGGGTCCTAATGGGTAGCTCCATTCGGCCCAATTTCGATTTCTTAGGGGCCCAATTGCCCCAAGATTAAGCTAATGGGATCACCTCGCATTTCCAACTTAATCAACGTGCTAACTACGATTGCTTCTAAGACAATTTCTGCAATTTTGCTTCGGTGCGTCAATCGCTTCTTCCGGCAAGTTTTCGACGAACTTCCGTCGATCATCCGATGAACCCTCGGTGATGCTCCTGCGGACTTCCGGCAAACTCCTGGACTTGCGACGATCCACTTGGCGAGTTCCAACGAGCTTCGCTTGGCAAGCTTCTGGACTTCTCGGATCTATTCCCGCAGAACCTCCGACGACTATTCGAACTTCCGTCGAACTCTAGAACTCCCAACGTGATCATGAACTTGACTCCGGCGCAACTCCTACTGCTTGTCTAACTTTCATCGTAGTTAATCCTGCACACTTATCTCAACACATAGATTAGACAACAAATGACAATTGACTTCATCATCAAAATTCGAGATTCAACACCCTGGACTTTGCCCTTCAGCCTTGTCTCAGTACTTAAAGTCTGCCTTTATATTCTCTACCTCCTCGGCCCATTTCACAACCAAGCACTCTCCTCCCATGAGAGCAAGGGATCGATGACTCCATGAAAGTCCCACCTCTATGGTATTATGACGTTGCCATGCCCATGGTCCAACTATCCGTTGCCTCGCATTAGCATGCCTTTCTTCACGATTGGTAGATCTACCTCTATGGCACTATGGCACTTCTTCGAGTCCACCTCCATTCTAACCGATACTTGGGTTTTGGGTAGCTAGGTCCCTCTAGACTCGTTATCGCTTCCTCGCCCCTTTTGACCCTCTGCTTTAATACCTTTGTGTTCTCCAAGTAGTTCCCCTTGGTCAATGTAAAGATAGACTACAACTCCCATGCATGGACTTTGCCATCATGTTATAGGGCTTAAACTGATTATATTCTCCTTAGCTTCCTTAGTAGTAACGTTCTCTTACTCGGTCTTGTCCTCTAACTTGCTGGGCTCCCTTAAGTGAATATGAGCTCTAGAGTAGTCTAACACTCCAACCGCTCCAATCATATCTCTGCATGATTATGTCCCTCTCATAAGACTCACTGGAATTTGCATTCGAAATTTTCCCTTAGTAGTACACAACCCATATATGTTGATGACCAAGACTTTTATCTTATGCAAAATTTGATGCATGCACGAAAGACCTGTCTCTACGGCACTATGGTCTTCACTCGAATCCATAGCCCTTTTTGCCATCATGTTGTTCACCAAAGTGGAGCTCCCAATAGCTCCCAATCATACCTCCGTATGAAATAGTCTCTCACGGGATTAGATTCGTATGTATCGCATTGCCACGAACTATTCCACCATGATCCGCTACACCATGTCACCTCCTGGTGACATCTCCATTATATTTTAATATTTGTGGGATGAACTCAGATTATGATCCTTCCATGTGAGTCCTTTGCTAACACACCGTAGGGCCTTTTCCATTTTCGATTGTATTCGCTCATTTGGTAATCGACCTTCGTCCACCTGCTCTCAGGTTACACCTAAATGAAACATCGCTCTAGGATAGTCCATCGCCTATAGCTCCCGAAGCCCACCGACTTTGCTGAAATTGATGCATCATTATCTGGATCCTGGCTGTTAAGAACGAGTTGGCATTAAGGAGGGGAGTGGGGGGTGAATTAGTGCAGCGGTAAAAACATTGGTTCTGAAAATTTCTTTGAACATTGAAAACTGATTCATAAAGGTGCTTAGATTAACTTAAAAGTGCATGCGAGTGAAAGCACAATAAGGAGGAAAGGTAGTTTGCTATAAAAGTAAATTGCAAGAAGGAAAGGCAATCCAAATTTTTACAGTGGTTCGGTCGTCGTGACCTACATCCACTCCACTGATTCCTCTTCCGTCGTGGCCACCAGCATCCACTATCGGTCTTCCTTCAATATGTGAAGACCAACCACCTTTTACAACTCAATTCTCCTTTTACCGGGTTTAGGAGATAACCCTTACACCCCCACTTACTCCTCTCTCAAACTATTCTAACACTTAGAAGAAGGAGAGGAGTTCACATAAGATTGCAGTAGTATTTCTTTCCTTTTTTACTCTCAAGTCTTGTGTATCTTAACTAGGGATGAGAGGGGTATTTATAGGCCTCAAGTTGATTCAAACTTGGAGCCTAAAAATATCTTATCCTGGGTTTCCTAGGTACGGGCAGTACCACCGCCTGATAGAGCTCAGAGACTAAGCTCTAGCGCTACCATCGCCTGACAGAGCTCGGAGACAAAGCTCTGGCGATACCGCCGCCTGATAGGGGCGGTACCATCACCTAGACCACTTGGGAGACTGAGTCTCCCAAGCATTGCCACCGCCGGCCAAGCTTTCAATATCCTGGTTAGGCCTTGAATTCGGCCCAAACCAGCCCAACTTCGGGCCCAGTTGGCCCCTAACAGAGTTGATGAGATTATCTCCCAATCCCAACTCTAATTATGTGCTAACTATGATTCCTAAGACATATTCTAAGTAAAATAAGTCTGGTTTCTTTCGGCGAGCTTCCGACGATCTTTTGGCGAACTTCCGACGATCTCTCGGCAATGTTCTGGCGGACTCCCAACAAGCTCTCGGATTTCATGATGATTTTCTTAGCAAGTTTCGATGAGCTTCTTTGGCAAGCTCCTAGACTTCTCAGTTGGTTCCAACAGAACTTCCGACGAACGTCCGAACTTTCGATGAACTCTCGAACTCCCAACGAAATCACATTCTTGACTCTAGGACTTCATTTTGCTTTATGCCTTGCTATCGTAGTTAATCCTGCACACATAAAAATATGTTGAATCTTGTATTTTGATGATGAAACCAATTGATAGTATTTATGATTTGATCTGCGTTTTGAGTGATGCAGGATGCTTCGATCAGGATGAGACAATTAAAGCAGGAAGATCATGTTAGGCTAGAGGAAAACATGTCAGAAGATTAGACGTCGGGCCGGAGGATCGGTCGACATATCGACAGAAGGCTTCGGGCCATGGATTCGGGCATCAGGCCAAGAAGAGCGGATATTGCGCCAAAGATGTTGGAGTTGCGGAGTCAACTGGCCAATTGGGCAATAGGCCGTAAGAGAGGACGATGCGCCGAAGAATCAGACGAAGTGTCGATGGACCAATGATATGCCAGACAACATGATTCAAGCTTAGTAATAATTATCTAGATCAAAGTGTATTTTACATGTGTAGGATTAACTACGATAGTAAGGCATGAAGCAAAATGAAGTCCCAGAGTCAAGGACGCGATTTTTTTGGGAGTTTGAGAGTTCGTCGGAAGACCAGACGTTCGTCAGATGTTCTGCAAGAACCAACTGAGAAGTTTAGGAGCTTGCCAGAAGAAGCTCGTCGGAACTCGCCAAGAAGATCTTCGTGAAGTCCAGGAGCTTGTCGGAAGTCTGTTGGAACATTGTTGGGAGATCGTTGGAAGTTCACCGAAAGATCATCGGAAGCTCGCTGGAAGAAACCAAGACCTAGGAACTTATTTAGCTTAAGTATGTCTTAGATTTTGTAGTTAGTACATAATTAGGATTAGATTTGGGCCAACCCAATGATAAGATCCTAAAGTCTTATCGTAGGCTCTGATACCAAATGATAAGACCCTAAAGTCTTATCGTCGCTCTGATACCAAATGATAAGACTCTAAAGTCTTATCGTAAGCTCTGATACCAAATGATAAGACCCTAAAGTCTTATCATCACTCTGATACCAAATGATAAGACTTTAGGGTCTTATCATTTGGTATCAGAGCCTACGATAAGACTTTAGAGTCTTATCATTTGGTATCAGAGCGACGATAAGACTTTAGGGTCTTATCATTTGGTATCAGAGCTTACGATAAGACTTTAGGGTCTTATCATTTGGTATCAGAGCAGCGATCCTCAGCGTTCTCGCTGCAGTTTGTCATCTCAAAAAAAAAAAAAAAAAAAAAAATTTGTGAGGTCGAAGTCGGCAGCCACGCACGCTGTTCCTTCTCACCCAAGAAGGAACATTTGCTTCCCGGCGCCGACCACCCCTACTTTCCTTCTCCTCCACCGCCGGCGCTGCATCCTGGTCGGCGACCACCGCCGCCGCTGCTCCCCGGCCAGCGCCCATCGCTGCCGCTGTGTCCCGGCCAGCAAACTTCTCACCTTGCCTCGTTGCTGCCCGCATCTCGCTCGAGCGTGAAGGGCCGCGCCCGCCGTTTCCCAGCCAGCGGACCACCCATCGCCGCTTCTACCGTCGGCGACGCTGCCCTAGCCGCACCGCCATCGCTGCCTTCCCTTGGTTGCAGCTTCGGCCGTGCGATCTGTCGGCGTCGCTGTTTCTGTGGTGCGATAGAAACAGAGCAGCCGCCGGTCCCTCTGTTGCCGCAGGCGCCGGTTGCCTCTACCGCCGTCGCTGTTTCTCGGCACTTCAACGCCACCCCTCTTCTTCGTTGCCGAGCCACCACCGCTGCCAGCCACCATGCGACGACCGCCGCACGCCTCCCAGCAGCCGATCCTCCTTGCTCTGCTTCCGTAGTGCCAGAAACAGGGCAACTCACCGGTTGCCCTTGTTCCCAACCGTGACACCGCCGACTCCTCCTTCTCCACCGCTGCCGCTGCTTTTCGGCTGCACGATCACCGCCGCACCGCCGTTGCCAGCATCGCCAGCGGCTCTGGCTGTGGTGCGATAGAAATAGAGCACGCTGTTTCCCATCTCCAGCATCGTAACTTCCCGGCCAGCGACGACGCTCGCTGCCTCCTTCTTCACCGCCGCCGCTGCGCTCCGGCCAGCAACGACTGCTGCTGCCAGCCACCGCAGCCTTCACCTCAACCCCCTTGATCTGCACCGTTGCTGCAGCCCCCTTGCTCTGCACCTCCCTCTTGTTCTGCCGCTGCCGCCGGTTGCCACCACTGCAGCCTCAACCCTGGCCGCTTCAACGCCACCTCCCTCTTGTTCTGCCTCCACTGCTGCAGTTGTTGGTTGCCATCACCGCACCCTCAACCCGGCTGCTCGGCGATTACTTCCTTGGGTCACAGCAGTCACAACCATCGCCTTTCAGCCTTGCGCTCTCATCTCACAGTGACAAAAACACAGGGCAGCAACTCTTCCTCCATCGCAGCCACCGTAGCGGCAAGCCCTTGGCGGTGCTGCCCCAGCTATGCCACCATCACTGCCTCCCAGCCCTCAGCAGTAGCGATCCCTCCACGCAGCGACCATAGCAAGCATCGTTGCCTCCTACGCAGCGAACACAGCTACATCCCCACATCCTCGCAGCAACCCTTCATTCCAATAGTGCTATCACCGATTGCATCACAATAACAGCATCGAGTAGGGCAGTGATTTATGCCCTAGTCTTGACACCAAAAACAGGAGTTGAGATTACAGATTTACAGTCTTACAAAATGGCCACCGATAATTCAATGAAAGCACAAATGGAAGCATTGGAAATCAGAATTGAGAACCGGCTGCAAGAAACACTTAATGATTTCAAAAAAAGCCTTCTGGAGAGCCTCAGCAAATTTCAACAAGATGGGAGCTCAAGTTCTACGTTGCACAGATATAGAAATACTAGAAAAGAGCTCCAAGATTGTGACACAATCTACTCGTACATGAAGGTGGATGGACAGCTCGCCAAAATTTGTCAGACTTCTACAGTGTTGGAATATCAGAGTAGGTTTGAAGAATTGTCAAATCAAGCTAGAGATTGGTCAGACCGACAACTTCTGGATACATTTATTGAAGGGCTTATTCCAGAGATCCGGTGTGAAGTTAAGGCTCGTCAACCCCGCACTATGATAGCTGCGATCTCATTTGCAAATCTACATGAGAAAAAAATTAGCAAGGAAATATCAGCAAGGGGTTTGTACTATGATGAAAAGTGGAGTATGGAGAACCAATGTAAACAAGGGCAACATATGATGATTGAGCCAATTGGAGAGGAACCGAAAGCAAAAGAGTTGGACTCCGATCATGAAGGTATAAATTCTAATGAAGACGTTGAACCTACCGTACATACAATGCATACATTAGCCGACTACTCTAACCCGCAAACTATGGAAGTTGCTGGAACTCTAGAGCATCAGCCTATTATACTTTTGATTGATACTGGTAGCACTAACAATTTTATGGACAGTGAGACTATTGACCGATTGACCCACTACATTGAAGACTATGACAGATTCGAAGTAAAGATCATTGATGGACGGATTTTCACTTGTGATAGCAAAGGTTCAAAGATTAAATTGATTATACAGGGCCAGAAGTTTCATGCAACGATTACTAGACTGAAAGATCGACCTGTTGCTTACACTATCAAAAAGTGGAGACCATACTTACTTGATCAACGGGTTGTAATGCGTTGCAGATAGTCTATGGCTGAAGTGCTGAAAGAGAAGCTCCCCGAGATTGATGCTACTCAGCCTTGAGGACAAGGCTGATTTGAAGAGGGAGGAACTGTTAGGACCCTTTTTTTGAGCTTTTGAATAATGTTTATTGAGTCTGTTTAGTCCAGTTGTTCATTGAGTCGGTTTGGTTCAGTTAGAGTCAAGTAGAGGTTTATTTAATATTTATTTATTATTAGAGTTCAAGTCTTGATGGACTCTGGGTGGAACTCTATAAATAGGGATGTAACTGCTTCTTTTCAGTAATCTATGAAAAATACTATTATGTCTTTTGACAAACCCTAGGAGGCCGATCCCCTCGAAGTGATCAAGGAGGGCCGATCCCCTCGAAGTGATCAAGGAGGGCCGATCCCCTCGAAGCGATCAAGGAGGCCGATCCCCTCGAAGCGATCATTATCATCCCCTTTCTTCGATGATAAGACTTTAGGGTCTTATCATTTGGTATCAGAGCCTACGATAAGACTTTAGAGTCTTATCACCCAATTAGGGGCCAGTTGGGCCCATGTAAGAACTGTGTTGGGCCCAATGAAAAGGCCTAAACAGTGCCCCAAGAGGTGACACCGTCATAGCATAATCTTCGAGACTATGTCAGGTAGTGGTACTGCCCAGACACAGCCTTCGAGAGGCTGCAGGTGGTGGTACCTCTAGTCTGAGCGATGGTACTGCCCAGCACAGCCTCCCAGGCGATGGTACTGCCAGATTGGGCGGTGGTACCGCCCAGACCCAAGAAACCCAGGATGAGATATTTTTAGGCTCTAAGTTTGAATTAACTTGAAGCCTATAAATACCAGTAGGGAAATCCTTGGGGGCGACATCATATGCGCAGCGGAAGAACAAGAAAAATAAAATCCCCAATTCCCAAAGAGATGTTCGTCGTCGTGCGAAGATTGGTACGTAAAAATCTGCGAAATATGAAACTGCGTATAGAGTAGATTGTGTTACCTAGGGAGATCGTATATCCATGTTTCCTTGTAGATCCTTAGGAGAGGGTGAAGGAGGTCAAGCGTCCTCCTCTCTAGCGGTGATCCACATAGCAGGGTTGCGACGATGCTCCTCAAAACTCCAGGCCTGCTCTGAGGTGGAGATGGAGAGGAGAATAGGAAAAGGCAAACAAAAGCTCTCTAGCCCATGGGGCTCGGAATCCCTCCTATTTATAGAGGTCCCCTGTAAAACCCTAATGGGTCCTCCCCTAGTGGGTATTGGATCTGCATCCAATAAGACAAGGGCTCCGTCGGATATCTCATATCTGAACCTCTATTCATCGCAATGCCTACCATATGTGTATGACCCTCTAGGCCCAATATCGAGCTGGCCGTGAGTCATACCTGTCAGAACTCCTTCTAACTCAGTGAATTATTATCTCTGTAATAATTCACTCGACTCATCGACTACGGACGTACTAGGCCACTACGCCGTAGTCCCCAGACGATACAGGGGAATTCAATCCATTGGACCTGTCTGTCCTCAGTTACCGTGTACCTATAGTCCCTTATCCATCTAATATCCCAGAGACCATATATCGAGCATGGTGTTGTCAGACCCACACGGTTTCTACTCGAGTCTCGCTCTAATCGGATTCTCCCGGAGAACTCTTTCTCCCTCAACCCGAATGACCCTGGCCAGGGATTTGTCTGAGCAAGAACATATGGGATATTCCTCTCATGATGCCGAGAGTGGATGATCCTCTATCGACACTCAATAGCCCTCGTAAGGTCGACTACCACTCCCAATGACCAGCTGTACTAGATCTGGGATAGCCATACCTATAAGTCTGGTATCAAAGAGTGGAGCACTCATACATGACATCCTTGGTGTCTCAAGTCTAAGGACCAGATACACCACTAGGACTACGGAATCGTTGTTTGACAATAAGGCATCATCAACCATCCAGCATTCCGTAAGCGGATCAATCAGTGAACTCATTTTCCAATGAGCACCTGTACTGTATCCCTAGTGTCCTTACACAAGCAGCTATGAGACCAGCTGCATCAATCATATGGACGGGTATACAGCACACCAGTCTATCCGGTTATCACGATATCCCTCTCGAGTAACCTATGATCGGGATTATTTAGGATATGTGTTTAAAGGTGAATCGATCTCACTATCGTGATCTCATCACGATCCGATTCCCATTGCACAAATCTAAGGACAACACAATATATGTATGCATTTATGCAATAGTTATAAAGTGATATATGCCAAAATATAATAAGCAAAAAGATTCTGTATTAAGTCACACGTGCCATCACTCACGTGATTGGCTTGCTGGGCACCTATGACTCGCAATACCCCTCTCATCCCTCGTTAACGTACAAAAGTATTAAGAGTAAAAAGGAAAAAAACTCTGCTCTAATCTTATGTGAAACTCCTCTTAAAAGTTCTAAGTGTTAGAATAGTTTGAGAGAGGAGTGAGTGGGGGTATAAGGGTTATCTCCTAAACTCGGTAAAAGGAGAAAGAGTTGTAAGAAGGAGGTTGATCTTCGCCTATAAAGGAAGATCGATAGTGGATGCCGGTGGCCTCAACGGAAGAGGAATCAACGAAGTGGATATAGGTCATGACGACCGAACCACTCTAAAATCTGATTTGCATTTCTTTGAGCAATTTACTTTAATTGTAAACCTCCTTACTTGCTTTTTATATTCACTACGCATCTTCTGTACGCTTTCAAGCTATCTTTACGAAAACGCTTTCAAGTTAATCTCTCTCCGAAACGATTTTCGTCGAAATTAGTTTTTATCGTACTAAGGTTTTTTGAACCAACATAATTTTACTACTATACTAATTCATAACTCACCCCCCCTGCCCCTCTTAGTGCCGACTCTTTTCCTAACAATTGGTATCAGAGCCTCGTTTTCTCATTTGGTTTAATACCCAAAGAGATAGCTCTTTTCGACTTTTAAGAGGGTCACTCTCTAATTCGTTCTCCCTTTTTCAATGGGATGAACTACAAATATTGGAAAACTCGAATAAGAGTTTTTTTGTTTTCTATGGATTTGAACTTATGGAACATTGTCGAATCCGGTTTTAAAAGGTCTTCTTTTCCAATGAAAGATTGGAATGATTTGGAGAAGAAGATTTTTTCTTTAAATGCTAGAGCTATGAATGCTCTATTTTGTGCCTTAGATAAAACTGAGTTTAATCGGATTTCTTTGTACGAAACGACTTTTAATATTTGACACATTCTTGAAACCACACACAAAGGCACCAGTAGTGTTAAGGATTCTAAAGTTAATTTTTTGATGCACGATTTTGAACTGTTTCATATGAAACCAAGCAAAACCATTAGAGACATGTACACCTGTTTTATGGATGTCGTCAATGGTTTAAAAGCACTTGATAGAAGTTTTTTGGATTTTAAACTTGGAAATAAAATTTTACGTTCTCTTAATAAGAATTGGGATTCAAAAGTAACGGTAATTCAAGAATTAAAAAATTTAAATACATTTCCGATTAAAGAACTAATAGGGTCTTTAATGACCTATGAATTGACGTGCAATGCACGTGAAGAACTTAAAAACAACCTTCCAAAGAACAGAAAAGATTTGAGACTTAAAATAATTGAAGACCACTCGAGCATAAGCTCAAGTGATGGTAAACTTGAACTCCTCATGAAATTTAAAAAAATTATAAAACAAAAGTTAAAGAACCAAAGTAAAAAAGAACGCAACTACTTGCTATTAACGTAAGAAGAAGGAAGCACTTTGGGATGAATCGAGCTCCTCCGAAGATGAGGAGAAAATCAACAAAGGCGAGGCAAACTACGCCTTAATGACTTTTGACGACGAGGTAAACGAAACTCCCTTAATTTATTTCGAAATTACATGATGCTTTTAATAAGTTATTTTTAATTTAGTTTAATTATTTTTCTTAAAAAATATATGTTTAAATAATATAATGAAAATGCTAAAAAATTAGGATCATGCTTATCATTCTAGTAATTTTGAAAATGATCATGAAAATTATATGTTTTATGATAAATGAACAAAATGTTAGAATTAAATCTAGTGATTAATTTCTTATATGGTATAAACAATAGTGTATTGTGATGATTTTGTATTGCTTTTCGAGTTTTGTTGGATGACTTTTATATAAAAAAATTTAGCATACTTATATAAAATCAATCACATAAAAAGATAAATCAAATCTTTATCTAAAGAAACAATGATGTGTATCATATTGATTTCCATATTGATTTCTGACTTTAATTGAAAACGCTTAATGAAATCATGCTTATTGTTTTTAATAAAAGTTTTGGTACAATGCTTGATGACTTTATTCTATGTATGAGATTTTGAAGTTATACATGATAGCTTTTGTATGGAAAGCTTGATGATTTTTGTGATGAATCTTGTCCTTGGTTTTCGATTTTAAACATGATGCATGGTTTTGATAAGAACAAATATTTGGCCATGCTAATATAAAGTCAATCATATAAATTGAAACTAAAGAAGATTAGATATCTTTAAGAATCATTCAACATTATGTTCAATGAAGCCATACTTAATGTCTTAATGAAAATGTTAAGAGATTTGATATCATGCTTAATGAGTTTATATTTCAAAATTATATATGATGATTTTTATAATTTATGGCTTGTTGATCCTTGTCGTGATGAAATTTAATTTTTTGGTTTTAAAACGATGATGAATGTTTTTATTTAGCAAAGGCATGCTTGTATGAAATAAAAGGGGAATACATTTCTTGAAAATTTATCAATTCCGATGTTATGAATTTTTGAACCATAAAATTGATTTTGAATTTTCATTAATGAATCCATGTATATTATGCTTTTGTGAATCTTATATATTATGAAAATGATTTAAATTTAATGGATTTTATCGAAATCATGATCTTGATTTCTCATGATTTATAACTTAAAAATTCTTTTTATAAATCAAGATTGTCTACTATGATTCTTTCTTTTCGCCATTTGAGTTATCCAAAAAGAATCATAATGTCTCTTGATATTCACAATTTGTCTTCATGATTTGTATATTTCATCACCAATTTTTACTGTTAATTTTCATGTGATGATATGAAATCATGCAATACTAATGATATTATAGAAATGAGAAGTTATGATCATGATATGATATAATGACATTTAGATATCATCATAATTTGAAATATTATGATTTGTTGCTAAAATGATGTATTATGAATGTCTTAGTATTATGTATGATATGCTCAAAATAATGATGAATATTTTAAAAATAAATATTTGTATCATGTTTGATGATTTTACATTTTAATAATATGCATCATAAATTATAGTGATGATTGATTTATTTTTGGTATCATGTATGAAAAATAAAATGTAAGATTTTAAAATTATGCATATTTCAAGTTGAAACCATAATGATGCACAAACATATTGAAATAAAGTTGATACTTTACCTTTGTCATACTTTGAAAATTGTTGTAAAGGAAAAAAGAGATACAAAATTGTATTCTTCTCTTTTTTTTGACAATGACAAAGGGGGAGATAGCTAGCTTACTAGCTAGCTTGCACAAGTCAAGAAGAAGCAAAAATTTGCTAGCTTACAAATTGCATGGAGAAAGAAGTGCTATCTTGCTTATCTCAAGAAGCAAAACATGCTAACTTGAACATCTAGCAAAATTAACAAATTTGCATATTTCAAGAAGAGTTGCTTTCTTGAACATCTTAAAACTACTAGTTTGTATGTTCTAAAATGTTATAAAATTTGTTAGCTTGTATGTTGTAGAACTTGTTATCTTACTACTTTGCATATCTATGATGATAGCAAAATTGCATGATGATAAAACTAGAGATTATGTTAATTATACAATGATTTGAACTTCTATATCCAAACACTTGATAGTTGGAACTTCTCCTTTTTGTTGATGACAAAAGAAGAGAAGTATGATCATGTTATGCATGATGACGTATTGCAAATATTCATGATGAAATTTGAAATAACTTCAATTCAGCTTGAATTCAAGGTTCTATTAATATGATATATTGATAGGGGGAGTTAAGGTTAACTCCATCATCAATTGGTTATCATCATAAAAAAAGGGAGAGATTATTGAATCTTGTATTTTGATGATGAAACCAATTGATAGTATTTATGATTTGATCTACGTTTTGAGTGATGCAGAATGCTTTAATCAAGATGAAACAATTAAAGCAGGAAGAATCATGTTGGGCCGGAGGAAAACATGTCAGAAGATTGGACATCGGGCCGAAGGATCAGTCGACGTATCGATAGAAGGCGTCAGGCCATAGATTCGGGCATTAGGCCAAGAAGAGCAGATATTGCACCAAGAATATCGGAGTTGCAGAGTCAATTGGCCGATTGGGCAATAGGCCACAAGAGAGGATGATGCGTCAAAGGACCAATGACATGCCGGACAACATGATTCAAGCTTAGTAATAATTGTCTAGATCGAAGTGTGTTTTACATGTGCAAGATTAACTACGATAGCAAGACATGAAGAAAAATGAAGTCCCTGAGTCAAGGATGAGATTTCATTGGGATTTCGAGAGTTCATCGGAAGACCAGACATTCGTTAGAAGTTCTGAAGGAACCAGCCGAGAAGTCCAAGAGCTTGCCGGAAGAAGCTCATCGGAACTCGCCAAGAAGATCGTCGTAAAGTCTAGGAGCTTGCCGAAAGTCCGTTGGAATATTGCCGGGAGATTGTTGGAAGTTCACTAGAAGATTGTCGGAAGCTCGCCGAAAGAAACTAAGACCTAAGAACTTATTTAGCTTAAGTATACCTTAGACTTCATAATTAGCATGTAATTGAGATTGGATTTGAGCCAACCCAATTAGGGGCTAGTTGGGCCCATGTAAGAACTGTGTTGGGCCCAATAAAAAGGCCCAAATAGTGCCCCAAGCGGTGACACCGTCGTGGCACAATCTCTAAGACTGTGTCAAACGGTGGTACCACCGGTTTGGGCAGTGGTACCGTCCAAACATAGCCTCTGAGAGGCTGTAGGCAGTGGTACCGCCAGTCTGGGCAATGGTACCACCCAGCACAGCCTCCCAGGCGGTGGTACCGCTAGACTAGGTGGTGGTACCGCCCAATGCAGTGTTAGTGTTAGACTGACATTGGCGGTGGTACCGCCCGGACCTAGGAAACCCAGGATGAGATGTTTTTAGGCACCAAGTTTGAATCAACTTGAAGCCAATAAATACTCCTCTCATCCCTGGTTAACATACACAAGTATTGAGAGTAAAAAGGAAAGAAACCCTATTGTAATCTTGTGTGAAACTCCTTTCAAAGTTCTAAGTGTTAGAATAGTTTAAGAGAGGAGTGAGTGGGGGTATAAGGGTTATCTCCTAAACCCAGTAAAGGGAGAAAGAGCTGTAAGGAGGTTGATCTTTGCCTATAAAGGAAGATCGATAGTGGACGCCGGTGGCCTCAACGGAAGAGGAATCGGCGAAGTGGATGTAGGACACGACGACCGAACCACTCTAAAATCTGGTTTACATTTCTTTGAGTAATTTACTTTAACTGCAAACCTCCTTACTTGCTCTTTACATCCACTATGCATCTTCCGTACGCTTTCAAGCTATCTTTACGAAAACACTTTCAAGTTAACCTCTCTCCGAAATGGTTTTCGTCGAAATCGATTTTTATCGTACGAAGGTTTCTTCGAACCGACATAATTTTACTACTGCACTAATTCACCTCCCCCTCTTAGTGCCAACTCTTTTCCTAACAAAACACACTACGATCTTGATAATTATTACTAAGCATGAATCATATTTTTCGGCATGTCATTGGTCCATCGATACTTCGTCTGATTCTTCGGCGCATCATCCTCTCTTGCGACATATTGTCCAATCGGCCAGTTGACCTCTGCAACTCCGATATTCTTGGCATAATATCCACTCTTCTTAGCCCGATGACTGAATCCATGGCCCGAAGCCTTCTGTCGATATGTCGACCGATCCTCCGGCCCGACGTCCAATCTTTTGACATGTTTTCCTCCAACCCAATATGATTCTTTCTACTTTAATTATCTCTTCCTGATTGAAGCAGCCTACATCACTCAAAACGCAGATAAAATCATAAACACTTATCAATTTGTTTCATCATTAAAATATGAGATTCAACAATCTCCCCCTTTTTGAGGATGACAATCAATTAATGATAGAGTTAACCTTAACTTCCCCTATCAATATGCCATATTGATAGAACCTTGAACTAAAGTTGAATTCAAGTCATTACAAATTTCATCATGATTATTTGCAACACGTCATCATACATAACATTATCATACTTCTCCCCCCTTTTCATCAACAAAAAGGAGAAGTTCCAACTATCAAGTGTTTGAGATATAAGTTCAAATCATTACATAAAAAAAAACATAATATCAAGTTTTATCATCATGCAATTTGTAAGCTAGAAAATTTAGCAAGTGTTACATCATGCAAGCTATCAAGTTTTAGATATGCAAGGTAGTAAGATAGCAAGTTTACAACATACAAGCTAGTAAAAATTTCGAAAGCAAATGCAAGATAGCTTTCTTGTTGAAGTGTGTAAGCTAGTGATTCTTGCTTCCTATTGCAATGTGTAAGTTGCAAGTTTTGCTTCTTGAGATAGGCAAGATAGTGATATTCAAGATAGCAAGCTCTTTCTTCTCTTTTGAGTAGTGCCATTTTTGCTTCTTTTGTAAAGTGCAAACTAGCAAAATTTTACATTATTTTACAATATACAAGCTAGCAATTTGACAAGTGTTACTTCTCTTTGAAGTATGAAGGCTATCTAGTTTTTTAAAAATAATGCACGATAATAAGCTAGCAAGATACAACGTTTTACATGAAGCAAGCTAACAAGTTTTGTATTATGCAAGCTAGTGAGTTTTTTTGTAAACTTTTTACACCTTTTGATATATGCAAGATAGCATGTTTTTGCATCTACTTAAAACTTGCAAGCTAGTATTTTTGCGTTTCTAGCAATTCTTTCTCCTTATATCATCATGCAAGCTAGCAATGTTTCTTGAGATTTATAAGTTTGTAAATTTTGCTAGATGTGCAAGTTTAGCATGTTTTGCATCTTCTTGATTTGTGCAAGCCAGCTAGCAAGCTAGCAAAATTTCTCCCCCTTTGTCATTGTCCAAAAAGAAGAGAAGAAAATAATTTTGTATCTCTTTTTCCCTTTATAATAATTTTCAAATCATGACAAAGGATGAATAACAAAGATGAAAAATCAAGTTATGAAAAATAATTTTTCATCATGAATATTTTATTATTGTATGCATCAAAGTGTTGCAATATCAAATCATCATTTATAATTACATCAATGTTTCAATCATTATTTCAATATGTTTGTGCATCATTATAGATTCAATTTATAATATGCATAATTTTAAAACTTTACATATCATCCTTACTCTATGCATGATATTAAAAATAAATCAATCATCATATCATACATGATACTTATAAACTAGCAAATTTATATCATTTTAGAGCATCAAAATAATATCATGAGTATTTCATGCATTCATATCATCAATGTTTCAATCATTCTTTTAATCATAAAAAATGAAAGATCAAGTCTAAAATTTGAGAAATCAAGAAAAACGATAATCCATTTTAACAAATCTCCTCTTAAATAATTAACGAAAAGAATTCTTAGGAGATCATGATATAGATAAAATTCATTTAATCTTGTAGGAGAATAAGACCTCAATTCATGCATATAAAATCTCTCAATTCATTATGAATTATAAAAATTATAATTCTAAAAAATCATGATTCATTTAGATAGTAGATAGCAAAAAGAAACAAGGAAAAAATGATCTTCATTCATAAAAAGATTTCAAGTATCAAATATTGAGAAATCAAGATCATGAATTAAATTATTTTCCTCTTTAGTAAATGGCAAAGAGAAACATAAAAGATCAAATAAGAGATCTTGATTCATAAAAGATTTCATATTATAAATCTAAAAAAATTAAGATAAAGCTCATTCAAATTCAAATAGTCACATTAAACTCATTTTCAAGAGATTCATAAAAGTGATATAAATAGATTCATTAATCTCTTTTTTGAAAAAATCGATAAAGTAGGGAAAAATAAATTTTTCAAGGAGAAACCTTTCCTCTTTTTAGTTGTTTCAATTCATGTGATTTATTTCATTTATGCCAAATAAATAAATGCATCAACGTTTAAAATCGAAAGTGCAAGATTTATTACGTCAAAGATCAATAAGGCATAAATCATAAAAATCATCATGCATCATTTTTAAATCTCATGCATAGTATAAAACACTAAGCATGGTATAAAAAATTTTAATATTTTCATTATATAATTACATCATTATGCATCATCGAAAATGATTTCATTAAACATAAAGCATTTTCCATCAAGTTCATTTTGTTTGTTGTAGTCATGCATTTTTCTTTTCAAGTGAATCTAACTTTTCATGCTTAGTTTCCATACAAAAGCCATGCATCATTTTTAAAACCAAAAAAGCAACTTTCATTGCGGTAAAAATTGATAATCCATAAATCGTAAGATTCATCATGCATAATTTCGAAAGATAAACTCATTAAGCACTATCATTATGCATCATTACATTATTTCATCAAGCATGATTTCATAAAGTGTTTTCAATCAAAAGTAATACAGAAATAATTAAGATACACATTATCATTAAAACATCTAACATGATTTAAGTCTAACATTTTGTTCCTTTATCATAACACATGTAATTTTCATGATTATTTTTAAAATTACTAGATAAGCATGATTCCTAATTTTTACATTTTTATTTATTAAACATGTAATTTTTAAGAAAATATTTATTCTAAACTAAATTAAAAATAACTCATGAGAAGCATTATGTAATTTCAAAGTAAATTAAGGGCATTTTGATTACCTCATCGTCGAAACCCATTAAGGCATAATTTGTCACATTCCCTTTGTTGATTTTCTTCTCGTCTTCAGAGGAACTCGATTCATCCCAAAGTGCTTTTTTCTTCTTGCGTTCATAGCAAGTAGTTGCATTATTTTTGTTCTTTAATTTTTGTTTTATGAACTTTTTAAATTTCATAGTGATGAGTTCAAGTTCACCATCACTTGAGCTTATGCTCGAGTGGTCTTCAATTGTTCTTAGTCCAAAATCCTTCATGTTCTTTGGAAGGTGGTTCTCAAGTTCTTCACATGTATTGCACGTCATTTCATAGGTCATTAGAGACCCGATAAGTTCTTCAATAAAAAAAGTATTCAAAATTTTTTATTCTTGAATAGCCGTTATTTTCGAATCCCAATTTTTAGAAAGCGATCGTAAAATCTTGTTAACGAGTTTAAAATTAGAAAAGCATTTGCCAAGAGCTTTTAAACCATTGACGACATTCGTAAAACGAGTGTACATATCAACAACTGTTTCGCTCGGCTTTATTCGAAAAAGTTCAAAATCGTTCATTAAAAGATTGATTTTAGAATCTTTAACTCTAGTAGTGCCTTTGTGTGTGATTTCAAGAGTGTGCCAAATATCGAAAGTCATTTCGCACATAGAAACACGATTAAACTCAGTTTTATCCAAAGCGCAAATTAAAGTGTTTATAGCTCTAGCATTTAAGGAAAAAGTCTTCTTCTCCAAATCATTCTAATGGTTTATTGGAATAGAAGACCTTTGAAATCCATTTTTAATAATATTCCATAAATTTAAATCCAACGAAAGCAATAAAACTCTCAATCGAGTTTTCCAGTATGTGTAGTCCATCCCATTGAACAAGAGAGGACAAATGAGAGAGTGACTCTCTTGAAAGCCAAAAAGAGTCATTTCTCTTTGGGTGTTAAACCAAATGAGAAAAACGAGACTCTAATACAAATTGTTAGGAACGAGTCGACACTAAGAGGTAGGGGGGAGAGGAGGGGGGGTGAATTAGTGCAACGGTAAAAACGTCGGTTCTGAAAATTTCTTTGAACGTTGAAAACCAATTCGTAAAGATGCTTAGATTAACTTGAAAGCGTATGCAAGTGAAAGCATAGTAAGGAGGAAAGGCAGTTTGCTATAAAAGTAAATTGCAAGAAGGAAATGTAAACTAGATTTTTATAGTGGTTCGGTCGTCGTGACCTACATCCACTCCATCGATTCCTCTTCCGTCGAGGCCACCGGCATCCACTATCAGTCTTCCTTCAACAGGCGAAGACCAACACCTTTTACAACTCGATTCTCCTTTTACCGGGTTTAGGAGATAACCCTTACACCCCCACTTACTCCTCTCTTAAACTATTCTAACACTTATAAGAAGGAGAGGAGTTCACACAAGATTGCAGTAGCATTTCTTTCCTTTTTTACTCTCAAGTCTTGTGTATCTTAACCAAGGATGAGAGGGGTATTTATAGGCCTCCAGTTGATTCAAACTTGGAGCCTAAAAATATCTCATCTCAGGTTTCCTAGGTACAAGCGGTACCATCGCCTGGTATCCTGACACTGGGTGGTACCACCGCCCAGTCTAGGTGGTACTACCGCTTGACAGAGCTCGGAGACCGAGCTCTGGCGGTATCACCACCTGATTGGGGTGGTACCACCGTTGGCAGCATTTACTACCAGTAGTACCACCGCCCAATTTGGGCAGTACCACCGCCCAGACCACCTAAGAGACTGAGTCTCCCAAGCGGTGCCACTGTCGGCCAAGCTTTTAACATCCTGGTTGGGCCTTAAATCCGACCCAAACCAACCCAACTTTGGGCCCAATTGGCCCCTAACAGAGTTGATGGTATTACCTCCCAATCCCAACTCTAATTATATGTTAACTATGATTCCTAAGACATATTCTAAGCAAAATAAGTCCGATTTCTTCTGGCGATCTTCTAACGAACTTCTGACGATCTCTTGACAATGTTCCGGTGGACTCCTAGCAAGCTCCTAGATTTCACGACGATCTTCTTGGCGAGTTTTGACGAGCTTCTTTGGCAAACTCCTGGACTTCTCAGTTGGTTCCGGTAGAACTTCTGATGAACATCCGGACTTCCGACGAACTCTCTAACTCCCAACGAAATCACGTTCTTGACTCCAGGACTTCATTTTGTTTTATGCATTGCTATCGGAGTTAATCTTGCACACATAAAAATAGACTACGATCTAGACAATTATTACTAAGCATGAATCATGTCGTCTGGCATGTTATTGGTCCATCGACGCTTCGTCTGATTCTTCGGTGCATCATTATCTCTTGCGGCCTATTGCCCAATCGGTCAATTGACCTCCACAACTCCGATATCCTTACTGCAATATCCACTCTTCTTGGCCTGATACCCGAATCTATGGCCCGAAGCCTTCTATCAATACATCGACCGATCCTCCGGTCCGATGTCCAATCTTCTGACATATTTTCCTCCGGCCTAACATGATTCTTTCTGCTTTAATTCTCTCTTCCTGATCGAAGCATCCTGCATCACTCAAAATGTAGATCAAATCATAAACGCTTATCAATTGGTTTCATCATCAAAATATGAGATTCAACATGGGCCTCTACCCATACTAGCATAATATCCACTGTACACCGCTCCTTTCATGGTAACTTGAATGGCGGTACTATAGCATATTCTTCAAGAGTATTCGCCTCCATGTCCTCTTACCTTGTGCTAAGGCCTTTTGAACAACTTCACCTTCGTAAGTTAAGTCACCTTAGTTTCTTCATCAAATGCTTCGCTTAAGTAAGGTACATGTGCCTTGAAACTCCCTTCGTCTTTGGCACTATGTAGAATGAGCCCGCTCCATCAGAATGAGGGACTCATGGAACGACATGATCCCGCTCTTTCCTCTACAAGAGTTCATGTTCTTGACCTCTGTCCAAGGAAAGCTTTGTGCCTCCACCTCTATATTCTATATTTTATGTTGGCTCCCTTTATGCAGCTTGGGTACTTCGCCAAGTTACATCCAAGTTGCTCCGCTCCTCGATTTATATTAAGTTGATGATGGTCCTCACGCCCACCATTCCATAGGTTAGCCCTCTATTGAGTCCGATCTCCATATTGACTCCAAGTGTGCCTTCATTTGTGTTACCTTGGATCGCTCCCCCACTTGATCTTGCAATGCATCCCCCAATGCATTATCTCAAGCGAGATTATGCGACAACTCCTTGCCACTTACTTGGTCCATTGAGCTTTGTGGAGTTGTTTTGAGATACTCATCCTCAACATATGCGATTCGTTGCATATGGTTCTCCCTCTGGAGAGCCGAGACTTATTCCTCTTATATAGCTGTCCCGTTGGAGCAACTTATCTCTTCGCTTCCTTTGCTTTGAAAGTTTCAAAGACTACAATCCCTTTAGACTACTCCATCTTGCTAAACAAACTATGCATTGTTCTGCCTCCTGCAAACACACTTTCTAGCATGTGACTCTACGTCAATACAACCCCCACTGCACCCCTCAAGGCCTAGCAACATGCTGAACTCATTGCACACTTTAGCCACCTACGGATGTATCCTTCTCATACTGAAGAGAAAGTTTCAATGCTCCATGGCGTCGAGTTTCGGTCATCTTACGATGGCCATGAATACTCCATCGTTCGCATACAAGCCTTTGCATAATTATCAAATTCTTTGAATTAGCAATTTCCCTCACCTCTATGAGCTTTGCACAACTCTTTTGGTCACTGAACAACCTATTCCACCTTACATGGTCTCATCCTTTACCAAGCGCCTCGCTTGCTTTAAGCACTATCAAGTTGTTGAATCTCGGATTTTGATGATAAAATCAATTGATGGGTTAATTGATCTAATCCATATTATTGAGTTAAGTGTGCAGGATTAACTATGATAACCAGAAAACATAAAGCAAGGATACCGGAGTCAAGTTTGATGGACGTTTAAGAGTCCGAAGAATCGTCGGAGATGCTACCGGAATCAACCAAGAAGAAATCGGGAACCTGTCGGAATTTTCGGAAGTTCGCCGAAGAGATCGTCGGAGGTTCACGGAGATCACCAAGAAGGCTCGGCTACTCCTTAAAGTCATCACAAGTTCGGGAGCTTGCTGGGAGCCCGTCGAAAGAAGTTCGTCGGAAAGCTCGTCGGAACAATACTCGACATTCACGGTTGAAAACTTGCTTAGGATGTGTTTTGTTATGTAGTTCACTTATAATTAGGATTAGGATTAAGAGATAATCCTATATCCTGGTTAGGGGCCAATTGGGCCCAAAATTAGACTTGGTTTGGGCTAAATTTGAAGCCCAACAAGTGAACCGAAGGGTCTGGCGGTGGCACCGCCAGACTGGGCGGTTGCACCACCCAGCACCCGAGAGCTGGGCGGTGGCACCGCCCAGCACTGTCAGTGTCTGACACTGACAGGCGGTGGCACCGCCACTAACAGGCGGTGGCACCGCCAGCATCGGGAACTCAAAGAGAATTCAAATTTTGGAGCCCAAATTTGAATCCTCTTGATGCATATAAATACCCCTCAAATCTCAGCTGAGATTATAACTTTTTGAGCAGCAAGTGTTTGAGAGAAAGGCCTTAGAAAAGTCTTAGCTAGCCTTGTTTTCAATTTGCTAGTGTTCACCTCCTTCTTTCTTGCTGAAAATCTATGAGAGAGTGAACCGCTTGTAAAAAGTTGTAAGAGGGGTATTCACCATTCCCTTTCAAGATATTTGCTAGTGGAAGGTGGGAGCCTCATCGAAGAGGGGCCTCGCAAGTGGATGTAGGTTATTTGACCGAACCACTGTAAAATCGGCGTGATCTCTGGTTTGCATTTACTTATTGTCATTTACATTACTGCAAACCATTTGCACTTTAATGCTATACTGCTTTGCCTCCGTCTTACTTATCCCTTCAAGTTAAAACGCAATCGAAACGATTTTAAACAAAAACGTTGCTTTTATCTCACGAAGTTTTCGAAAGGTTATAAATCGTCAAAAGTTTATCGCACTTTACCGCTGCACTAATTCACCCCCCCCTCTTAGTGCCGCTCTGATCCTAATAATTGGTATCAGAGCAAGGCTCACTCTCATATTTGGTTTAATACCCAAGAGAGATAGCTTACTCCGGCATGCATGAGGGACACTCTATCGCACGTCCACCTATGTTTAATGGGTCGGATTACATGTATTGGAAGACCCGTTTAAGGATCTTCCTCATTTTCATGGATTTCGAGCTTTGGACTATTGTTGAAAATGGATTTCAAAAATCTTCTCTTCCGATGAGCGAATGGAATGAATCGGAGAAGAAGGTTTTTGCTTTAAACACAAAGGCTATGAATGCCTTGTTTTATGCACTAGACAAAAATGAATTTAATCGTGTTTCAATTTGTGATTCAGCTTTTGATATTTGGAGAACTCTTGAGGTCACTCATGAAGGTACTAGCCGAGTGAAAGAGTCCAAAATCAACATCCTTGTGCACTCTTACGAACTTTTCCGAATGAAACCAAGTGAGTCCATCGGAGACATGTACACCCGGTTCACGGATGTCATCAATGGACTCAAAGCTCTTGGTAAAGATTTTACTAACTTTGAACTAGTAACTAAAATCTTAAGATCCCTCCCTAAAAGTTGGGATCCAAAAGTTACGGCAATTCAAGAGGCCAAAGACCTTAAAACATTCCATCTTGAAGAACTTATTGGGTCTATAATGACCTATGAAATGGCATGTCAAGCTCATGATGAGCTCGAGAACCCCCTTCCAAAGAACAGGAAGGATATGGCACTCACATCACAAGAAGACCACTTGAAAGAAACATCAAGTGATGAGGACAGTGACAATGACATTGCACTTTTGACTCAAAAATTTAAAAAATATTTAAGAAAGAACAAATTTAAAAATAATACAAAAAATAAGTTCGAACACAAGAAGGACCAAGTGATTTGCTATGAATGCAAAAAACCGGGACACTACAAGAACGATTGCCCTCAAGCCAAAAAGAGAACATCAAAGAAGAAGGCGCTCAAGGCAACGTGGGATGATTCAAGCGCGTCCGAAGAAGAGGAGTCCAACACCGAGCAAGTTGCTCATTACACCCTAATGGCCATTGGAGAAGAGGTAATAGATTTAATTGATGCAGATTTACCTTATCATGAATTATTAAATGCTTTCCATGAGTTATTTGATGAATGTAGGACAATTAGTAGAAAATACAAATTGCTAAAAAAGGAACATGATAGTCTCACTTGTGATATCGATAAATTAAAAACTGAATATCATGATAGTTTAGCTCCATGTATAAAATGTCATGATCTAGAATCTCTCCAAAAGGAGAACTTGCTACTTAAGGACACCTTGAAGAAATTCGAGGTTGGTAGCAAATATTTGAATATGATCCTTACAAATAAGGGTCACGTTCCTAAAAGAAGTGGAATCGGATTTGTGAGAAGTCCTCACCAAAATCCAACCACCTTCATTAAAGGCCCCGTCTTACATGTTCGGCACCAAAGCAATTGTAACTTTTGTTGCAAATATGGACATAAAACTTATAAATGTCCATTCAAGAAAATTAGTCCGAACAAACTAATTTGGGTTCCTAAAGGAACCATGATCAACTCTATGCAATATGATGAACAAGTTAAATCAGTTTTTAAGGCACCCAAAAGAAAATGGGTACCTAAAAATAATCCCTTCTTGTAGAAACATACACTATCACAAGCTAGGAGCAAGAGATGGTATCTAGATAGTGGATGCTCATGACATATGATTGGAGATCCATCTCATTTCTCTATGCTCACTAGCAAAGAAGAAGGGTACGTCACCTTCGGAGACAACAACCAAGGGAAAATCATTGGCAAGGGAACCATAGGTAACAAATTAAAATTTTCTATTGATGATGTCTTACTAGTTGATGGATTAAAACATAATCTCTTGAGTGTTAGTCAATTATGCGATAAAGGTTATATCGTTAGATTTGAATCAAATGTATGTATTATTGAAAAACCAAACCATAACATGACTATGATTGCATTAAAACAAAATAATGTCTACACCATCAACCTTAATGAACTAAGTAATGAAATGTGCTTCTCTGCTTTAAATGATGATGCTTGCCTTTGGCATAGGAGACTAGGCCATGCAAGCATGAAACTAATATCTAAAATCTCATCTAGAGAATTAGTGCGAGGAATTCCAAATATAAAGTTTATTAAGGACAAAGTATGCGATGCATGTCAACTAGGTAAACAAATAAAAACTAGTTTCAAATCAAAAACTTAAATTAGCACCACTAGACCATTATAATTGATTCATTTGGACTTATTTGGACCAATTGATATGACAAGTCTAGGAGGAAGCAAATATACATTTGTAATTGTGGATGACTATACTAGATACACTTGGACCTATTTCTTAGCTCACAAAAGTGATTCTCTAAATTTTGTAAACTCACTCAAAACGAAAAAGGTTTCATTATTTCATCAATTCGGAGTGATCACGGTGGCGAATTTCAAAACCGTGACTTTCAAAATTTTTGTGAAGTTAATGGATACAATCACAACTTCTCCACTCCGAGAAATCCCCAACAAAATGGAGTAGTTGAAAGAAAAAATAGAAACCTACAAGAAATGGCAAGAACTATGTTAAATGAACATAGTTTACCTAAGTATTTTTGGGCCGAAGCCGTAAATACGGCTTGCTACATCATGAATAGGGTCCTAATAAGATCATCCCTATCAAAAACTCCATATGAATTATGGAATAACAAAAAACCAAATATTTCCTATTTTAAAGTTTTCAGTTGTAAATGCTTTATTTTGAATGAAAAGGATGCCTTAAGAAAATTTGATGCTAAATCCGATGAAGGCATCTTTCTTGGTTACTCTTCTGTTTCTAAGGCTTTTCGGGTGTTTAACAAAAGAACCTTAGTAATAGAAGAGTCTATTCATGTAGTTTTTAATGAAATTTCTAATTTAAAGAAAAATAATTTTGATGATGATCTTGGTTTTGATAATTTGAATTTAAATGAACCCCCTCCTAAAAATTGCAACTTAGATGCACCTTCTTCCGAAATTTTCTTACCCAAGGAATGGAAGTATATAGATGCTCATCCAAAGGAGCTAATTATAGGAGATACATCAAAAGGGGTTCAAACTCGTTCCTCCTTCAAGAATTTTTGTGCTAATGCCGCCTTCCTTTCTCAAATCGAACCTAAATGCATTGACGAGGCCATAAAAGATGATTTTTGGGTTATTGCAATGCAAGAGGAATTGAATCAATTTGAGAGGAATAAGGTATGGAAGCTTGTTCCTAGACCTAGTGACCATTTAGTCATTGGTACTAAATGGGTCTTTAGAAAGAAGCAAGACGAAAATTGTATCATGGTTAGAAACAAGGCTAGATTAGTGGCCAAAGGTTTCAACCAAGAAGAAGGTATCGATTACGAAGAAACCTTCGCTCCCGTGGCTCGATAGGATGCTCCTTGCCTATGCTAGTAGTAATAATTTTAAACTATTTCAAATGGATGTCAAAAGTGCCTTCTTGAATGGTTTTATTTTCGAAGAAGTATATGTCGAACAACCTCTCGGATTTGAAAATTCTCTTCTTCTTAATCATGTATTCAAATTGACTAAGGCTCTCTATGGCTTGAAACAAGCTCCTAGAGCTTGGTATAAAAGGCTTAGTTCCTTTCTTATTTTAAATAATTTTACCAAAGGCAAGGTTGATACTACATTGTTTATTAAACATTTTAAAAATAATTTTCTTATTGCGCAAATTTATGTTGATGATATTATTTTTGGCTCTTCGAATGAATCACTATGTGAATCATTTGCCAAATGTATGAGTCATGAATTTGAAATGAGTTTAATGGGTGAATTAACTTTCTTTTTAGGATTACAAATCAAACTGTTGAATCTCGGATTTTGATGATGAAGTCAATTGTCATTTATTGTCTAATCTATGTATTGAGATAAGTGTGCAGGATTAACTACGATGAAAGTTAGACAAGCAGCAGGAGTTGCGCCGGAGTCAAGTTCATGATCACGTTGGGAGTTCGAGAGTTTGACGGAAGTTCGGACGGTCGTCGGAGGTTCTGCGAGAACAGATCCGAGAAGTCCAGAAGCTTGCCAAGCGAAGCTCGTCGGAACTCGCCAAGTGGATCGTCGCAAAGTCCAGGAGTTTGCCGGAAGTCTGCAGAAGCATCACCGAGGGTTCATCGAATGATCGACGGAAGTTCGCCGGAAACTCGTCGGAAGAAGCGATTGATGCACCGAAGCAAAGCTACAGAAATTGTCTTAGATTTAATTGTAGTTAGCATGTTGATTAAGTTGGAAAATGGGAGGTGATCCCATTAGCTTAATCTTGGGGCAATTGGGCCCCTGAAAGACTGAAATTGGGCCGAATGAAGCTAACCATTCGGACCCTGATTGCACCAGGAGGTGCAACCGCCTAGGCCATGAGGTGGCACCGCCTGGGCTAAGTCTCCCAGTGAGACTGGGCGGTGCAACCGCCCCAGCCAGGAGGTGGCACCGCCTGAGCTCAGTCTTCGAGCTAGACTGGGCGGTGCAACCTCCCTGATAGAGAGGTGGCACCGCTTGAGCTCGGTCTTCGAGCTCTGGCAGAGAGGTGCAACCGCCTCAGTCAAGAGGTGGCACTGCTTGGGGCTCAGTCTTCGAGCCAGACTCAGGCGGTGCAACCGCCCCTGACAGAGAGGTGCAACCGCCTGGGCTCAGTCTTCGAGCTCTAGCAGGCGGTGCAATCGCTCTAGTCAGGAGGTGCAACCGCCTGATCCCGGAATTCCGGGATTTGATCGTTTTGAGCTCCAAATTTGAACTGGGTTGGGGCCTATAAATACCCCACCCATTCAGCACAGAAAGAACATAGACCTACACCGAAATCTTGATCTTTTCTGTGATTCTAAGAGCTCAAAATTGTTGTAAAGCCTTTAAGTCTCCTCCTTCTGTTCTTCAAGTTTTTGAGTTGTAAAGTGAGAAGAGAAAGGTTCTGTAAGGGTTGTCTCCTGAGCCCATCAAAAGGAGTGAAACTGTAAAAGGGCAGTTGGCCTTCGCCTATTGAAGGAAGGCCTCTAGTTGACGTCGGTGACCTCGTCGGTGGAGGAAGCCAAAAGTGGAGTAGGTCAAGACTGACCGAACCACTCTAAATCTCTGGTTTGCTTTTATTTCGAGCACTTTATTATTACTGCAAACCTCCTACATAGCTACTGCTCTCTGCGCCTTTACGAACAAGTTTCTAAGTGCTGATCTTTTCGAATCTGCATTCAGACGTAAATCGGTGTTTTCGTACGATCTTTACATTGCAGTTTACGTTTACGTTTTGATTCTGCAAAACTGTCTTCTGCGCTTTTACGAATGAGTTTCTAAGTTCAGATCCCTTTGAAACTGTTTTAGACGTAAACTACTTTTAAACGTAAAACTACGTTTAGACGCAAATTGCGTTTAGACGTAAAACTGCGTTTAGACGTAAACTGCGCAAACTGTGTTTAGACGTAAAACTGTGTTTTAGACGTAAACTACTTTTAAACGTAAAACTACGTTTAGACGTAAAACTGCGTTTTGACGCAAACTGCGTTTAGACGTAAAACTGCGTTTTAGACGTAAACTGAGTTTAGACGTAAACTACGTTTAGACGTAAAACTGCGTTTAGACGTAAAACTGCATTTAGACGCAAACTGCATTTAGACGTAAATTGTGTTTAGACGTAAACTATGTTTAGACGTAATCTACGCTCAATCTTAAGTAATATTAGAATCGGCTTTTACATCGAGATCGTTTTTATTAAACGAACGCAGCTTTCATTTTTAATCGCTGAAAGATTTCCACTGCACTAATTCACCCCCCCCCCCCCTCTTAGTGCTCTCGATCCTAACAATTGGTATCAGAGCAAGGTTAACTCTTTAACGGATTAAAACCCAAGAGAGATGGCATACGTCGGAAACCAAGAGGGGCATTCTATTACACGTCCACCCATGTTCAGTGGGACGGACTACACCTACTGGAAGACCCGAATGAGGATATTTCTTATTTCTATGGATTTTGAATTGTGGAACCTTGTCGAAAACGGATTTTCAAAGTCTTCTCTTCCAATAATCGATTGGAATGAATTGGAGAAGAAGGCTTTCGCTCTTAATGCAAAGGCTATGAATGTCTTATTTTGCGCACTTGATAAAAACGAGTTTAATCGTGTTTCAACTTGTGAAACCGCATTTGATATTTGGCACACACTCGAAGTGACCCACGAGGGCACAAGTAGAGTGAAAGAGTCAAAAATCAATCTGCTATTACATTCTTTTGAACTTTTCCGAATGAAACCGAGTGAAACCATTGGCGATATGTTTACCCGTTTCATGGATGTCGTCAACGGTCTAAAAGGACTCGGAAAAAGCTTTTCAGATTTTGAGCTCGTAAATAAGATACTAAGATCCCTTCCTAAGAGTTAGGATCCTAAAGTCACTGCTATTCAAGAGGCAAAAGATCTGCACAACTTCCCTCTTGAAGAACTAATCGGGTCATTAATGACCTACGAAATGACTTGTAAAGCTCATGAAGAGCAAGAAGACATCCTTCCAAAGAACAGGAAGGATATGGCACTCAAAACTTCTGAATGTCACTTGAGAGAAAACTCAAGTGATGAGGACTGTGATGATGACTTGGCACTTTTAACAAGAAAGTTTAAAAAGTTCTTTAAAAGAAACAAGTTTAAGAATGATGCAAAAAATAAACTTGAACCCAAGAAGGACCAATTGATCTGCTATGAATGCAAAAAGCCAGGACACTACAAGAGTGATTGTCCCCAAGTCAAAAAGAGAACATCAAAGAAGAAGGCGCTTCAAGCAACATGGGATGACTCGAGCGCGTCCGAAGAAGAGGAGTCCAACACCGAGCAAGTTGCCCATTACGCTCTAATGGCTATCGAAGACGAGGTAACAAATTCATTAGATGCAGATTTATCATTCGATGAATTATTAAATGCTTTCCATGAATTGTTTGATGAGTGTAAGACTATTAGTAGTAAATACAAATTGCTAAAAAAGGAGCATGATAGTCTTATTTGCAATTTCGATAAGTTAAATGCTGAACATCTTGATAGTTTAAGCTCATGCATAAAATGCCATGATCTAGAAACTCTCCAAAAAGAAAACTTGCTGCTTAAGGACACATTGAAGAAATTCGAGGTTGGTAGCAAGTCATTGAACATGATCCTTACAAACAAGGGTCACGTTCCCAAAAGAAGTGGAATTGGATTCATGAGAAATCCTCACCAAAATCCAACCATCTTCATAAAAGGCTCCATCTTACATGTTCGACAGCAAGACAAATGTAACTTCTGTTGCAAATTTGGACACAGGACACATTATTGTCCATTCAGGAAAATTAGTCCAAACAAATTGATTTGGGTTCCTAAAGGAACCATGACAAATTCTATACAACATGATAGAAAATGTAGATCTATTTGTGAGGCACCCAAAAGCAAATGGGTACCTAAACATCATCCTTTCTTGTAGAAACTAAACCATCGCAAGCTAGGAGCAAGAGATGGTACCTTGATAGTGGATGCTCAAGGCATATGACCGGAGATCCATCTCAATTCTCTAAGCTCACTAGCATAGACGAAGGATATGTCACCTTCGGAGACAACAACAAGGGTAAAATCATTGGCAAAGGAACCATAGGTAACAAATCCAACTTCTCTATTGAAGATGTTTTGCTAGTTGATGGTTTAAAACATAACCTCTTGAGCATTAGTCAATTGTGTGATAAAGGATATATTATCAGATTTGAATCTAATGCTTGCATCATTGAAAAACCACACAAAAACATATCTATGATTGCATTGAAACAAAATAACGTATACACTATTGACATCAATGATTTGTGTAATGAAATGTGTTTTTCTGCTTTGAATGAGGATGCTTGGATATGGCATAGAAGATTAGGTCATGCTAGCATGAAGCTAATCACTCAAATATCATCCAAAGAACTTGTAAGAGGAATTCCTCATATCAAATTCATCAAAGATAATGTATGTGATGCTTGCTAATTAGGTAAACAAATTAAGAGTAGCTTCAAATCTAAAAATCAAATAAGCACCTCTAGGCCCTTACAATTGATCCATATGGACTTGTTCGGACCAATCTCCACATTAAGCCTAGGAGGTAGCAAATACGCCTTCGTCATCGTGGATGACTATAGCAGATACACATGGACTTACTTCTTAAAACAGAAAAGTGAATGCCTTAGATCTTTTACCAAGTTTTGCAAACTTGTTCAGAATGAGAAAGGTTCTATGATTTCGTCAATTAGAAGTGATCATGGTGGTGAATTTCAAAACCATGATTTCCAGGAATTTTGTGAACTCAATGGATACAACCATAATTTCTCTACTCCTAAAAATCCTCAACAAAATGGAGTTGTAGAAAGAAAAAATCGAAATTTACAAGAAATGGCAAGAACCATGTTGAATGAACACAACCTACCCAAATATTTTTGGGCCGAAGCCGTAAATACTGCATGCTACATTTTGAATAGAGTTCTAGTAAGACCCCTACTGACCAAAACTCCCTATGAGTTATGGAACAATAAAAAACCCAACGTTTCATATTTTAAAGTCTTTGGGTGTAAGTGTTTTATCTTGAATGAAAAAGACAACTTAGGAAAATTTGATGCTAAATCCGATGAAGGAATCTTTCTTGGTTATTCTACAGTTTCTAAAGCCTTTCGTATCTTCAATAAAAGAACTCTAATTATCAAAGAATCCATTCATGTTGTTTTCAATGAGATTTCCGAAATCACGAAAAATGATCTTGATGAAGATGTTAATTTTGATTCCTTGAATTTAAATGAAACCCCTTCTCTAACTAACAACTTGGATGCATCCACTTCCGAAATATCCTTACCCAAGGATTGGAAGTATGTAGATGCTCACCCCAAGGAGCTAATCCTAGGAGACACGTCAAAGGGGGTTCAAACACGATCTTCTCTTAAAACTTTTTGTGCGAATGCCGCCTTTCTCTCCCAAATTGAACCCAAATACGTTGATGAAGCCATGAAAGATGATTCATGGATTATCGCAATGCAAGATGAATTAAATCAATTTGAGAGAAATGAGGTGTGGAAGCTTGTTCCTAGGCCAAATGACCATTTAGTTATTGGTACTAAATGGGTCTTCAGAAACAAGCAAGATGAAAATGGTATCGTGGTTAGAAACAAGGCTAGATTAGTGGCCAAAGGTTTCAACCAAGAAGAAGGTATCGATTACGAAGAAACCTTCGCTCCTGTGGCTCGATTGGAAGCTATAAGGATGCTCCTTGCCTACGCTAGTAGTAATAATTTTAAGTTGTTTCAAATGGATGTTAAAAGCGCTTTTCTAAATGGCTTTATTTTCGAAGAAGTTTATGTTGAACAACCTCCTGGATTTGAAAATGATAGCCTCCCTAATCATGTGTTTAGATTAACTAAAGCTCTCTATGGTTTAAAACAAGCCCTAAGGGCTTGGTATGAGAGACTTAGTTCTTTTCTTATCGAAAATAATTTCACAAAAGGCAAGGTTGATACTATATTATTTATCAAGAATTTTGAAAATAATTTTCTCATTGTTCAGATTTATGTTGATGATATTATCTTTGGCTCTACAAATGAATCTCTTTGTGAATCTTTTGCTAGAACCATGAGTCTTGAATTCGAAATGAGCTTAATGGGAGAATTAACATTCTTCTTAGGTTTACAAATCAAACAATTAAGCAACGACATCTTTATTAGTCAAACTAAATATGCTATGAATTTATTAAAAAAGTTTAATATGAACAACTCAAAGGCTATTAACACCCCTATGAGCACCTCCACTAAGTTAGAAATTGATGAAAGTGGAGAAAGCTTCAATCAAAAGACTTATAGGGGTATGATAGGAAGTTACTTTACCTCACTGCCACCAGACCATACATCATGTTCAGTGTAGGACTTTGTGCTAGATTTCAATCAAACCCTAAGATATCTCATCTCAAAGCAGTCAAAAGAATACTTAGATATCTTAATGGAACCACAAATCTAGGATTATGGTACCCAAAATCAGAAATTTTTGAGTTAACAGCTTATGCTGATGCGGACTTCGCTGGTTGTAGACTAGATAGAAAAAGCACATCAGGATCATGTCAATTTTTAGGACATGCCCTTGTTTCCTGGTCATCTAAGAAACAAAGCTCGGTTGCTCTATCAACAACCGAAGCTGAATATATTGTAGCAAGTGCATGCTGTGCACAAGTTGTATGGATGAAAAACACTTTAGAAGATTACAAAGTTAATCTTAAAGATATTCCCATTAAATGTGATAACACGAGTGCAATATGGTTAACTAAGAATCCTATACAACACTCAAGAACAAAACATATCGATATTAGACATCACTTTATACGAGATCATGTCACTAATCATGACGTAACCATAGAGTTCATTGATACTAAATATCAACTAGCTAACATTTTTACAAAACCTCTAAGTGAAGAACAATTTGATTTCATTAGAAGAGAATTAGGAATGTTGATGTGTTCGAATAGATAAACTTGTTAAAATTATTTTTCGGACTATATTGAATGATCAAATCACTTGATTGCCATGATTATATGTGAAAATCTGTAACAAAATCTTGTCCGAATGCATCTTATTTGTTTGAATGCTATAAAACAGATTTTTTCGTACACTTTCATGAAAAATAAGTTTCTGAAATAAATTTGATAAAGTGATTCCTGTGTATGTATTTCATCCTGCAATATCTTTACGTATACAATGGATTATGACAAAAAGGGGAAGAAGGATTCAACGCAATCTATGTAAAATTCCTTTATAGGCTTGTTAATATTATTTTCCTGGTATCACAATTACCATGCTTTTTGTTGATGACAAAGGGGGAGAAAAATATGAATTGATAAACACTGCCATGATTATGTTATGTCTATACTTGAGTGATGCTATAAACACTGCATGTCTATACTTGAGTGATGCTATAAACACTGCTATGATTATGTTATGTCTATACTTGAGTGATGCTATAAACACTACTATGATTATGCCATCCTTGCATCACCAAGAGATTTATGAACATGTGCAATAGTTTGCATTATGCCTTGAGTTGATATCTTATCATGTGAAGAAAATGCAAAACTTGCTAGAATATTTCAAGTGTGTGCATCATGTAATAGTGCTTTGTAGCTTTATATGATAATGTTCAACTACATGATGAATAGTTACAAACACAATCATACAAACTTGATTATGTATGTCAAGCCTTGACATCATTTTTGAAGAGATACATCATGATGGGTATCATGATGGGAGTATTGATAAGTTTAACTGATCTAACTTATCAATACGTCATTTGAATTCTTAGGTCTTGAATTCAAGGTTGACTTATCTCAACTATGGCATATAGACAGGGGGAGTTAAGGATAACTCCATTATCAATTGATTGTCATCATCAAAAAGGGGGAGATTGTTGAATCTCGGATTTTGATGATGAAGTCAATTGTCATTTATTGTCTAATTTATGTGTTGAGATAAGTGTGCAGGATTAACTACGATGAAAGTTAGACAAGCAGCAGGAGTTGCGCCGGAGTCAAGTTCATGATCACGTTGGGAATTCGAGAGTTCGACAGAAGTTCGGACGGTCGTCGGAGGTTCTGCGACAACATATCCGAGAAGTCCAGAAGCTTGCCAAGCGAAGCTCGTCGGAACTCGCCAAGTGGATCGTCGCAAAGTCCAGGAGTTTGCCGGAAGTCCGCAGAAGCATCACCGAGGGTTCATCGGATGATCGATGGAAGTTCGCCGGAAACTCGCCGGAAGAAGCGATTGACGCACCGAAGCAAAGCTGCAGAAATTGTCTTAGATTTAATCGTAGTTAGCACATTGATTAAGTTGGAAAATGGAAGGTGATCCCATTAGCTTAATCTTGGGGCAATTGGGCCCCTGAAAGACTGAAATTGGGTTGAATAGAGCTAACCATTCGGACCCTGATTGCACCAGGAGGTGCAACCGCCTAGGCCAGGAGGTGGCACCGCTTGGGCCAAGTCTCCCAGCGAGATTGGGCGGTGCAACCGCCCCAGCCAGGAGGTGGCACCGCCTGAGCTCAGTCTTCGAGCTAGACTGGGCGGTGCAACCTCCCTGACATAGAGGTGGCACCGCATGAGCTCGGTCTTCGAGCTCTGGCAGAGAGGTGCAACCACCTCAGTCAAGAGGTGGCACCGCCTGGGGCTCAGTCTCCGAGCCAGACTCAAGCGGTGCAACCGCCCCTGATAGAGAGGTGCAACCGCCTGGGCTCAGTCTTCGAGCTCTGCCAGGCGGTGCAACCGCTCCAGTCAGGAGGTGCAACCGCCTGATCCCGGAATTCCGAGATTTGATCGTTTTGAGCTCCAAATTTGAACTGGGTTGGGGCCTATAAATACCCCACCCATTCAGCACAGAAAGAACACAGACCTACACCGAAATCTTGATCTTTTCTGTGATTCTAAGAGCTCAAAATTGTTGTAAAGCCTTTAAGTCTCCTCCTTCTGTTCTTCAAGTTTTTGAGTTGTAAAGTGAGGAGAGAAAGGTTCTGTAAGGGTTGTCTCCTGAGCCCATCAAAAGGAGTGAAACTGTAAAAGGGCAGTTGGCCTTCGCCTATTGAAGGAAGGCCTCTAGTTGACATCGGTGACCTTGTCGGTGGAGGAAGCCAAAAGTGGAGTAGGTCAAGACTGACCGAACCACTCTAAATCTCTGGTTTGCTTTTATTTCGAGCACTTTATTATTACTGCAAACCTCCTACATAGCTACTGCTCTCTGCGCCTTTACGAACAAGTTTCTAAGTGCTGATCTTTCCGAATATGCATTCAGACGTAAATCGGTGTTTTCGTACGATCTTTACATTGCAGTTTACGTTTACGTTTTGATTCTGCAAAACTGTCTTCTGCGCTTTTACGAACGAGTTTCTAAGTTCATATCCCTTTGAAACTGTTTTAGACGTAAACTACTTTTAAACGTAAAACTACGTTTAGACGTAAAACTACGTTTAGACGCAAATTGCGTTTAGACGTAAAACTACATTTAGACGTAAACTGTGCAAACTGTGTTTAGACGTAAAACTGTGTTTTAGACGTAAACTACTTTTAAACGTAAAACTACGTTTAGACGTAAAACTGCGTTTTGACGCAAACTGCGTTTAGACGTAAAACTGCGTTTTAGACGTAAACTGAGTTTAGACGCAAACTACGTTTAGACGTAAAACTGCGTTTAGACGCAAACTGCATTTAGACGTAAATTGTGTTTAGACGTAAATTGTGTTTAGACGTACGCTCAATCTTAAGTAATATTAGAATCGGCTTTTACATCGAGATCGTTTTAATCAAACGAACGCAGCTTTCATTTTTAATCGCTGAAAGATTTCCGCTGCACTAATTCACTCCCCCCCCCCCCCTCTTAGTGCTCTCGATCCTAACACAAACAACTTAGGGATGGTATATTTCTTAACCAATCTAAATATACATTAGAATTGTTAAAACGATTTAACATGGATAATTCAAAAGCAATAAACACCCCTATGAGTACTACAACTAAGTTAGATATGGATGAAAATAGTGAAAATTTCGACCAAAAAACATATAGGGGAATGATAGGTAGTCTACTCTACCTTACCGCGACTAGACCGGATATTATGTTTAGTGTAGGACTTTACGCTAGGTTTCAATCAAATCCTAAATTATCTCATCTTAAAAGTGTTAAAATGATATTTAGGTATCTTAAAGGAACTCCAAATCTAGGACTGTGGTATCCAAAATCTGAAAATTTTGATTTAATAGCTTATGCAGATGCCGATTTTGGCGGATGCAAGATAGATAGAAAAAGTACATCCGGAACATGCCAATTTTTAGGACATGCACTTGTTTCTTGGACTTCCAAGAAACAAAATTCAGTTGCACTATCTACGGCGGAAGTCGAATACATTGCTGCAAGTGCATGCTGTGCACAAGTTGTTTGGATGAAAAATACATTAGAAGACTATGGAATTCACATTAAAAACATTCCCATAAAATGTGATAATAGTAGTGCCATATGTCTTACTAAAAATCCAATTCAGCACTCTAGAACTAAGCACATCGACGTTAGGCATCATTTCATACGCGATCATGTCCTTAACAATGATGTTGTTCTAGAATTCATTGACACAAAGCATCAATTAGCAGATATATTTACAAAAGCCTTGAATGAAGACCAATTTGAATTCATTAGAAGGGAATTAGGTATGTTAAATTGTCCCTAAACAATAAACTTGTTTGAATGGATTTTCCGTAAAGTTTTTCATCTTCTCTCCGTTCCTCGGTGAATCTAATCCTTCTCCTTCAATTCTAAATAACATGTTAAATTATCTTATCCTACCGCTCCAATCTGCTCAAGATTAATGATTTTATGACATTTTGTGAATCTCGAAATTGATTTTTTGATTATGAGTTTCAAGTTGACAATTTGAATTTAAATGAGTTTGTATTCGAATTATGATCTTGACTTATTGAAGTTACTACTTGAAATTTTTTTTAATCCCAATCTCTTCCTTGTACATCTACAATTTCTGTTATTTATAGAAAGAAGATATTAGATAATATGGATGTATGCTGAATTTTTCTTTAAGATGAACTCTGCGTAAATATTTTTGCATACTTAATTTTGAATGATAAAATCTTTGTATAACAAAATATGTGCTTCAGGTCTCATTTTCCTTTTTGTTGATGACAAAGGAGGAGAAAAGTGATGACTCGTATCATTTTAATAGCATGACTTATATGAATTGCAAAAGCTTTTCAAAATCTTTGAGAATATGCTTTGCAAAATCTTTGAGAAAAGTGATCGATCGATGAATGTCTTATATGCCTTGCAAAATCTTTGAGAATATCACAAGATCGATTGATCATATTGAAAGCATGTCAAACATGTATATCATGAAATTCATATTGAAAATCTTTATCTCCTGTCGTAGTAAAAATTGTCTCTTATCATTCGACTTGAAAAGGATTTTCATCGAAGTTTCGCATTTACATTATGCTTAATGAGAATAACGATAAGTTCTACTGTTAGAACTTATCGGTTTATGCTTGAATTCAATGGGATGGAATTCAAGTGTTTTTATCTTCTCATAATATGGCATATAGATAGGGGGAGTTATGTTTAACTCCATCATCAATTGATTGTCATCATCAAAAAGGGGGAGATTGTTGAATCTCGGATTTTGATGATAAAATCAATTGATGGGTTAATTGATCTAATCCATATTATTGAGTTAAGTGTGCAGGATTAACTACGATAACCAGAAAACACAAAGCAAGGATACTAGAGTCAAGTTCGATGGACGTTTAAGAGTCCGAAGAATCGTCGGAGTTGCTGCCGAAACCATCCAAGAAGAAATCGGGAACCTGTCGGAATTTTTGGAAGTTCGTCGAAGAGATCGTCGGAGGTTCACGGAGATCACCGAGAAGGCTCGGCTACTCATTAAAGTCATCACAAGTTCGGGAGCTTGCTGGGAGCCAGTCGGAAGAAGTTCGTCGGAAAGCTCGCCGGAACAATACTCGACGTTCGCGGTTGAAAACTTGCTTAGGATGTGTTTTGTTATGTAGTTCACTTGTAATTAGGATTAGGATTAAGAGATAATCCTATATCCTGGTTAGGGGCCAATTGGGCCCAAAATTAGACTTGGTTTGGGCTAAATTTGAAGCCTAATAAGTGAACCGAAGGGTTTAGCGGTGGCACCGCCAGACTGGGCGGTTACACTACCCAGCACCCGAGAGCTGGGCGGTGGCACCGCCCAGCACTATTAGTGTCTGACACTGACAGGCGGTGGCACCGCCAGCATCGGGAACTCAAAGAGAATTCAAAATTTGGAGCCCAAATTTGAATCCTCTTGAGGCCTATAAATACCCCTCAAATCTCAACTGAGATTACAACTTTTTGAGCAGCAAGTGTTTGAGAGAAAGGCCTTAGAAAAGTCTTAGCTAGCCTTGTTTTCAATTTGCTAGTGTTCACCTCCTTCTTTCTTGCTGAAAATCTGTAAGAGAGTGAACCGCTTGTAAAAAGTTGTAAGAGGGGTATTCACCCTTCCCTTTCAAGAGATTTGCTAGTGGAAGGTGGGAGCCTCATCGAAGAGGGGCCTCGCAAGTGGATGTAGGTCATTTGACCGAACCATTATAAAATCGGCGTGATCTCTGGTTTGCATTTACTTATTGTCATTTATATTACTGCAAACCATTTGCACTTTAATGCTATACTGCTTTGCCTCCGTCTTACTTATCCCTTCAAGTTAAAACGCAATCGAAATGATTTTAAACAAAAACGTTGCTTTTATCTCACGAAGTTTCCGAAAGGTTTTAAATCGTCAAAAGTTTATCGCACTTTACCGTTGCACTAATTCACCCCCACCTCTTAGTGCCGCTCCGATCCTAACACAAGTATGGTTGCCAACGTTGAGCTATAGCTCAAACTCAGCCATCCTAACCTTTGTGTGCTACACATTCATCCCATTTTGCTTGTCCTTGTGATGCCTCTTGCATAAAGGATTGATCATTCCTCTTAATGCTAATCTTAGATGTCCGCTCCTCTGAGCAACTCCCATTTTATATATCTCCATGCTTGTTATCCCCCCAAACAGTCGTGCGTACTGGTTGCCCTCAACGCAGCTCCGTTGGGTCCCTCACGTTTGCATGCCAAGTGTTTTTATGAGTGCTTGTCCCGCTCTGATACCATCTTTCACAGACTGAGCTAGTTTTGCCTAAGTCATGCGGCATCCTTTGCGTGTCCTTCCATAAAGGTCAGCCTCTCCAAAATCTCCTATGGTCCCTTAAAACCTACAAAAGAGAAAACGGGTTAGAGAAAGCACCTCACTTGAGATCCACAAGCAATCATATCAGGAAACATTTCATAACCAATGTAAATTACAAACAAACTTCACAAGCTCTAAACGGTTGTATAACAAAGGATCCAAAATGGTCCACTACAAACCAAAATCTCCCATAAGTATCCACATGACACAACATTTATTTATAAGCCTAAAATGACTACCAAACCCAACTAAATTGGGATTGTTAAGTTTTTGATCGTCCCTCTATATGTTGTGCAAAGCATGAATAAACCAAAAGACATGGACATACATGAGTATTATATTAAATACCTTGTTTTTAGTTTTGTCCATGACACCATGGCAATTGGGAGGACGAACTCCTGAGTATTCTATGGGCATAATCTTGAACTACTCTAAAAACCGCCTTGAGCGAATCACCGTTCAACCTAGCATTTAGCATCGACGTAGTGCTCCCGCTTTAGATGGTCTTCCCGACCCTTCGGATCAAGAACTTCAAAGAAAGTATGTCAGAAGGACTCCAAGCCAATCTAGACCTTATCGATGAATGAAGGGCCAAAGCACATCTCTGTGACAAAAAAGCCATGGCAAGACTTCACAACTAAAAAATTTGCCCCCATTGGATCAAGGTCGGTGATCTCGTCCTATGCAAAATTGAGATCAGTAACCCGACTCGAGCCTAAGGGAAGTTGGTAACAAACTAAGAAGGCCCTTACTGGGTGACCGGCATGATCCAAGATGGGACTTATCGTCTCACCACTCTAGAAGGAGGTTAACTAATTAGGACCTGGCATATAACAAACCTAAGAAAATTCTGTATAGGACCGAGTTCTCGGCCCTTTGAAACCTCTTTAAGCAGAAGGATGAAGGTGCCACCTACCGAATATGCCCCAAAGCCACCTTGGTCTAACAACCGAAGAAGTATCATTGTATTTTGCCAGATTATAAGCAGTCCAACACTATGAACTTTATTGGTCGAGCAGCAAGAGAAGAAACTTCCAAAATGCAAGACCCCCCCGGTAAAACTAGGACCTCGCAGACTCGAGGCCTGCATCTCAGTCGAGCAAACCTACTCCTGTGCACCTTGGCCATAAGACTTGAGACCTACACCTTGGTCGACCAAACCCGCTTCTAAGCTATGCACCTCGGCCAAAAGACCTGAGGCTTGCACCTTGGTTGAGTAAACCTACTCCTGAGCCATGCACCTTGGCCAGAAGACCCGAGGTTTGCACCTTAGCTGAGCAAACCCGCTCTCGAGCTATGCACCTCGGCTAGAAGACCCAAATCCTGCACTTCGATCGAGCGGAGCTTGCTAAGGCAGACTTGCTCCTGAGTCGTGAACCTCAGCCAAAAGACCCAAGGCCTATATCTCGACCAGGTAAACCCACTCCCGAACCATGCATCTCAGCTAAAAGACATGAGTCCTACACCTCGACCAAGTAGAGCCCGCTAAGGTTGACCCACTCCCGAGTTGTGCACCTTGGCCAGAAGACTTAGGGCTTGCACCTTGGTTGAGCAAACTTGCTCCCAAGGTATGCACCTTAGTTGAGTAAACTTGCTCCTAAGCTATTCACCTCGACTAGAAGACTTGAGTCCTACACCTTGATCGAGTGGAGCCCACTAAGGTGGACCCACTCCTTAGCCATATACCTTGGTCAGAAGACCCGGTGCCTGTACCTCAGTTGAGCAAACCCACTCCCAAGCCATGTACCATGACTAAAAGACCCAAGTCCTACACCTCGATCAAGTAGGGCCCGCTAAGGTGGTCCTACTCTTGAGTCATACACCTCGGCTAGAGGAACCGAGTCCTACACCTTAGCCGAGTGAGGCCTATTGTGAACCCACTCTCGAGCCGTGCACCTCAGCCAGAAGATCCGAATCCTGCACCTTGGCTAAGTGGCGCCCACTAAGGTAGACCCGCTCTTGAGCCATGCATCTCACCCAGAAGATCCGAGTCTTATACCTCGACTGAGCGGAGCCTACTAAGGCGGACTTGCTCTCGAGTTGTGTACTTCAGCCAGAAGTTAAGGCAGACATATGCTCAAGTCAAAAAGGCACACCTTAAGCCCCTTATGAGGAACCGGAGGCATGTGGCGAACGTGCATGGAACGACCTTGAAGTGACGCAGCGGACTCAAGAACCAACCAAAAAGGCACATATGTCGAAGTAAAAAAGGCACCACTGTGCCTGAAATCGTAGAAAGCAGCCCCACACGACACGAAACCATAACAGTTGACCCATGCTGTTCAGGGCAGATGAACTAATCGCTTAGAGTATCGATGGTCAATTAACAACTTGCATGCAACTGACCCTTGGGGAGAGGTATAAAATGCTAACCCCCTAGCCAACGTCGGAGGGATCGAGCTAGGAATTCCTCTCCTGGCATTGATCTGTTGTGTAGGGACCCAATGCCGGAGGCAATCCCAACTTCCCCTGGGCTGACCCAGGAGACACCCACTACCACTCTGACCTCGCCCTTAGCCTCGAAATGCCTATGTGGATGCCTTTGCACAATCAGGATCGAGCCAAGCTATGCTGACTCCCAGGCCACGACATAAAGGACAACAACATCAGTAAATATGATATTTACAAGATTTCAATCCACATTCTAATAATGTAATATCCTAAGATGAAATAAAACTTCACGCAACTATAATTAATATGAAATGTAGCAACTATAAATGGACAAATAACATAGAGTGGTGAAAGCTTTATACCTTAGATCTTGATGATTTAGGAGCTTTGACCACAAGGTTGGCTTTAGCAATCTCCTCCCTTCCAAACTGATAGGGAATATTTTGGTATTGCCATGCAGTGATAGCCAGTAGCCACCTCGGAATCAACATGATGTCTCAGAGTTGATGTGGTGCACGTGCGCGGAATGACCTTGAAGCGACGCAGTGGACTCGGGAACCAACCAAAAAGGCACATATGCTAAAGTAAAAAAGGCATAGTTATGCTCGAGATCGTAGGAAGCAGCCCCACATGACGCAGAACCATAATAGTCGGCCCGTGCCGTTCAGGGCAAATGAACCGGTCGCTTGGAGTATTGACGGTCAATTAACAACTTGCATGCAACCAACTCTTAGGAAGAGGTATAAAATGCTAACCCCCTAACCAATGTCAAAGGCGAAGCTCGAATACTCAATGCTACTACAAAATCTAACTTAAGCTTCGTATGGATCGAGCTAGGAATTCCTCTCCTGGCATCGACCTATTGTACAAAGACCCAATGCTGGAGGCAATCCCAATTTCCCCTAGGTTGACCCAGGAGACACCCACTACGACTTCGACCTCGCCCTTATCCTCGCAATGCCTACGTTGATGCCCTAGCATAGTCGGGATCGAGCCAAGTCGTGCCGACTCCCAGGCCACGACATAAAGGACAACAACATCAGTAAATATGATATTTACAAGATTTCAATCCACATTCTAATAAAGTAATATCCTAAGATGAAATAAAACTTTAGGCAACTATAATTAATATGAAATGTAGCAACTATAAATGGACAAATAACATAGAGTGGTGAAAGCTTTATACCTTAGATCTTGATGATCTTAGGAGCTTTGACCACAGGGTTGGCTTTAGCAATCTCCTCCCTTCCAAACGCCTTGTAGTCGAATGAGCAATCATGGGTGTCCGTGTACTGGTGGCGGCCGCAGAAGAGATCTCCGCATTGGCACCGGAATCCAGTGAGCCCCACCTTTTTCCGGCAAGTGGATCACCTATTACTGAATCTTACTGGCGGCTTAGGTTCCTCCTTAGGCTTCTGTGCGGAGGAAGCCACGACGGGTGTCTCCACATCCGGAGTTCCCGGTCTCGGATTCGGCGATTCCTCACAAGGATTCAAGAACAAGGATGGCGGTAATGGTGACGATGATGGAGGAGTGGGGGGAGACGGAGAAGGAGAGGAAGAAGAGGAAGGTTTGAGGATTTCAGCTTCTTTGTCAAGATTACATCTTTCTCGAGCCATTTGACTGGTAGGAAAAGATGAAAACACCCAAAAATCCAATTTTTTCTTAAGAAGAAGCAGATCAAGGGAATTGGAGCGCAAACAGGATTAATTACAACACAAAAGCACCACAGAATTTCACAGCATTGCTAAAAGATGGATCTTTTAGGACTCGGATCGAAACGACGAGTAATATAGCGAAAAATAAATGTAAGGTAAATCCGGAAAAATTGAGCTCAAATCTTAAAAAGGAATTCTTTTCCATCAAATGGAACATCCGTAGTCACGAAGGATTAAAGCTGCAGAGGATCGAGATGTGACCATCACTACGAAATCAGATCGAGATAGGACGAATATATCAGGCGCAAAAGAACTGATTTTTCCCCATGCTTCCACGGAATCAAGTTCGAGGGTAACAAAAACTGTGAAGATGATCGTAGACAGAGCGACTCTGATCGACCGGACGGAAGAAACGGCGAAATAATCGGTGGAAACTGGGGGAACTTAGAAAGGTAAAAGCATCAGTTTTCAAGGTGGAGTAAAAAAAAAAAAAGCTAATAATAAATATATGTAGTTTAATCAAACAATATAATTAATAGGGCCATCAATTAAAGTGAAATAGTTGAAATAATCGATGGGCACAACTCAAAATTAAACTTTTTTTTTTTTTTTTTTGGTTGGAATGACTATATACACTTGAAAACTTTTAAACATAGCATATATATATATATATATATATATATATATATATATATATATATATATATATATATATATATATATATATATATATATATATATATATATATATAACGATTGGCCATATGAAAAATATCGTTTTAACTCTACATTTGTCGGAATCATTATTGCTTCCTCCCTGCCTCCACCATCACTCTTATGTCATTGTCGGACCGTAAGGGTGTTGCATGCTTGGAGGGGGACAATTGACAAAACCAACCCATGCACGAAACCCATGCACGAAGATGGAGATAACTAAGGGAGAGGAGGGGGATGGTTGATGGACCAACTCATGTGTAGAGGTGCAAGCACCTAAGGGAGGGAGGGAGGTGACTAGTAGGGCCAACTCAACTCATGTGTGAAGGTATAAGTGTGACCATTAGGATTAACTTGCATGTGGAGACGCATACGATTATGTGAGGGGAAGGAGTGGCCCATGAAGCTAGACCATATGCGAAGGTGTAAGTGACCAGAGGTGGCAGCTATCGATAGGGTCTACTAATGTTAATGGAAGCATAACCAATTAGGAGAGAGGACAATCGATAAAGTGGAGGGGATAAAGAGCGATAGCCGACAAGGATATGATGATCATTTTGAAAAAAATAAAATTTATGAGAAATTTTTAAAATTGAAACGTTATGGGACAATTTTTCAAAGTTCGATTTTTTAATGAAAATCCATCCTATATATAATACTAAAAACACTTGGTGTGTCGCATTAATAATTATTTTATTACGAGTGGTCCCAAATTAATTTCGTAATTAGCGACATGTCATCTGAACATCTATCAAAAGTATAAGAAGATCGGCAGCTTTTTTCTTTAAAAATCCATCATTTGGAGTTCTTCACTCCGGTTTCAAGGGAATCTTCACTCCGGTTTCGTAATTAGTGCATTAATAATTATTTTATTACGAGTGGTCCCAAATTAATTTCGTAATTAGCGACATCTCATCTCAACATCTTAAAGAAGATAGCAGCTTTCATCTTTAAGAATCCATCATTTGGAGTTCTTCACTCCGGTTTCAAGGGAATCTTCCTTTAATTAATCCCTCTTCGACTTCTGTCAGATAATTACCTTCCAGTAAGAGCATTATAACTCTCAATTGGGTGGTCCATATATTAGTTTCTTTTTTCAATAAAGCAAAAAAGTATAATACTATATTTAAGTAGCCATGACTAAAAAAGAAGTTTCCACGGAGAATAATGATATAAGCATTGACCTGCTGATTTACCCAACGATTCATCGTCACCTAGATAATGATGTGGGCAGAAGAACCCTCACGCCCCCCTTTCCTTGTGATTGACGGGAAGCGACTTTCCATCCCCAACTGACCACAGTTTTGAGAAAGGTTACATAGGCCGACCATACGGAGTATTAAATCCCGGGCAGTAAAGCTCATTTCTCTCTTTTTCCAATCACTTGGCATAGGCAACCACCATCTGTTTATCTTAGACAAGCACTAATACTGATAAATGATGCCCCCGCAATCGTCTTTCACTAACGATGCACCATAGGAAATTGTATCAATCGGTCTTCTACATAAATGAGCCCCTAAAGGATGTATGAGCTATCCACATCAATCATCAACCTCCCTCCGCTGGTTGCCCAAGTATAAAAGTCGATCCTCGGAGCTTGAACAAGGGATCGAAAGTAGAATTTCTACTATTCACTCTCTCACTCAGATTAACTTTACCATTGGAAGGGTTAGTTCAGAAACTCTCTCGACACTAATTGTTCATGTAGGGTCTTCGATGAAGCCAAGGGACACTTTAATTTGATGCAAAATCTATCTAAGTGTAAAGCAACACCTCGAGATTGCTTCAGCTAATCCTTCCCCCACTTCAACCACCTTACGTGATTGCCACATGGGCCGTTAGGACGAGTTTGTACCTTCGGGATAGAATCAAGTCATGCTGACTCTTGGGTCTGTTGAATCCCAGATTTTGATAATAAAATAAATTGATGAGTTTACGATCTAATCCATATTTTGAGAAAAGTAATACAGGACTAACTTCGATCATGAAAAGGTAAGACAATTGAAATAGAAGAATTAGACATTGAGCCGAAATTAGAGATTGGGCATCGGGCCAAAAGAATCAAATGTTATGCCAAGATTGAATATTGTAGAAGTCAACATTCCGATGAATTGAGTGACATATCGAAGGATAACACGATGTGCCAGGAGTTCGGATGAACCAATGATGTGCCGAACAATATAGATTTCATGTCTTGTAATCATTTAGGTCTTTCTTATCGTAGTTAGGTCTTAATTGAGTTAGTTTTGGGTGTAACCTTATTAACTCAATTATGAGTCCATTGGGTCTGATTTGGGGCTAAGTTGGGCCTATTGTGAGACATATTCAAGGCCTCAAAGTTAGGTCAAGCGGTGGCATCGCCAGTGGAACCACTTATGAGTTGGAACGTATGAAGTGTATGTTTTTTAAAAGACTTGGCGGTGGTACTGCCCAAACTGGCGATAGTACTCCCAGTACTACTAGAATCAAGTCAGCATTAAGAGGGGTGAATTAGTATTTTCGATAAAAATATCGATTTTAGAAAATCTTCATTTGATGAAAATGATAATAAGAGCGTGATTGACTTAGAGTAAGTAAACTAAGTAATCGACTCAGAATGTAATAGTAATGAAACACAAAAAGAAAGTACAAACCGAGTTTATAGTGGTTCGGTCATCGTGACCTACGTCTACTCTCGATTCCTCCGTTATTGAGGCCACTAGCATTCATTAACGGTCTTTCTTCAATAAGTAAAGACCAACTACCCTTTTACAACTCTTTCTCATTTTCACAGGTTTAAGAGATCCCCTTTACAAGCCTCACACCTCTCTTAGAATGATCACAAAGCTAAAGGAGGAGGAGGACACTTAGCACTTTCTCAACACTTTTACAACCTAAAATCTTAAGACTTTTGTTCATACTTTTGTGCTCTTGTATGCAAGAAAGAGTGGGGTATTTATAGGCCCCAATGACTTTAAAAATAGAGCTAAAAAGTGTCTCATCCCTAGTTTATGGGGTATGGGCGGTACAACCACCATTATTAGGCGGTACCATCACCTATAGACTAACACTGGATGGTACCACCGTATGACAGAGCCTTAGAGACTAGGCTCCAGTGGTACCACCACCTGATAGGGTGGTACCACCACTTGGCATTATTAACTGCTGGTGGTACCACCGCCTAATCTGGGTAGTACCACTGCCCATACCACCTAGGAGGTTGAGCCTCAAGTGGTTCCACCGCCCAGTCTGGGTGGTGCCATTGCCTATCGTGGCTCTAAGTGCTAGTCATAGGTGCCCAGCAAGCCAATCACGTGAGTGATGACACGTGTGACTTAATACAGAATCTTTTTGCTTATTATATTTTGGCATATATCACTTTATAACTATTACATAAATGTATACATATATTGTGATGTCCTTGGATTTGTGCAATGAGAATCGGATCGTGATGAGATCACGATAGTGAGATCGATTCACCTTTAAACACATATCCTAAATAATCCCGGACATAGGTTACTCGAGAGGGATATCATGATAACCGGACAGACTGGTGTGCTGTATACCCGTCCATATGATGGATGTAGTTGGTCTCATAGCTGCTTGTGTAGGGACACTAGGGATACAGTACAGGTGCTCATTGGAGAATAAGTTCACTGATTGATCCGCTTACGGAATGCTAGATGGTTGATGATGCCTTATTGTCAGACAGCGATTCCATAGTCCTAGTGGTGTATCTGGTCCTTAGACTTGAGACACCAAGGATGTCCTATATGAGTGCTCCACTCTTTGATACCAGACTTATAGGTTTGGCTGTCCCAGATCTAGTACAACTGGTCATTGAGAGTGGTAGTCGACCTTACAAGGGCTATTGAGTGTCGATAGAGGATCATCCACTCTCGACATCATGAGAGGAATATCTCATGTGTTCTTGCTCAGACAAATCCCTAGCCAGGGTCATTCGGGTTGAGGGAAAAAGAGTTCTCCGGGAGAATCCGATTAGAGCGAGACTCGAGTAGAAACCGTGTGGGTCTGACAACACCATGCTCGATATACGGTCTCTGGGATATTAGATGGATGAGGGCCTATAGGTACACGGTAACTGAGGACAGACAGGTCCAATGGATTGGATTCCCCTGTATCGTCTGGGGACTACGGCGTAGTGGCCTAGTACGTCCGTAGTCGATGAGTCAAGTGAATTATTACAGAGATAATAATTTACCGAGTTAGAAGGAGTTCTAACAGGTATGACTCACGGCCAGCTCGATATTGGGCCTAGAGGGTTACACACATATGGTAGGCATTGCGATGAATAGAGGTTCGGATATGAGATATCTGATGGAGCCCTTGTCTTATTGGATGCAGATCCAATACCCAATAGGGGAGGACCCATTAGGGTTTGACAGGGGACCTCTATAAATAGGAGGGATTCAGAGCCCCATGGGCTAGAGAGCTTTTGTTTGCCTTTTCCTATTCTCCTCTCCATCTCCACCTTAGAGTAGGTCTGGAGTTTTGAGGAGCGTCGTCGCAACCCTATTGTGTGGATCACCGCTAGAGAGGAGGACGCTTGACCTCCTTCACCCTCTCCTAAGGATCCGTAAGGAAACAGGGATATACGATCTCCCTAGGTAACACAATCTACTCTATAGGCAGTTTCATGTTTTGCGGATTTTTGCGTACCAATCTTCGCACGACGACGAACATCTCTTTGGGAATCGGGGATTTTGTTTTTCTTGTTCTTCCGCTGCGCATATGATGTCGCCCCCAAGGATTTCCCCATAGTGGTATCAGAGCCAGGTTGCTTGTGCGAATGATTAGTTTTAAACTGTGTGTGTTGTGTTTAGGAAGAATTTTGACGTCAAAATTGTTGACGCAAAAACAAGGAAGGGCAACAACAGTTGTTGCCCTCGATCTACGTGCGTGCAGCGCAGCCGAAGGCGGGCAGCATAGGGGCTGCGTCTGCTGCAGCCGGCGGGCGGCCTGCTTGCAGCAGGCTTGCTGTCGGCGGGGCTGGCAGCCCACGGGCAGAGGCGCCCGCCGCCGCTGCTCCCGCGGGCGAAAGCCCCCCACAGGGGCGGTCGCCCGGTGGGACAGCACCGCCTGCAGAGGTGGCGGCGCCCGAAGGGGGCGCCCACCCGCAGCAGCAGCGCCGCCAGCGGGCTTGCCGCCTACAAGCGAGGGCAGTGCCCTTGCCCCGCTGCACAGGCTGCCATCAGCAGGGTGGCGGCGGCGGCAGCAGCGAGAAGGGGAAAGGGCATTAGGGTTTTCTGGGCAAAAGATAGTTTTGCCCCTCGGAATTGAGAAATTCCAGTTTCTGTCTTTTATCCAAATTACAAAAATACCCCTTTGAATTCAAAAATTCCCTATAATGTCCTTGATTTAAGAAAATATTAATTAATTAAAAAGTTTAGTTGATTATTATTATTTTTATCTAGTAGTCCTACATTATGATGATTAATTATACATGTGATGTATGATGTGTGGACGGATGATCATGGACCGTGTGATGTGTGTACCTATGATTTTTATTATTGAGGTCTACGAACCTCCATTATATTTCTCGTTTATTGTCGGGTCTACGTGCCTATGATTAAGTTGTAATCACATGAGGAGGCACAGCGGGAGAGTGGATGCGATAGCGGGACCCACGAGACGGACGATCGTGATGCATGAAGATGCATCAAGATGTCGACGGAACCGACAAGGATGAAATGGACGATCACAGGGCATGGAGATGCACCGTTGCACACATAGATCTTGATGTGAGTGATTAGGCCTACTGGCTCGGGCCTAATCATATTAGGTTGTTGTCCATGATCATTTAGTGTAATTGCTTATACACATATTAGATATGTATATATATTTACATACGATATAAATATATATTAAATATGTATATGTGTGACATGTCATATTAGGAGACCAAATCATAGAAACATCTCTCGATAATATTAAGTCGGTAAACGTGAGGCAATTAGATTGACCCACGTGGCCTTCCATCGTTATAAGTAGGAACCGATTCCCGGTGTAGGTTGAGTTGGTCGAGTCCCTCGAGACTCACCTATATCACGATTCGCTATCTTGCTTACGACATAGAGATGTCATCGGTGACCTGAGGGCATGGTATACTTGGTCGAGTCCCTCGAGGGTATATCATCAAATTAGACTCATCTTGTAATGAAGGTGTTGACTTAACCGAGCATTATAGTTGGTCGAGTCCCTCGAGGCCATAGTGATTCGGAGGCCGAATAGGACGGGAATCACAAGGAGTTGTGATCGACAAGAGTTGCCTACCTTTTAGGCTTAGTGTGATTGGTCGAGTCCCTCGAGGTTACACTAAGACGCTGATTAGATCCTGATCCCCACTAGAAGTCTGCCTGAGACTTCCGTTTCACGTGCTGAGGGTGTCGCGTGACTCGTTAGTAAAATAGTGGGAGCATATTAAGATAGAAGTCCATATCTTGATTTCTTGCAAAATCTGCATGTTATTCATTTCTGCTGCATCTTTATTTTCAGAAAATGTTGCTTTAAAATCCCTTACGTGGCATACTTGATGTCAACCGCCTCACTAGTCCAAATTATACGGATTGGCTCCGTAACTTAAGAATTGTTCTCACAGCGGAGAAAATCATGTACGTCCTTGATACAATGTTGCCTGCGCCCGAAGAAGGGGCAAACGAGGATGAGATCGCTCGCTACGTGAAGTACATTGATGACTCCACTCTTGCTCAGTGCTATATGTTGGGCTCTATGACTCCTAAGTTACAGAGACAACATGAAAAGATGGATGCCAGATCCATTCTCCTACATGTCCGTAAATTGTTTGAGGAACAGGGAAGGACTCAGCGATATGAGATATCTAAGAGCCTCTTCCGCGCTAGGATGACTGAGGGGACACCGGTTCAGAACCATGTCCTAAAGATGATTGAGTGGATAGAAAAATTCACAGGTCTAGGAATGGTCCTAGAGGATAACTTGTATGTGGACATTGTGCTTCAGTCCCTACCAGATTCCTTTTCACAGTTCATAATGAATTTTAATATGAACAAGCTTGAAGTGACTCTTCTAGAGCTTCTCAATATATTGAGGGAGGCAGAGAGTACTATCAAGAAAGAGAAGCCAGTTCTCTACACTAGTGAGACCAAAAGGAAAAGGAAAGCAGAAAGGTCCCTTAAGAAGGGAAAGGGCAAGGTCAAACCAGGTAAAGCAAAGGTTACTAAGAAAGACCCAGCAAAGGACAAAGGCCAGTGCTTCCACTGTGGTAAAGATGGGCACTAGAAGAGAAACTGCAAAGAGTACCTTGCAGAAAGGGCGAAACAAAAGCTTGATGAAGCTTCAGGTACATTCATGATCAGTCTCTATTTGTCAGACTCTTATGATAACATATGGGTATTGGATACCGGTAGTGCTTATCATATATGTAATTCGTTGTAGGTTCTGGCAAGGACTAGGAGACTAGAGAGAGGCGAGATGGATCTCAAGATGGGTAATTGAGCAAAAGTTGCTGTAGTAGCTATTGGCGAGGTCGCCCTACATCTGCCTAGTGGAGCTTTTATTGCATTAGATGCATGTTATTTTGTTCCTTCTATTATCAAAAACATTATCTCCATTTCATGTTTAACAGTTAGTGGATATAAATTTGTTTTTGAGAACAATGGTTGTTCGATATTATTAGATGATAAGATCATCACGAAAGGAACATTGCATAATGGTTTATTTATATTAGACACCACTCCACATATCATGAATGTAAATGTGTCCAAAAGGAAACGAGATGAGTTGAACAGTGCATACCTGTGACATTGTAGGCTAGGTCACATCCATGAAAGAAGGATTCAAAAGTTGCTAAATGATGGATATCTAGATCCATTCGACTATGTGTCATATGCAACTTGTGAGCCTTGCATTTGTGAAAAACTGACCAACTCTCCATTTAGTGGAACTGGAGAGAGAGCCACTGAGTTGTTGGAACTCATACATAGTGATGTATGTGGACCCATGTCAACTCATGCCATTGGAGGTTACTTCTACTTCATTACATTTACTGATGATTTCTTAAGGTATGGATATGTGTACTTAATGAAGTACAAGTCCGAGGCCTTTGAGAAATTCAGAGAGTATAAGAATGAGGTGGAGAACCAGACTGGAAAGAGTATCAAAACTCTTCGATCAGATCGAGGAGGTGAGTACTTAAGTACAGAGTTTACTCACTTCCTCAAGGACCATGGGATATTATCCCAATGGACACCTCCTTATACACCTCAGCTCAATGGTGTCTCTGAAAGGAGAAATCGTACATTATTAGATATGGTACGGTCCATGATGAGTTTCGCTGACCTACCCATCTCATTCTGGGGATATGCCCTAGAAACCGCAGCTTACCTTCTGAACAGAGTTCCAACTAAGTCGGTAGTGTCTACACCATATAAGATATGGAAAGGGAAGAAGCCTGATCTTAAGGTTGTTAAGATTTGGGGCTGCCCTACACATGTTAAAAGACACAACCCCGATAAGTTAGAATCAAGGACAGAGCGATGCAAATTTATGGGATACCCCAAGGAAACTTGTGGGTATTATTTCTATCCTCTCGAGGACCAAACGGTCTTTATAGCTAAGAGAGCAGTGTTCCTTGAGAAGGAACACATTCTTGGCGGAGATAGTGGGAGAATGATAGAATTGAGCGAGGTTGGAGAACCAAGCTTAAGCATCACTCTACAGCCCGAGTCTGTTCAGGTACCTAATACACAAGTTTCAACTTTACGCAGGTCTGATAGAGTATCCCATCCTCCTGAGAGATATGTGGGACATATTAGAGGAGAGGATGTAGAGGATATTGATCCTCAGACCTACGAGGAGGCTATTATGAGTATAGACTCCGGGAAGTGACAAGAAGCCATAAATTCTGAGATGGATTCTATGTACTCCAATAAGGTTTGGAACCTAATTGATGCGCCCGAAGGTATTGTACCCATCGGTTGCAAGTGGATCTTTAAGAAAAAGATCGGAGTAGATGGAAAGGTAGAGACATATAAAGCAAGGCTAGTGGCTAAGGGGTATCGTCAAAGGCAAGGTGTTGACTATGACGAAACCTTCTCACCCGTAGCAATGCTAAAATCCATCAGAATTATATTGGCTATTGCAGCACACTATGATTATGAGATCTGGTAGATGGATGTGAAAACCGTATTCCTCAATGGGAACCTTGAGGAGGAGGTGTATATGATGCAACATGAGGGATACGTGTCAAAGAACTGCCCAGATAAGGTGTGTAGGTTGCTTAGATCCATTTATGGATTAAAGCTAGCTTCCCGAAGTTGGAACATAAGATTTGATGAGGCAATCAGATCTTATGACTTCGTTAAGAACGAAGATGAGCCTTGTGTATACAGAAAGGTAAGTGGGAGCGCTATCACCTTTTTGGTATTATATGTGGATGACATCCTGATAATTGGGAATGATGTAGGAATGCTATCCATAGTAAAGGCTTGGTTATCTAGACACTTCTCAATGAAGGACTTAGGGGAAGCATCCTATATTTTGGGGATTAGAATCTATAGAGATAGATCCAAGAGGATGCTTGGCTTGTCCCAGTCCAGGTACATAAAAACCATTGTCAAAAGGTTTGGCATGGAAAATTCCAAGAGAGATCTTATACAGATGAGACATGAGATATCGCTTTCTACGAGTATGTCCCCAAAGACTCCAGAAGAAAGGGCGAACATGGATATGATACCTTATGCCTCAGCAATAGGGTCTATCATGTATGCCATGCTATGTACTAGGCCTGATATAGCGCATGCTCTGAGTGTCACGAGCAGGTATCAGGTGGATCCAGGCTTGGAGCACTGGAAAGAAGTAAAGTGTATCTTTAAGTACTTGAGAAGGACTAAGGATCTTTTACTAGTATATGGAGGTAATAGCCTTAAGGTTGAAGGCTACACTAACTCAAGTTTTTAGTCTAATGTCGATGATAGCAAGTCGAATTCAGGGTATGTGTACACCTTGAATGGAGGAGCAGTGTGCTGGAAGAGTTCCAAGCAAGATACCACTACTGACTCGACCACAAAGGCGGAGTATATTGCTACATCATATACAGCAAAGGAGGGAGTTTGGGTGAAGAAGTTCATCACAGATTTGGGAGTCGTGCCGGGTAGCGAAGAGCCGATCTCCCTATATTGCGACAATAACGGGGCGATTGCTCAAGCAAAGGAACCTAGGTCTCATCAGAAATCTAAGCATGTTTTGAGGAGGTTCCACCTTATCAGAGAGATCGTGACCCGAGGAGATGTAGTAGTGGAAAGAGTTCCATCTGAATATAACATTGCAGATCTACTAACAAAGCTGTTGTCTCAGATTTGTTTTGAGCGTCACAAGGGTCTGATGGGGATCAGACACATAGGTGATTGACTTTAGGTCAAGTGGGAGATTGCTAGTCATAGGTGTCCAGCAAGCCAATCACGTGAGTGATGACACGTGTGACTTAATACAGAATCTTTTTGCTTATTATATTTTGGCATATATCACTTTATAACTATTGCATAAATGCATACATATATTGTGATGTCCTTGGATTTGTGCAATGGGAATCGGATCGTGATGAGATCACGATAGTGAGATCGATTCACCTTTAAACACATATCCTAAATAATCCCGGTCATAGGTTATTCGAGAGGGATATCGTGATAACCGGACAGACTGGTGTGCTGTATACCCGTCCATATGATGGATGCAGCTAGACTCATAGCTGCTTGTGTAGGGACACTAGCGATACAGTACAGGTGCTCATTGGAGAATGAGTTCACTAATTGATCCGCTTACGGAATGCTGGATGGTTGATGATGCCTTATTGTCAGATAGCGATTCCGTAGTCCTAGTGGTGTATCTGGTCCTTAGACTTGAGACACCAAGGATGTCCTGTATGAGTGCTCCACTTTTTGATACCAGACTTATAGGTTTGGCTGTCCCAGATCTTGTACAGCTGGTCATTGGGAGTGGTTGTCGACCTTACGAGGGCTATTGAGTGTCGATAGAGGATCATCCACTCTCGGCATCATGAGAGGAATATCCCATGTGTTCTTGCTCAAACAAATCCCTGGCCAGGGTCTTTCGGGTTGAGGGAGAAAGAGTTCTCCGGGAGAATCCGATTAGAGCGAGACTCGAGTAGAAACTGTGTGGGTCTGCCAACACCATGCTTGATATACGGTCTCTGGGATATTAGATGGATGAGGAACTATAGGTACACAGTAACTGAGGATAGACAGGTCCAATGGATTGGATTCCCCTGTATCGTCTGGGGACTACGACGTAGTGGCCTAGTACGTCCTTAGTCGATGAGTCGAGTGAATTATTACAGAGATAATAGTTCACTGAGTTAGAAGGAGTTCTGACAGGTATGACTCACGGCCAGCTCGATAATGGGCCTAGAGGGTCACACACATATGGTAGGCATTACGATGAATAGAGGTTCAGATATGAGATATCTGATGGAGCCCTTGTCTTATTGGATGCAGATCCAATATCCACTAGGGGAGGACCCATTAGGGTTTGACAGGGGACCTATGTAAATAGGAGGGATTCAGAGCCCCATGGGCTAGAGAGCTTTTGTTTGCCTTTTCCTATTCTCCTCTCTATCTCCACCTCAGAGTAGGTCTAAAGTTTTGAAGAGCGTCGTCGCAACCCTGCTGTTTGGATCACCGCTAGAGAGGAGGACGCTTGACCTCCTTCACCCTCTCCTAAGGATCTGCAAGGAAATAGGGATATACGATCTCCCTAGGTAACACAATATACTTTATACGCAGTTTCATGTTTCGCAGATTTTTGCGTACTAATCTTCGCACGACGACGAACATCTCTTTAGGAATTGGGGATTTTGTTTTTCTTGTTCTTCCGCTGCGTATATGATGTCGCCCCCAAGGATTTCCCCACACCAAGTGGTTGAATGGGCCATCTAACCGACCCAATTCAACCTTGTTTTGGGCTTAAGTGGCCTATAATTGAGTTAGTAGGATTTCTCCTAAAACTAACTCAAATTAAAGTCTTAACTATGATAGTTAAGGCTAAAATAATTATGATACAAGCAATCTAAGTTGTCTCGCACGTCAATCGTTCAACCAAACTCTCAATGAACTTCAGGCGAACTCCCGACGAACATTCGGCAAGCTTTCGATGAACTCTTGACGAACTTCCAACGAGTTTTTGATGAACTCCCGATGAGCTTCCGGTGAGTTTTCATTATATCGTTTGATCCTTCGGTGTATCCCCCAATTTATCCGACCTAATGCCCGATCATTGACTTTGACTCAACATTCGATTCTTTTTTAATTATTTTACCTTTTTCACGATCATAGTTAGTCCTGCATCACTTATCTCAACACATGGATTGGATCATTAATTCATCAATTTATTTCATCATCAAAATTCGAGATTCAACAAGTATATGATCTCCCATGTTGCAAAGTGGTAGTTGTTGGGAAATCTTAGGCAGCATCATATGCATAGTAGAAAAATATAAAAATAAAATCTTCAAATTTTTCATCGATGTGTTCATCATCATGCTAAGATTGGTGCACAAAATCAATGAAACTTAAAACCACGCGTGAGATAGTTGTGTTACTTAGGGAGATCATATATTCCTGAATTCTTGTAGATCTATAGGAGAGTGTGAAGGAGGTCAAGTATCCTCCTCTCTAGCTGTGATCCATATGGTAGGGCTACAATGATGCTCCTAAAATCTCCAAGCTTTTTCTATCTGAGAAGTGTTAGGATCAAGAACGACACTAAAGGGGGGGGGGAGGAGGTGAATTAATGCAGCGGATAAAAATAATAAATTTAAATAATTTTAGAAAACTTCATACGATGAAACTCTTAGTTAGACGTAAACCATTTTTAAAAGATATTTGACTCAAATAAGTTTGTAAGTGAGTAGAGAGGAGGGGATTGAATAGTTTGCAATGAAGTAGAATACAATAAAAGTAAAGTACGCACCAAGAAGAGAACATGCCAATTTTATAGTGGTTCGGTCATATGACCTACATCCACTATCAACACCTCCTCCAATGAGGTCACTAGTTTCCACTATTGATCATTCTTGAAGGGCAAAAATCAATCACCCATTTAAAAAACTTTCATAAGTGGTTCACTCTCCTTTTACAAACTTTCACACTTAGAAATGATGGAGGTGAACTCTCAAACTTTGTAAGCTATTTCACTATAGTTTTGGTTTAGTTCTAATCACTTCTTTATACTTTACTAGTTGAGAAGTAAGGAGTATTTATAGCCTTCAATTGACTTCAGAATTAATGCCAAAAAGTATCATATCCCTGATTTTCGGGATACTGATGGTACTATCGTCATTAATGGGCGGTACTATTAGGGCTCTAGCTAAGAGAGTCCTAATTGAATTTTATTGAAAGGGGCATTCATATAAAACTTATCTTACTGACCCTTATTAAAGAGATGAAAAGGCCAGCTAAGGTTAGGATTAGTTTAAAAGTTGCTTCTTAGAGAAGCATTAGGAGTTGGTTAGAAGAGTCTTGAGTAGGAGTCCTATTAGGAGGTGGGGTTTAGAAGCCCTATAAATAGTCATGTATTCATCATCTTTTCATAAGAATAGATGAATCTTTTTAGCAGCCTTTGAGCAACAACATGGAGGAAGGAACTCCTATAGAGTTCCAAGGAGGCCGATCCCTTAAAGAGATTAACTCCAAACTTAGAATTCGCAATGGTTCTAACGCTTGGTATCAAAGCAGCATTCTTGGTGTCTTGCTACCCTTCCACAACCATCCATCAGCCCTCCACAGTCGCCAAAAGCAATTCTCATAATTGCTTAAAAGATCGTCGTCGAATTCCGTCGTCATCTCCACCACCACGGATCAATCTTTAATCTCCCTATGAATTGCAACAGGTTCTAGTTTTCTACCTTACTGTTGCAATAATTTACTTATCCTTATTCAAGAATAAAAAAAAAATCAAAATTATTCCTATATTGCTGCATAAACTTTTTGTCATAAAGTTTTTATCTCTATGATGAAAAATGCACTATAGAATTCTAGCCGCATAGAATAGTTTGTTTGATCTTGCTACTATATTTTTTCTATCCAAATCTCTACAAAATTTTTATGACAGACTTCACACTTCCTAATAGCAGATTTCCCTTTGGTTTCGTCAAGAAATTCTTAATATAAACCATTGACCTTTTACGTCCAAACTGCTACACTTTAGACGTAAAAACCTACTGTAGTACCTTTTCGTGATCCTTAATTTTTCCGAACCTTCCACCACCCCGTGTCATTAACTCATCAATAGAAAAAAGATAGGGACATCTCTGATCTATATACATATGCTATGGCTTCTCAATATCCAAATCGCGGATTGAATCACGGTTTGAATCACGCTTGGAGGACAAATTGCATGTTTTGTTTATAGAATTTAGAATTGGACAACCGCCGAGTCCAACCAAATTTCTATGAGAAGAGAGTTCAGAGTGACCTCTAGAGAAGGAGAAACAACCCTCGGACATGCTTCAGCCATGCAGGAGGGTGGACTTCTCGTGATGGGAAGAACGACACCCGGCAGGATGGATTTCGCGCGCTGAATGTTACTTTCGCTACTACCAAACATTGGATGTTGCTATAGTAGAAATTGCTATCATTTACCTTGAAGGAGATGCTATTCAATGGTATAATTGGCTGAAATACAATTATGGGGCTCCGATATGGAATCAATTTAAGAATGCACTACGGAATCGTTTCGGACCTACGGAGTATGAAAATATTGATGGCCGACTTGCAAAGATTCGACAAACCTCTACGATTCAAGAGTACCAAATTAGGTTTAAGAAGATATCCTACCTTGCTCATGATTGAACTAACCATCAATTGTTAGGAACAATCATTAAAGGACTTAAGTCAGAAATAAATGGGGAGGTTAAGGCGCGAAAGCCCCGTACCGTGACAGTTGCGATTTCTTTCACACGAATACAAGAAGAAAGACTCAACCAAGATGCTTAGAGGATGAGAACCTCTCATAGTCCTGCAGCATATAAACCTCCTTCTACTCCCAGTCATCCTTCACTGCCAAAAAAATTGACAAAAGAAGAACAACGTGATTGATCAGCAAAGGGTTTTTGTTGGCATTGTGATCATCACTACAAAAGGGGCGACCTCCTACTGACTAAACCTCTTGAAGACATGGAGAAGGAGGTCCAAGATCATGAGGAAGAGGTCATGGATGAAGAACAGCAGCTGGTTGATATTACAATGCATGTCCTTGTTGGTTACGCGAACCCGCAAACAACGAAAATGGGAGGACTTCTGAAGCAACAACCTATCACCATTCTTATTGACACCGAGAGTATTAATAATTTTATGAATAGCAAGGTTACTGTTCGAATGGCCTTACCTATCAAAAATTGCAGCAGGTTTGACATTAAGGTCATCGACGAATGGATTTTAAAGTGTGATCATAGGTGCTCACGGGTGAAACTATTGCCGCAGGACCAAGAGATAATTGCATATTCTTCATCCTCCTTCTTGATAATTATGAGGTCATGCTCAATATGAAATGGCTGACAACATTAGGTGATGTTTCCCGGAACTTTGTGAAACTGATTATGAAATTTTACAGTAAGGGAAAACATGTGATACTACACGGGAAACGTGAGGGCAACGTAACGATGATTTGCACACAAGGAAAGGAGAAGGTTTTGCATAAAGCATGCAGTGGCTTTTTAGTAAAACTTGATCAAAAAACTAAGGGAGAGCCAACAAAATTTGAAGATCCAAACCTACTTCCGTTGCTTGTTGAATTTTCAGATATATTTGACGAACCACGCAACCTACTTCCTACCCATCAGCATGATCATTGTATACCGTTTCTTCTGGGCAAACCTCTAGCAAATACTTGGCCATATTGGTATCCATATCTCTAGAAGGATGAAATAGAAAGGATTGTAAAAGAGATGCTCGAAACCTCTAGCCCCAACTCTTCACCGGTGCTCCTTGTACGAAAGAAGGACAGAACAAGGCGAATGTGTGTTAATTACCAAGCTCTCAATGATATAACCATCAAGGACAAATATCCTAGTCTAGTAGTAGATGAATTGCTTGATGAATTAAAGGGAGCAATGAGTCTTTACAAAGCTGGACTTTCGATCCGGGTATCATCAAATATGAGTGTGCGAAAAAGACATACCGAAAATCATCTTTCGAACACACAATGACTACTACGAATTTTTAGTAATGCTCTTTGGTCTCACCAATGCTCCCTCCACCTTCTAGAGCCTTATGAATGAGACTTTTCGAAATTATTTTCGTAAGTTTGTGCTAGTTTTCTTCGACAATATCCTTATTTATAACTCTTCTCTTGAAAGTCATTTTCAGCACTTATGACTTATGACTTCCTAATAGCAGATTTCCCTTTGGTTTCGTCAAGAAATTCTTAATATAAACCATTGACCTTTTACTTCCAAACTGCTACACTTTAGATGTAAAAACCTAATATAGTACCTTTTCGTGATCCTTAATTTTTCTGAACCCTCCACTACCCCATGTCATTAACTCATCAATAGAAAAAAGATAGGGACATCTCTGATCTACATGCATATGCTATGGCTTCTCAATATCCAATTGATGCTAAATTTGAAGTATTGGAATCTCGGATTGAATCACGGCTTGAATCACGCTTGGAGGACAAATTGCATGTTTTGTTTGTAGAGTTCAGAATTGGACAACCGCCGAGTCCAACCAAATTTCAATGAGGAGAGAATTCAGAGTGACCTCTAGAGAAGGAGGGACAACCCTCAGCATTGCTTCAGCCACGCATGAGGGTGGACTTCTCGTGATGGGAAGAAGGAGACCCGGCGGGATGGATTTCGCGCGTTGAATGTTACTTTCGTTACTACCAAACGTTGGATGATGCTATATTAGAAATTGCTATCATTTACCTTGAAGGAGATGCTATTCAATGGTATAATTAGCTGGAATACAATTATGGGGCTCCGATATGGAATCAATTTAAGAATGCACTACGGAATCGTTTCAGACCTACGAAGTATGAAAATATCGATGGCCAACTCGCAAAGATTCGACAAACCTCTACGATTCAAGAGTACCAAACTAGGTTTAAGAAGATATCTATTAGGATCCTTTTATTTTTCCTATGCTTTCCTTTTAATTTCTGCATATTTATTAAGTCTATTTAGTTTAGCTAAAGTCGGAACTCTATAAATAGAGATGTAACTGCTTCTTTTCGATCATTTATGAAAAATATTATTCTGTCTTTTGACAAACCCTAGGAGGCCGATCCCCTCGAAGCGATCAAGGAGGGCTGATCCCCTCAAAGCGATCAAGGAGGGCGGATCCCCTCGAAGCGATCAAGGAGGCCGATCCCCTCGAAGTGATCATCCCCTTTCTCTTCTTCTTTTTTACGATAAGACTTTAGGGTCTTATCATTTGTTATCAGAGCGGCGATCCATGGCGTTTCCGCTGCAACGTAACTAAAAAAAAAGAAAAAAAAAAGAAAGGAAGAGAGAAAGCAGAGAGAGAGAAGAAGAAGAAGCCGTAGCCACGCACCCCTGCTTCCTCTGCTTGCGGCCAGCCCACCGCTGCCCCTGCTCTCCGGTAGGACGCGCCCTCCCGTGCTGCCTCCTTTCCACCATCGGCGCTGCTTCCCAGCTAATCGACCAACGCCACCGCTGCCCCCCTAGCCGGCGACGTCTCCTCCTCGCTTTCCCGTCTCGCTCGAGCGAGAAGGATCCCTGGTGCCGTCTCCCTGCTAACGGACCACCCCTTCGTCGTTGAGACTCTCGGCGACGCTGCCCTAATTTCTCTGCCACCGTGCCCCCCCCCCGGGTCGCAGCCGCAGCCACCGGTTGCCCCCCTCTTCACGACGACCGAAACAGGGCAACTCACCGCTGCTGCCCTTGTTTCCAGCCGCGACTCCACCAGCCGCGCCTCCTCCAGCACTCCTTCCCTCGAGTGCCATTGCCGCCCAGCCGACCCATCACCGCTGTGGGCCACCGTGCGACAACCGCCGCTCGCCTCCCAGCTGCCGCCGCTCCACCTTGCTCTGCATCTAACCGAAACAGAGCACACTTGCTCTGCCCTTGTTTCAACCGCGCCACACCTTGCTGCATCTAACCGAAACAGAGCACACTTGAGCTGCCCTTGTTTCCGCCATGCCACAGTCGCGTTGATTCCCTTGCTGCTGCCGGTTGTCGCCACCGTCGCTGCTACTGCCCAGCTACTGTGCAGATGCCCTTGACTAGACATCAGAAACAAGAACGGGGGATTATCGACTTGCAATCGTATGCAATGGCTATCGATAACTCAGTGAAGGCACAAATGGAAGCGTTGGAAACCAGAATTGAAAATCGGCTACAAGAAACTCTTCATGATTTCAATAAGAGTTTGTTGGAGCACTTTAGCGGGTTTCAACAAGATGGAAACTCAAGTTCTATGCTGAACAAATCGAGAGATACAGGAAAAGGGCCCCAGGATGGTGACACACACTACCCACGTATCAGGGTAGAATTTCCATGATGGGAAGATGGGGATCCGACCAGTTGGATCTCTAGGGCGGAAAAATATTTTCGTTTTCACATAACTCCAGAAGAATCCAAGGTCGAAGTGGCCTCAATCTAGCTCGATGGAGATGCAATCCAGTGGTATGATTGGTACGAAACTTGCCATGGAATTCCTTCGTGGGAGCAGTTTAAAAGAGGACTTCTTGTTCGCTTTGGCCCATCCGAATATGAGAATGTTGATGGCCAACTCACGAAAATTCGTCAGACTTCTACAGTGTTGGAATATCAGAGTAGATTTGAAAGATTGTCCAACCAAGCTAGAGAGTGGTCAGAACGACAACTTCTGGGTACATTTATTGAAGGACTTATTCTCGAGATCCGGTGTGAGGTTAAGGCTCGTCAACCTCGCCCTATGATGGCTGCGATTTCATTTGCACGCCTACATGAAGAAAAAATCAGTGTGGAATATCGTCGAAACAGAGGTACCAATAAATAGGTGATTAGCAGACAACCTACCTCATCTACTCCTAGTCGAAACTACAACACTAGCAAACTAACCCGAGAAGAACTCAAAGAAAGGTTAGCGAAGGGTTTGTGCTGGCATTGCGATGAAAAGTGGAGTAAGGAGCATCGATGCAAACAAGGAAGACTTTTGAGGATTGAACCGATCGAGGAGGAATCAGAAGTAGAAGTATCAGATTCCGATCATGAAGAAGTGGAAACTAATGATGATGTTGAAGCCGTCACACATATAGTGCATGCATTGGCTGGCTACTCTAATCCACAAACTATGAAAATTGGGGGAACTTTGAAACACCAGTCTGTCATTGTTTTAATTGATACAGGTAGCACTAATAATTTTATGGATAGGAAAATTGCAGCCCGATTAGCTTACCACATCGAATGTTGTGACAAATTTGAAGTCAAGGTCGCCGATGGACGAATTTTAACTTGCGACAGCAAGTGCTCAAAGATAAAACTAATTTTGCAAGGTCAAGAATTATTTGTGGATTTCTTTTTATTACCCTTGGAAGACTATGAAGTGGTGCTCGGAATTGAATGGCTATCAACCCTAGGTGATGTCTCCTGGAATTTTTCTAAATTGATTATGAAGTTCTTTATTAATGGAAGACAGGTGACTCTCAAAGGAGGACGTGGAGGTAAGGTTACAACTATCACTAGCCATCGGATGGAGCGGGTCCTTCGGAAGACACACACCAGATTTTTGGTGCAATTGCATAACATTGAAAAGGAAATGATAGTGAACATTCCGGCTGGAAATATTGAATCATTGCTAACAGAGTTTGCAGATATATTTGCAGAGCCACACAAACTTCCACCTCTTAGATGTCATGATCATCGGATCCCACTATTACCAGAGAAGGCACCAACCAATGTCCGACCGTATAGATATCCACATTTCCAAAAGGCAGAGATGGAGAGGATTGTCACAGAGATGCTCAAAACAGGAGTTATACGAGCCAGTGTTAGCCCTGTTGAATCTCGGGTTTTGATGATGAAGTCAATTGTCATTTGTTTGTCTAATCTATATGTTGAGATAAGTGTGCAGGATTAACTACGATGAAAGTCAGACAAGAAGCAGGAGTTTCGCCGGAGTCAAGTTCATGATCACGTTGGGAGTTCGAGAATTCGACGGAAGTTCGGATAGTCATCGGAGGTTCTGCGGGAATAGATCCGAGAAGTCCAGAAGCTTGCCAAGCGAAGCTCGTCGGAACTCGCCAAGTGGATCGTCGCAAGTCCAGGAGTTTGCCGGAAGTCCGCAGGAGCATCACTAAGGGTTCATCGGATGATCGACGGAAGTTCGCCGGAAACTCGCCGGAAGAAGCGATTGACGTACCGAAGCAAAGCTGTAGAAATTGTCTTAGAAGTAATCGTAGTTAGCATGTTGATTAAGCTGGAAATGGGAGGTGATCCCATTAGCTTAATCTTGGGGCAATTGGGCTCTTGAGAAACCAAAATTGGGCCGAATGGAGCTACCCATTCGGACCCAAATTGCACCAAGAGGTGCAACCGCCCAAGCCAGGAGGTGGCACCGCCTGGGCTAAGCCTCCCAAGGAGACTGGGCGGTGCAACCGCCCCAGCCAGGAGGTGGCACCGCCTGGGGCTTAGTCTTCGAGCAAGACTGGGCAGTGCAACCTCCCCTGACAGAGAGGTAGCACCGCCTGAGCTCGGTCTTCGAGCTCTGGCAGGCGGTGCAACCGCCTCAGTCAGGAGGTGGCACCGCCTGGGGCTCAGTCTCCGAGCCAGACTCAAGCGGTGCAACCACCCCTGACAAAGAGGTGCAACCGCTTGGGCTCAGTCTTCGAGCTCTACCAGGCGGTGCAACCGCTCCAGTCAGGAGGTGCAACCGCCTGATCTCGGAATTCCAGGATTTGATCATTTTGAGCTCCAAATTTGAACTGGGTTGGGGCCTATAAATACCCCACCCATTCAGCACTGAAAAGATACAGACCTACACCGAAATCTTGATCTTTTCTGTGATTCTAAGAGCTCAAAATTGTTGTAAAGCCTAAAAGTTCTCCTCCTTCTATTCTTCAAAGTTTTGAGTTGTAAAGAGAGGAGAGAAAGGTTCTGTAAGGGTTGTCTCCTGAGCCCGTCAAAAGGAGTGAAACTGTAAAAGGGCAGTTGGCCTTCGCCTATTGAAGGAAGGTCTCTAGTTGACGTCGATAACCTCGTCGGAGGAGGAAGCCAAAAGTGGAGTAGGTCAAGACTGAACGAACCACTCTAAATCTCGGTTTGCATTTACTTTGAGCATTTTATCATTACTGCAAACCTCCTAAATAGCTACTGCCTTCTGTGCTTTTACGAAAGAGATTCTAAGTTCGGATCTTTCCGAATCTGCGTTTAGACGTAAATCAGCGTTTTCGTACAATCATTACATTGCAGTTTACGTTTATGTTTTGATTCCATTTATAACTGCAAACTGCCTTCTGCGCGTTTACGAACAAGTTTCTAAGTTCAGACCTTTCCGAATCTGCGTTTAGACGTAAATTGGTGTTTTCGTACGATCATTACATTGCAGTTTATGTTTACATTTTGACTCCATTTATAACTGCAAACTGCCTTCTGCGCATTTATAAAACGTATCTCAAAGTTCAGTATCTTCAGAATCAGTATTTAGACGTAAACTGCGTTTAGACGTAAATCTGCGTTTAGACGTAAAACTACGTTTAGACGCAAACTGCGTTTAGACGTAAAACTGCGTTTAGACGTAAACTGAGTTTAGACGCAAACTGCATTTAGATGTAAACTGTGTTTAGACGTAAACTGCGCTTAATCATAAGTAATCTTAGAATCGGGTTTTACATCGAAATCATTTTTATCGAACGAACGCAGCTTTCGTTTTTAATCACTGAAAGATTTCCGCTGCACTAATTCATCCCCCCCCCCTCTTAGTGCTCTCAATCCTAACAATTGGTATCAGAGCAAGGTTAACTCTCTAACGGATTAAAACCCAAGAGATGTTGAATCTTGGATTTTGATGATGAAATCAATTGATGGGTTAATTAATCTAATCCATATTATTGAGTTAAGTTTGCAGGATTAACTACGACAACCAGAAAACACAAAGCAAGAATACCGGAGTCAAGATCGATGGACGTTTAAGAGTCCGAAGAATCGTCGGAGATGCTGCCGGAACCAACCGAGAAGAAATCGGGAACCTATCGGAATTTTCAGAAGTTCGCCGAAGAGATCGTCGGAGGTTCACGGAGATCACCGAGAAGGCTCGGCTACTCGTTAAAGTCATCACAAGATCGGGAGCTTGATGGGAGTCCGTCGGAAGAAGTTCGTCGGAAAGCTCGCCGAAACAAGACTCGACGTTCGCGGTTGAAAGCTTGCTTAGGATGTGTTTTTGTTATGTAGTTCACTTGTAATTAGGATTAGGATTAAGAGATAATCCTATATCTTGGTTAGGGGCAACTGGGCCCAAAGTCAGATATGGTTTGGGCTAAAATTAAGCCAAACCAGTGAAATCGGAGAGCCAGGCGGTGGCACCGCCTGGCTGGGCGGTAGCACCGCCCAGCACCCGAGAGCTGGGCGGTGACACCTCCTGAGCTGGGCGGTTGCACCGCCCAGCACCCGAACGCTGGGCGGTGGCACCGCTTGGCTGGGCGGTGGCACCTCCAGCATCAGAAACCCAAAGAGAATTCAAATTTTGGAGCCCAAAATTTGAATCCTCTTGAGGCCTATAAGTACCCCTCAAATCTCAGCTGAGATTACAACTTTGGAGAAGCATTTGATTGAGAGAAAAGTCTTAGAAAGTCTTAGCAAGTCTTGTTTTCAATTTGCTAGAGAGTTCTCCTCCTTCTTTCTTATTGAAATCTTGTAAGAGGTTGAACTGCTTGTAAAAGGTTGTAAGAGGGGTACTTACCCTTCCATTTCAAGAGATTTGCTAGTGGAAGGTGGGAGCCTCATCGAAGAGGGGCCTCGCAAGTAGATGTAGGTCATTTGACCGAACCACTCTAAAATCAGGCGTAATCTCTGGTTTGCATTTCATTATCGCTATTTACATTACTGCAAACCTTCTTACATGCATTAGTTCCTTATTACCTTTGCTGCGCAACTCTAAGAATACGTTTTCAAGTTAAGCTTTTCAAGTTCCGTTCTTATCATACGAAAGATTTTTCTAAAACCTTGTTTTAATCCGCTGCACTAATTCACCCCCCCCTCTTAGTGCCGCTCCGATCCTAACAAGTGGTATCAGAGCGAGGTTATCTCTCATATTTGGTTTAATACCCAAGAGAGATGGCTTACTCCGGCATGCAAGAGGGCCATTCTATTGCACGACCACCTTTGTTTAATGGGTCGGATTACACATATTGGAAGACTCGCATGAGGATCTTCCTCATTTCTATGGACTTTGAGCTTTGGTCTATTGTCGAGAATGGATTTCAAAAATCTTCTCTTCCGATGAGCGAATGGAATGAATCGGAGAAGAAGGTTTTTGCTTTAAATGCAAAGGCTATGAATGCCTTGTTTTGTGCACTAGACAAAAACGAATTTAATCGTGTTTCAATTTGTGATTCGGCTTTTGATATTTGGAGAACTCTTGAGGTCACTCATGAAGGCACTAGCCGAGTGAAAGAGTCCAAAATCAACATCCTTGTGCACTCTTACGAACTTTTCCGAATGAAACCAAGTGAGTCCATTGGAGACATGTACACCCGGTTTACGGATGTCATCAATGGACTCAAAGCTCTTGGTAAAGATTTTACTAACTTTGAACTAGTAACTAAAATCTTAAGATCCCTCCCTAAAAGTTGGGATCCAAAAGTTACGGCCATTTAAGAGGCCAAAGACCTTAAAGCATTCCCTCTTGAAGAACTCATTGGGTCTCTAATGACCTATGAAATGACATGTCAAGCTCAAGACGAACTCGAGAACCCCCTTCCAAAGAACAGGAAGGATATGACACTCAAATCACAAGAAGACCACTTGAAAGGAATATCAAGTGATGAGGACAGTAACAATGACATTGCACTTTTGACTCAAAAATTTAAAAAATATTTAAGAAAGAACAAATTTAAAAATAATATAAAAAATAAATTTGAACAAAAGAAGGACCAAGTGATTTGTTATGAATGCAAAAAACCGGGACACTACAAGAACGATTGTCCTCAAGCCAAAAAGAGGACATCAAAGAAGAAGGCGTTCAAGGCAACGTGGGATGATTCAAGCACATCCGAAGAAGAGGAGTCCAACACCGAGCAAGTTGCTCATTACGCGCTAATGGCTTTAGGAGAAGAGGTATGTGATTTATTTAATGAAGATTTATCTTTTGAAGAACTCTCTATCGCCTTTCATGAATTATTTGATGAATGTAGAACTGTTAGCAAGAAGTTAAGTATCTTAAAGAAAGAGCATGCTTTGCTACAAGAAAAGTTTGATAATCTTCAAACTCCTCCATGCTCTAAGTGTGAGCATTTAGAAGCAATAAAAAATGAAAATTTGCTTCTTAAAGAAACCTTAAATAAGTTTAAGGTTGGTAGCAAAGGATTAGATATGATCCTTGCACACAAGGGTCACATCGCAAATAGAAATGAAATTGGATTTGTAAAAGGATTACATCAAAATCCTACCACTTTCATAAAAGGACCTACATTACATGTTTCCTCTTACATGAAATGCAACTTCTGTTGCAAATCCGGACATATTGCCTACAAATGTCCATTTAGGAAAATGAGCTCACAAAAATTAATATGGGTTCCTAAAGGAACTATAAAGGATTCAATAATAAATAACAAAGTTAGTGGGTCAATTTTTGAGGCACCCAAAATCAAATGGGTACCTAAAAATCATCCTCTTTTGTAGATAAACCCACAAGCTAGGAGCAAGAGATGGTATCTCGATAGTGGATGCTCAAGACATATGACTGGAGATCCATCTCATTTCTCTATGCTCACTAGCAAAGAAGAAGGGTACGTCACCTTCGGAGACAACAACAAAGGCAAAATCATTGACAAGGGAACTGTTGGTAACAAATTTAGTTTTTCCATTGATGATGTTTTACTAGTTGATGGATTGAAACACAATCTCTTAAGTATTAGTCAACTATGTGATAAAGGTTATATCGTTAGATTTGAATCAAATATGTGCATTATTGAAAAACCAAATCATAACATGACTATGATTGCGTTAAAACAAAATAATGTCTATACCATCAATCTTGATGAACTAAGTAATGAAATGTGTTTCTCCGCCGTAAATGATGATGCTTGGCTTTGGCATAGGAGATTAGGTCATGCAAGTATGAAAACAATATCTAAAATCTCATCTCAAGAATTAGTACGAGGGATTCCGAATATGAAGTTTATTAAGGATAAGGTATGCGATGCATATCAACTAGGCAAACAAATAAAAACAAGCTTCAAACCAAAAAATCAAATTAGCACCACTAGACCATTACAATTGATCCATTTGGACTTATTTGGACCAATTGATACAACAAGTCTAGGTGGAAGCAAATATGCTTTTGTGATTGTGGATGACTACTCTAGATACACTTGGACCTATTTCTTAGCTCACAAAAGTGATTGCTTCAAGTGTTTCTCTAAATTTTGTAAACTCACTCAAAACGAAAAAGACTTCATGATTTCATCAATTCGTAGTGATCACGGTGGTGAATTCCAAAACCGTGACTTTCAAAATTTTTGTGAAGTTAATGGGTACAATCACAACTTCTCAACTCCAAGAAATCCTCAAAAAAATAGAGTAGTTGAAAGGAAAAATAGAAACCTACAAGAAATGGCAAGAACTATGTTAAATGAACATAGTTTACCCAAATATTTTTGGGCCGAAGCCGTAAATATGGCTTGTTACATCATAAATAGGGTCCTAATAAGACCATCTCTATCAAAAACTCCCTATGAATTATGGAATAACAAAAAACCAAATATTTCTTATTTTAAAGTTTTTGGTTGTAAATGCTTCATTTTAAATGAAAAGGATGCCCTAGGTAAGTTTGATGCTAAATCCGATGAAGGCATTTTTCTTGGTTACTCCTCCGTTTCTAAGGCCTTTCGTGTCTTTAACAAAAGGACCTTAGTAATAGAAGAGTCTATTCATGTAGTTTTTAATAAAATTTTTGATTTAAAGAAAAATGATTTTGATGATGATCTTGGTTTTGATAATTTGAATTTAAACGAACCCCCTCCTCAAAATAGTCATTTGAATGCATCTTCTTCCGAAATTTCTTTACCCAAAGAATGGAAGTATGTAGATGCTCATCCAAAGGAGCTAATTATAGGAGATACAATAAAAGGGGTTCAAACTCGTTCTTCTTTCAAGAATTTTTGTGCCAACGCCGCTTTCCTTTCTCAAATTGAACCTAAATGCATTGACGAAGCCTTAAAAGATGATTTTTGGGTCATTGCAATGCAAGAAGAATTGAACCAATTTGAGAGGAATGAGGTATGGAAGCTTGTTCCTAGACCAAGTGACCACTTAGTCATAGGTACTAAGTGGGTCTTTAGAAACAAGCAAGACGAAAATGGTATCGTGGTTAGAAACAAGGCTAGATTAGTGGCCAAAGGTTTCAACCAAGAAGAAGGTATCGATTACGAAGAAACCTTCGCTCCCGTGGCTCGATTAGAAGCCATAAGGATGCTCCTTGCCTATGCTAGTAGTAATAATTTTAAACTATTTCAAATGGATGTCAAAAGTGCTTTCTTGAATGGTTTTATTTCCGAAGAAGTATATGTCGAACAACCTCCCGGATTTGAAAATTCTCTTCTTCCTAATCATGTATTGAAATTGACTAAAGCTCTCTATGGCTTGAAACAAGCTCCTAGAGCTTGGTATGAAAGGCTTAGTTCCTTTCTTATTTTAAATAATTTTACCAAAGGCAAGGTTGATACTACATTGTTTATTAAACATTTGGAAAATAATTTTCTTATTGTGCAAATTTATGTTGACGATATTATTTTTGGCTCTTCGGATGAATCACTATGTGAATCATTTGCCAAATGTATGAGTCATGAATTTGAAATGAGTTTAATGGGTGAATTAACTTTCTTTTTAGGATTACAAATCAAACAACTTAGTGATGGTATATTTCTTAACCAATCCAAATATACATTAGAATTGTTAAAACGATTTAACATGGATAATTCAAAAGCAATAAACACCCCTATGAGCACTGCGACTAAGTTAGATATGGATGAAAATAGTGAAAATTTCGATCAAAAAACATATAGGGGAATGATAGGTAGTCTACTCTATCTCACCGCGACTAGACCGGATATTATGTTTAGTGTAGGACTTTGCGCCAGGTTTCAATCTAATCCTAAATTATCTCATCTTAAGAGTGTTAAAAGAATATTTAGGTATCTTAAAGGAACTCCAAATTTAGGATTGTGGTATCCAAAATTTGAAAAATTCGATCTAATAGCTTATGCAGATGCCGATTTTGGCGGATGCATGATAGATAGAAAAAGCACATCCGGAACATGCCAATTTTTAGGACATGCACTTGTTTCTTGGACTTCCAAGAAACAAAATTCAGTTGCACTATCTACGGCGGAAGCCGAATACATTGCTGCAAGTGCATGTTGTGCATAAGTCATTTGGATGAAAAATACATTAGAAGACTATGGAATTCACTTTAAAAATATTCCCATAAAATGTGATAATACTAGTGCCATATGTCTTACTAAAAATCCAATTCGGCACTCTAGAACTAAGCACATCGACGTTAGGCATCATTTCATACGCGATCATGTCCTTAATAATGATGTTGTTCTAGAATTCATTGACACAAAGCATCAATTAGCAGATATATTTACAAAAGCTTTGAACGAAGATCAATTTGAATTTATTAGAAGGGAATTAGGCATGTTAAATTGTCCCTAAAATGAGTTTCACGAAAAATGACTCGTCCTTTTCCTTTCTTTTGTGGATTTGATTTCTTTCTTCTTCTTCAATTCAAAATGATCTATTAAAGTATAACTTATGATCTTGAGGGAAGAAGCTAAACAAAAGGGAGGAAGAAAAATTTTTTTCTTTCCTCCGCGGGATGCCAGCGGTGGCACCGCCAGATCCGACGGTTGCACCGCCTGGCGCTCGGGCGCCAGGCGGTGACACCACTCGGTTTGGCGGTGGCACTGACCGAGCGACCCTTAATTAACCCGAGGGGTTAGGGCCGGCGGTGACACCGCCCCCAACCCGAAAAAAGGGCTCTCAAAACCCTCTCCCATTCCCTCTAAACCTCATTCTAACTCTTAGAAGCATTGGAGAAGGATTCTTGGTGGTCCAAGCCTTCCATCTCTCAACATAATCTCCATAAGGTAACACTTGAAATCCCTCTTTTCTTTCCTCTTTCCCTTGCTTATTTTTCACAATTTCATCATCATCTTGTCTAGATAATGGCTCCTAAGAGATCAAAAGGAAAAAGGATTGAAGGAGATTCATTTGACCATGATCTTTTTAGATCAAAAGAGGTAGCCCTTAGCTTTCCAAAATTTGAAACACGATGTATCCATAAGGGAAAATACGTTGATCTGGATGAACTAGAGGACTTAGAACCCATTAGGTGGTTTGCACACCTAGAAGCTCTACCTCTACTACAAATAGATGAACCAATCTATCCGCGATTAGTTAGATTGTTCTATGCCAACCTATGAGGACAACGATAGCCTAAGCACTTACCTTCTAGGAACACCCATTAGAATATTTGACAGCACTATTTGTGAGCTAATTGGCATACTTGAAAAAGATAGGGGATGCTATTTTAAAGGTAAATGGGACGTCAACACAATAGGAGCAACCTATACCAAAGCCGTAGAAACAATTTTTGCAAATCCAAACCTTGACTTCCTACCCAAGAGCTGTGAACACCTACTGCCTTTCAACTCTAAAATTCTTCATCACATTATCACAAGCATCATATTCCCCAAACAGTTTCATCTTGACGAAATAAGTCAAATAGAGATAGGAACCATGTATTAGATTATGACCGGTCAGCATAATTGTTTTGGGTACTTAATTCGCCAACACATGTAGGATATTATGGCTAAAGATACTATATTGCCATATGGGAGGTTAATCACTAGATTTCTTCATGCCTATAACATTTGCATTCCACCCGATGAAGAATCTATCCAAAATGATCGATATAACATAATAAATAAAAACCTACTGAAAAGACTTAGGTGCACTTTTAGCAATGGCATATGGGTTAGGCAGCCTAGAAGGACGGATCCAATTCCTCAACCAATAGAACACCCCGAAACACCAATTCTTATGGGAAATGAATCTCCTCCTCCTAGTCCCTTTGGCACAGCACCTTCAGCTCCTGTTTCCTCCTCTGAAGATCTCATTATGGCGGAACTGTCTCAGATCAAATCTCAGCAAGTACAAATTCAGAATCAACAAGTTAAAATTTTGAAGACACTACGACAAATGAATGAAAAAATAGATATCCTGTATCAGCACTGTGGATTACCTCCTAAGGATTAAACTGATGTATCTTTTTATTCTGTTCTGTTTGCTTTTAACAACAAGTTCAAAGTTTGTCATCAATTGAACGATAACTGATCCTTTCTTTTAGTTAACTACTGTGTTGATCTGCATAAATGATGATGTCTTTGGGATAAACTATTTCTGGCAAATTTGAATGATGAACTTTGGTTCCTATTAAATGCTAAACTTTTTTTCTATGATCATCAATTAGCTGGCTTATCTCTTTTTGTTGATGACAAAGGGGGAGAAGTGATGACTAAGTGATGACTTACACCATAACAATAGCATGACTTATATAAATTACAAAAACTTGTGTGATATGAATGTCTTATATGCCTTGCAAAATCCTTGAAAGTATCGCAAGATTGATTGATCATATTGAAGGCTTGCCTTACATTTACATCATGAAATTCATGTTGAAAATCTTTATCTTCTATCGTAGTAAAAATTGTCTCTTATCATGATTTTCATCGAAATTTTGTATTTACTATTTGAAAATGACGATAAGTTCTACGGTTAGAACTTATCGGTTTATGCTTGAATTCTATGGATGGAATTCAAGTGTTTTCATCTTCTTATAATATGGCATATAGATAGGGGGAGTTATATTTAACTCCGTCATCAATTGATTGTCATCATCAAAAAGGGGGAGATTGTTGAATCTCGGATTTTGATGATGAAATCAATTGATGGGTTAATTAATCTAATCCATATTATTGAGTTAAGTTTGCAGGATTAACTATGACAACCAGAAAACACAAAGCAAGAATACCGGAGTCAAGATCGATGGACGTTTAAGAGTCCGAAGAATCGTCGGAGATGCTGCCAGAACCAACCGAGAAGAAATCGGGAACCTATCGGAATTTTCGGAAGTTCGCCGAAGAGATCGTCGGAGGTTCATGGAGATCACCGAGAAGGCTCGGCTACTCGTTAAAGTCATCACAAGATCGGGAGCTTGATGGGAGTCCGTCGGAAGAAGTTCGTCGGAAAGCTCGCCGAAACAAGACTCGACGTTCGCGATTGAAAGCTTGCTTAGGATGTGTTTTTGTTATGTAGTTCACTTGTAATTAGGATTAGGATTAAGAGATAATCCTATATCTTGGTTAGGGGCCAACTGGGCCCAAAGTCAGATATGGTTTGGGCTAAAATTAAGCCAAACCAGTGAAATCGGAGAGCCAGGCGGTGGCACCGCCTGGCTGGGCGGTAGCACCGCCCAGCACCCGAGAGCTGGGCGGTGACACCTCCTGAGCTGGGCAGTTGCACCGCCCAGCACCCGAACGCTGGGCGGTGGCACCGGTTGGCTGGGCGGTGGCACCTCCAGCATCGGAAACCCAAAGAGAATTCAAATTTTGGAGCCCAAAATTTGAATCCTCTTGAGGCCTATAAGTACCCCTCAAATCTCAGCTAAGATTACAACTTTGGAGAAGCATTTGATTGAGAGAAAAGTCTTAGAAAGTCTTAGCAAGTCTTGTTTTCAATTTGCTAGAGAGTTCTCCTCCTTCTTTCTTATTGAAATCTTGTAAGAGGTTGAACTGCTTGTAAAAGGTTGTAAGAGGGGTACTTACCCTTCCATTTCAAGAGATTTGCTAGTGGAAGGTGGGAGCCTCATCGAAGAGGGGCCTCGCAAGTGGATGTAGGTCATTTGACCGAACCACTCTAAAATCAGGCGTAATCTCTGGTTTGCATTTCATTATCGCTATTTACATTACTGCAAACCTTCTTACATGCATTAGTTCCTTATTACCTTTGCTGCGCAACTTTAAGAATATGTTTTCAAGTTAAGCTTTTCAAGTTCCGTTCTTATCATACGAAAGATTTTTTTAAAACCTTGTTTTAATCCGCTGCACTAATTCACCCCCCCTCTTAGTGCCGCTCCGATCCTAACAAGTGATATCAGAGCGAGGTTATCTCTCATATTTGGTTTAATACCCAAGAGAGATGGCTTACTCCGGCATGCAAGAGGGCCATTCTATTGCACGATCGCCTTTGTTTAATGGGTCGGATTACACATATTGGAAGACTCGCATGAGGATCTTCCTCATTTCTATGGACTTTGAGCTTTGGTCTATTGTCAAGAATGGATTTCAAAAATCTTCTCTTCTAATGATCGATTGGAATGAATTGGAGAAGAAGGCTTTTGCTCTTAATGCAAAGGCTATGAATGCCTTATTTTGTGCGCTTGATAAAAACGAATTTAATCGTGTTTCAACTTGTGAAATCGCATTTGATATTTGGCACACACTCGAAGTGACTCACGAAGGCACAAGTAGAGTGAAAGAGTCAAAAATCAATCTGCTGTTACATTCTTTTGAACTTTTCCGGATGAAACCGAGTGAAACCATTGGCAACATGTTTACCCGTTTCACGGATGTCGTCAACGGTCTAAAAGGACTCGAAAAAAGCTTTTTGGATTTTGAGCTCGTAAATAAGATACTAAGATCCCTTCCTAAGAGTTGGGATCCTAAAGTCACTGCTATTCAAGAGGCAAAAGATCTGCGCAACTTCCCTCTTGAAGAACTAATTGGGTCGTTAATGACCTACGAAATGACTTGTAAAGCTCATGAAGAGCAAGAAGACATCCTTCCAAAGAACAGGAAGGATATGGCACTTAAAACTTCAGAATGCCACTTGAGAGAAAACTCAAGTGATGAGGACTGTGATGATGACTTGGCACTTCTAACAAGAAAATTTAAAAAATTCTTTAAAAGAAACAAGTTTAAGAATGATGCAAAAAATAAACTTGAACCCAAGAAGGACTAAGTTATTTGCTATGAATGTAAAAAGCCAGGACACTACAAGAGTGATTGTCCCCAAGTCAAAAGGAGAACATCAAAGAAGAAGGCGCTTCAAGCAACATGGGATGACTCGAGTGCGTCCGAAGAAGAGGAGTCCAACACCGAGCAAGTTGCTCATTACGCCTTAATGGCCATCGGAGATGAGGTAACATATTTAATTGATGAAGATTTACCTTATTATGAATTATTAAATGCTTTCCATGAATTATTTGATGAATGCAAAACAATTAGTAGAAAATACAAATTGCTAAAAAAGGAGCATGAAAGTCTTATTTGCAATTTCGATAAGTTAAATGCTGAACATCATGATAGTTTAAGCTCGTGCATAAAATGCCATGATCTAGAAACTCTCCAAAAAGAAAACTTGCTACTTAAGGACACCTTGAAGAAATTCGAGGTTGGTAGCAAGTCATTGAACATGATCCTTACAAACAAGGGTCACGTTCACAAAAGAAGTGGAATTGGATTCGTGAGAAGTCCTCACCAAAATCCAACCACCTTCATAAAAGGCTCCATCTTACATGTTCGACATTAAGACAAATGTAACTTCTGTTGCAAATTTGGACATAAGACGCACTATTGTCCATTCAAGAAAATTAGTCCAAACAAATTAATTTGGGTTCCTAAAGGAACCATGATAAATTCTATGCAACATGATAAACAATTTAGATATGTCTGTGAGGGACTCAAAAGCAAATGGGTACCTAAAATTCATTCCTTCCTATAAAAACTTTAAAATTCTAGGCTGGAGCAAGAAATAATGGGTACAACCTTATTTGACTTTTCAGATTTAGAAACGTACGATTCCCAAATTCACATATCCCCTTGATCTTCGACCCTATCAATTTCATCCATTCATCATCTTCAAATCCAACCTTGTATCATGAAGAAACTAAGTATGTCATGAACTTGAAAGAGTTACCAACTTGAACAAACTATCATAAACATGTGTACGACATTGGGAGTATGCACGTTAAAAGATCTACCTTGATCGTACAAGAGTCTTTGCCCTAATTACGTAAGAAAAGTTAATTGCTCTGAATGAAAACTCTTCTAAAGACAAAAAGCTCCTAGATCAAATCACGCTGTTCAGAACAAAGTGTTCACTGCCTGCAGGCGGTGGCACCTCCCCAGCAGGCGGTGGCACCTCTAGCTGGCGGTGGCACCTCTCCAGCTGGCGGTGGCACCTCCAGCTATCACGGGTTGCCAACGGTTGCACCGCTCCAGCCAGAGGTGCAACCGCCCGCAACTCTGCCCTTTTTAACCCGAGCTAGGGTCGGCGGTGAAACTGACCCCAACTCACTCCCTTCCCTCCTCTACTCGTCCAAGCCTCCTCCATCCCCATTTCACCCTGTTTGGCATCCCAAATACCCCTCATTTCGGAGCAAAACATCAACAATCCTTCCCTCTCTTGAAGATTTCACTACGGTACTCTCCAAGAACCCCTAAAACTCTGTTTTTTCTTTCATTTACTCTTGCTTATCATTATTGTTAGGATCGAGAGCACTAAGAAGGGGAGGGTGAATTAGTGCAGCGGAAATCTTTCAATGATTAAAAAACGAAAGCTGCATTCGTTCGATAAAAATAATTTTAATGTAAAAGCCAATTCTAAGATTACTTAAGATTAAGCGCAGTTTATGTTTGAATGCAGTTTACCTCTAAATGCAGTTTGCGTCTATGTGTAGTTTACGTCTAAACACAGTTTACGTCTAAACGCAGTTTGCGTCTAAGCACAGTTTGCGTCTAAGCGCAGTTTACGTCTAAACGTAGTTTTATGTCTAAACGCAATTTTACGTCTAAACGTAGTTTGCGTCTAAACGTAGTTTTACGTCTGAACATAGTTTATGTCTAAACGCAGTTTTACGTCTAAACACAGTTTTACGTCTAAACACAGTTTGCGTCTAAACACAATTTTAAAACTATGAGATGCGTTTCATAAATGCGCAGAAGGCAGTTTGCAATTATAAATGTAGTCAAAACGTAAACGTAAACTGCACTATAATGAACGTACGAAAAAACACCGATTTACGTTTAAACACAGATTCGGAAAGATCTGAACTTAGAAACTCGTTCGTAAAAGCGCAGAAGATAGTTTGCAGTTATAAATGGAATCAAAACGTGAATGTAAATTGTAATGTAATGATTGTACGAAAACGTCAATTTACGTCTAAACGCTGATTCGGAAAGATCCGAACTCAGAAACTCGTTTGTAAAAGCGCAAAAGGCAGTAGCTATTTAGGAGGTTTGCAGTAATGATAAAAAGCTCAAAGTAAATGCAAACCGAGATTTAGAGTGGTTCGGTCAGCCTTGACCTACTCTACTTTTGGCTTCCTCTTCCGACGAGGTTGCCGACGTCAACTAGAGGCCTTCCTTCAATAGGCGAAGGCCAACTGCCCTTTTACAGATTCACTCCTTTTGATAGGATTAGGAGACGACCCTTACAGAACCTTTCTCTCCTCTCTTTACAACTCAAGACTTTGAAGAACAGAAGGAGGAGAACTTAAAGGCTTTACAACAATTTTGAGCTCTTAGAATCACAAAAAATATTAGGATTTCGGTGTAGGTCTGTGCTCTTTCTGTGCTGAATGGGTGGGGCATTTATAGGCCCCAACCCAGTTCAAATTTGGAGCTCAAAACGATCAAATCCCGGAATTCCGGGATCAGGCGATTGCACCTTCTGACTAGAGCGGTTGCACCGCCTGGCAGAGCTCGAAGACTGAGCCCAGGCGGTTGCACCTCTCTGTCAGGGGCGGTTGCACCGCCTGAGTCTGGCTCGGAGACTGAGCCCCAGGCGGTGCCACCTCCTGACTGAGGCGGTTGCACCTCTCCTGCCAGAGCTCGAAGACCAAGCTCAGGCGGTGCTACCTCTATCAGGGGAGGTTGCACCGCCCAGTCTCACTCGGAGACTGAGCCCAGGCGGTGCCACCTCCTGCCTGGGGCGGTTGCACCACCCAGTCTCCCTGGGAGACTTAGCCCAGGCGGTGCCACCTCCTGGCTTGTGCGGTTACACCTCATGGTGCAATCAGGGTCCGAATGATTAGCTCCATTCGGCCCAATTTCAGTTTTTTAGGGGCCCAATTGCCCCTAGATTAAGCTAATGGGATCACCTCCCATTTCCAACTTAATCAACGTGCTAAATACGATTAATTCTAAGACAATTTCTGCAGCTTTGCTTCGGTGCGTCAATCGCTTCTTCCGACGAGTTTCCGACGAACTTCCGTCGATCATCCGATGAACCCTCGGTGATCCTCCTGTGGACTTCCGGCAAACTCCTGGACTTGTGACGATCCACTTGGCGAGTTCCGATGAGCTTCGCTTGGCAAGCTTCTGGACTTCTCAGATCTGTTCCCGCAGAACCTCCGACGACCGTCCGAACTTCCGTCAAACTCTCGAACTCCCAACGTGATCATGAACTTGACTCCGGCGCAACTCCTACTGCTTGTCTAACTTTCATCGTAGTTAATCCTGCACACTTATCTCAACACATAGATTAGACAACAAATGACAATTGACTTCATCATCAAAATCCGAGATTCAACAATCTCCCCCTTTTTGATGATGACAATCAATTGATAATGGAGTTAACCTTAACTCCCCCTGTCTACATGCCAAGTTGAGATAAGTCAACCTTGAATTCAAGACCTTAGAATTCAAGCGACATATTGATAAGTTAGATCAGTTAAACTTATCAATATTCCCATCATGATACCCATCATGATGTATCTCTTCAAGGATGATGTCGAGGCTTGACATACATCATCAAGTTTATATGATAGTGAGAGTAACTATCCATCATGTAGTTGAACATAAACATATAAAGCACTATTACATGATGCACACATTTCAAATATTCTAGCAAGTTTTGCATTTTCTTCATATTGTAAGATATCCACTCAAGGCATAATGCAAACTATAGCATCTGTTCATATATCTCTTGGTGATGCAAGCATGACATAGTCATAGCATCAATTCATATATCTCTCGGTGATGCAAGTATGACATAGATATAATCATGGCAGTGTGTATCAATTCATATATTTCTCCCCCTTTGTCATCAACAAAAAGCATGGTAATTGTGATACCAAGAAATTAATATTAGCAAGCTTATAGAGGAATTTTACATAGATTGCTTTGAATACTTCTTCCCCTTTTTGTTATAATCCATTGTACACATAAAGATATTACAAGATGGAATACATACGCAGGAATCACTGCATCAAATCTATTTCAGAAACTTATTTCAACACATGTCATGTAATGGCAATCAAGTGATCATTCAATAAAGTCCGAAAAATAATTTTAACAAGTTTGTTTATTTGGACATATCAACATTCCTAATTCTCCTCTTATGAAATCAAATTGTTCTTCACTTAGAGGTTTTGTAAATATGTCAGCTAGTTGATGTTTAGTATCAATGAACTCTATAGTTACGCCATGATTAGTAACATGATCTCGTATAAAGTGATGTCTAATATCAATATGTTTTGTCCTTGAGTGTTGTATAGGATTCTTAGTTAAGCATATCACACTTGTGTTATCACATTTAATGGGAATATCCTTAAGATTAACTTTGTAATCTTCTAAGGTGTTTTTCATCCATACAACTTGTGCACAGCATGCACTTGCTGCAATATATTCAGCTTCGGTTGTTGATAGTGCAACCGAGTTTTGTTTCTTAGATGACCAGGAAACAAGGGCATGTCCTAAAAATTGACATGATCCTGATGTGCTTTTTCTATCTAGTCTACAGCCAACAAAGTCCGCATCAGCATAAGTAATTAACTCAAAATTCTCTGATTTTGGGTACCATAATCCTAGATTTGTGGTACCATTAAGATATCTAAGTATTCTTTTGACTGCTTTGAGATGAGATATCTTAGGGTTTGATTGAAATTTGGCACAAAGTCCTACACTGAACATGATGTATGGTCTGGTTGCAGTGAGGTAAAGTAAACTTCCTATCATACCCCTATAAGTTTTTTGATTGAAGCTTTCTCCACTTTCATCAATTTCTAACTTAGTGGAGGTGCTCATAGGAGTGTTAATAGCCTTTGAGTTGTTCATATTAAACTTTTTTAATAAATTCATCGCATATTTAGTTTGACTAATAAAGATGCCATTGCTTAGTTGTTTGATTTGTAAGCCTAAGAAGAATGTTAATTCTCCCATTAAGCTCATTTCGAATTCAAGACTCATAGTTTTAGCAAAAGATTCACAAAGAGATTCGTTCGTAGAGCCAAAGATAATATCATCAACATAAATTTGAACAATGAGAAAATTATTTTCAAAATTCTTGATGAACAATGTGGTATCAACCTTGCCTTTTGTGAAATTATTTTCGATAAGAAAATAACTAAGTCTCTCATACCAAGCCCTTGGGGCTTGTTTTAAACCACAGAGAGCTTTAGTTAATATAAACACATGATTAGGGAGGCTATCATTTTCAAATGCAAGAGGTTGTTCAACATAAACTTCTTCAGAAATAAAGCCATTTAGAAAAGCGCTTTTAACATCCATTTGAAATAGTTTAAAATTATTACTACTAGCGTAGGCAAGGAGCATCCTTATGGCTTCCAATCGATCCACAGGAGCGAAGGTTTCTTCATAATCGATACCTTCTTCTTGGTTGAAACCTTTGGCCACTAATCTAGCCTTGTTTCTAACCACGATACCATTTTCATCTTGCTTGTTTCTAAATACCCATTTAGTACCAATAACTAAATGGTCATTTGGCCTAGGAACAAGCTTCCACACCTCATTTCTCTCAAATTGATTCAATTCATCTTGCATTGCGATAATCCATGAATCATCTTTCATGGCTTCGTCAATGCATTTGGGTTCAATTTGGGAGAGAAAGGCGGCGTTCGCACAGAAAATTTTAAGAGAAGATCATGTTTGAACCCCCTTTGACGTGTCTCCCAAGATTAGCTCCTTGGGATGAGCATCTACATACTTCCAATCCTTGGGTAAGGATATTTCGGAAGTGGATGCATCTAAGTTGCTAGTTGGAGAAGGGGTTTCATTTAAATTCAAGGAATCAAAATTAACATCTTCATCAAGATCATTTTTCGTGATTTCGGAAATCTCATTGAAAACAACATGAATGGATTCTTCGATAATTAGAGTTCTTTTATTGAAGATACGAAAGGCTTTAGAAACTGAAGAATAACCAAGAAAGATTCCTTCATCGGATTTAGCATCAAATTTTCCTAAGTTATCCTTTTCATTCAAGATAAAACACTTACAGCCAAAGACTTTAAAGTATGAAACATTAGGTGTTTTGTTGTTCCATAACTCATAGGGAGTTTTGGTTAGCAGGGGTCTTACTAGAACTCTATTCAAAATGTAGCATGCAGTATTTACGACTTCGGCCCAAAAATATTTGGGTAGGTTGTGTTCATTCAACATGGTTCTTGCCATTTCTTGTAAATTTCGATTTTTTCTTTCTACTACTCCATTTTGTTGAGGATTTCTAGGAGTAGAGAAATTATGGTTATATCCATTGAGTTCACAAAATTCCTGGAAATCATGGTTTTGAAACTCACCACCATGATCACTTCTAATTGACGAAATCATAGAACCTTTCTCATTCTGATCAAGTTTACAAAACTTGGTAAAATATCTAAGGCATTCACTTTTCTGTTTTAAGAAGTAAGTCCATGTGTATCTGCTATAGTCATCCACAATGACGAAGGCGTACTTGCTACCTCCTAGACTTGATGTGGAGATTGATCCGAACAAATCCATATGGATCAATTGTAAGGTCCTAGAGGTGCTTATTTGATTCTTAGATTTGAAACTACCCTTAATTTGTTTACCTAATTGGCAAGCATCACATACATTATCTTTGATGAACTTGATATGAGGAATTCCCCTTACAAGTTCTTTAGATGATATTTGAGTGATTAGTTTCATGCTAGCATGACCTAATCTTCTATGCCATATCCAAGCATCCTCATTTAAAACAGAAAAACACATTTCATTACACAAATCATTGATGTCAATAGTGTATATGTTATTTTGTTTCAATGCAATCATAGATATGTTTTTGTGTGGTTTTTCAATGATGCAAGCATTAGATTCAAATCTGACAATATATCCTTTATCACATAATTGACTAATGCTCAAGAGGTTATGTTTTAAACCATCAACTAACAAAACATCTTCAATAGAGAAGTTGGATTTGTTACCTATGGTTCCTTTGCCAATGATTTTACCCTTGTTGTTGTCTCCGAAGGTGACATAGCCTTCGTCTATGCTAGTGAGCTTAGAGAATTGAGATGGATCTCCGGTCATATGCCTTAAGCATCCACTATCAAGGTACCATCTCTTGCTTCTATCTTGCGATGGTTTAGTTTTCTACAAGAAAGGATGATGTTTAGGTACCCATTTGCTTTTGGGTGCCTCATAAATAGATCTACATTTTCTATCATGTTGCATAGAATTTATCATGGTTCCTTTAGGAACCCAAATCAATTTGTTTGGACTAATTTTCTTGAATGGACAATAATGCGTCTTGTGTCCAAACTTGCAACAAAAGTTGCATTTGTTTTGATGTCTAACATGTAAGATGGGGCCTTTTACGAAGGTGGTTGGATTTTGGTGAGAACTTCTCATAAATCCAATCCCACTTCTTTTGGGAATGTGACCCTTGTTTGTAAGGATCATGTTTAATGACTTGCTACCAACCTCGAATTTCTTCAAGGTGTCCTTAAGCAGCAAGTTTTCTTTTTGAAAAGTTTCTAGATCATGGCATTTTATGCATGAGCTTAAACTATCATGATGTTCAGCATTTAACTTATCGAACTTGCAAATAAGACTATCATACTGCTTTTTTAGCAATTTGTATTTACTACTAATAGTCTTACATTCATTAAACAATTCATGGAAAGCATTTAATAATTCATCGAATGATAAATCTGCATCTATTGAATTTGTTACCTCATCTTCGATGGCCATTAAGGCGTAATGAGCAACTTGCTCGGTGTTGGACTCTTCTTCTTCGGACGCGCTCGAGTCATCCCATGTTGCTTGAAGCGCCTTCTTCTTTGATGTTCTCCTTTTGACTTGGGGATAATCACTCTTGTAGTGTCCTGGCTTTTTGCATTCATAGCATATCACTTGGTCTTTCTTGGGTTCAAGTTTATTTTTTGCATCATTTTTAAACTTGTTTCTTTTAAAGAACTTTTTAAACTTTCTTGTTAGAAGTGCCAAGTCATCATCACAGTCCTCATCACTTGAGTTTTCTCTCAAGTGGCATTCAGAAGTTTTAAGTGCCATATCCTTCCTGTTCTTTGGAAGCATGTCTTCTTGCTCTTCATGAGTTTTACAAGTCATTTCGTAGGTCATTAATGACCCGATTAGTTCTTCAAGAGGGAAGTTGCGCAGATCTTTTGCCTCTTGAATAGTAGTGACTTTAGGATCCCAACTCTTAGGAAGGGATCTTAATATCTTATTTACGAGCTCAAAATCCGAAAAACTTTTTTCGAGTCCTTTTAGACCGTTGACGACATCCGTGAAACGGGTAAACATGTCGCCAATGGTTTCACTCGGTTTCATCCGAAAAAGTTCAAAAGAATGTAACAACAGATTGATTTTTGACTCTTTCACTCTACTTGTGCCCTCGTGGGTCACTTCGAGTGTGTGCCAAATATCAAATACAGTTTCACAAGTTGAAACACGATTAAACTCGTTTTTATCAAGTGCGCAAAATAAGGCATTCATAGCCTTTGCATTAAGAGCGAAAGCCTTCTTCTCCAATTCATTCCAATCGATCATTGGAAGAGAAGACTTTGAAAATCCGTTTTCGACAAGGTTCCACAGTTCAAAATCCATAGAAATAAGAAAGATCCTCATTCGGGTCTTCCAGTAGGTGTAGTCCGTCCCACTGAACATGGGTGGACATGTAATAGAATGCCCCTCTTGGTTTCCGGCGTATGCCATCTCTCTTGGATTTTAATCCGTTAGAGAGTTAACCTTCCTCTGATACCAATTGTTAGGATCGAGAGCACTAAGAGGGGGGGGGGGGTGAATTAGTGCAGCGGAAATCTTTCAATGATTAAAAAACGAAAGCTGCGTTCGTTCGATAAAAACAATTTTAATGTAAAAGCCGATTCTAAGATTACTTAAGATTAAGCGCAGTTTATGTTTGAACGCAGTTTACGTCTAAACGCAGTTTGCATCTATGCGCAGTTTACGTCTAAACACAGTTTATGTCTAAACGCAGTTTGCTTCTAAGCACAGTTTGCGTCTAAGCGCAGTTTACGTCTAAACGTAGTTTTACGTCTAAACGCAGTTTTACGTCTAAACGCAGTTTGTGTCTAAACGCAGTTTTACATATGAACATAGTTTACGTCTAAACGTAATTTTACGTCTAAACGTAGTTTTACGTCTAAACGCAGTTTGCGTCTAAACATAATTTCAAAACTTTGAGATGCATTTTACAAATGCGCAGAAGGTAGTTTGCAATTATAAATGTAGTCAAAACGTCAACGTAAACTGCACTCTAATGAACGTATGAAAAAACACCGATTTACGTTTAAATGCAGATTCGGAAAGATCTGAACTTAGAAACTCGTTCGTAAAAGTGCAGAAGACAGTTTGCAGTTATAAATGGAATCAAAACGTGAATGTAAACTGTAATGTAATGATTATACGAAAACGCCGATTTACGTCTAAACGCTGATTCGGAAAGATCCGAACTTAGAAACTCGTTTGTAAAAGCGCATAAGGCAGTAGCTATTTAGGAGGTTTGCAGTAATGATAAAAAGCTCAAAGTAAATGCAAACCGAGATTTAGAGTGGTTCGGTCAGCCTTGACCTACTCCACTTTTGGCTTCCTCTTCCGACGAGGTTGCCGATGTCAACTAGAGGCCTTCCTTCAATAGGCGAAGGCCAACTGCCCTTTTACAAATTCACTCCTTTTGACAGGATCAGGAGACAACCCTTATAGAACCTTTCTCTCCTCTCTTTACAACTCAAGACTTTGAAGAACAGAAGGAGGAGAACTTAAAGGCTTTACAACAATTTTAAGCTCTTAGAATCACAGAAAATATCAGGATTTCGGTGTAGGTCTGTGCTCTTTCTATGCTGAATGGGTGGGGTATTTATAGGCCCCAACCCAGTTCAAATTTGGAGCTCAAAACGATCAAATCCCGGAATTCCGGGATCAGGCGGTTGCACCTCCTGACTGGAGCGGTTACACCGCCTGGCAGAGCTCGAAGACTGAGCCCAGGCGGTTGCACCTCTCTGTCAGGGGCGGTTGCACCGCCTGAGTCTGGCTCGGAGACTGAGCCCCAAGCGGTGCCACCTCCTGACTGAGGCGGTTGCACCTCTCCTGCCAGAGCTCGAAGACCGAGCTCAGGTGGTGCTACCTCTGTCAGGGGAGGTTGCACCGCCCAGTCTCGCTCGGAGACTGAGCCCAGGCGGTGCCACCTCCTACCTGGGGCGGTTGCACCACCCAGTCTCCCTGGGAGACTTAGCCCAGGCGGTGCCACCTCCTGGCTTGGGCGGTTGCACCTCCTGGTGTAATCAGGGTCCGAATGGTTAGCTCCATTCGGCCCAATTTTAGTTTTTCAAGGGTCCAATTGCCCCTAGATTAAGCTAATGGGATCACCTCCCATTTCCAACTTAATCAACGTGCTAACTATGATTAATTCTAAGATAATTTTTGCAGCTTTGCTTCGGTGCGTCAATCGCTTCTTCCGACGAGTTTCCGGCGAACTTCCGTCGATCATCCGATGAACCCTCGGTGATCCTCCTGCGGACTTCCGGCAAACTCCTGGACTTGCGATGATCCACTTGGCGAGTTCCGACGAGCTTCGCTTGGCAAGCTTCTGGACTTCTCGGATCTGTTCCCACAGAACCTCCGACGACCGTCCGTACTTCCGTCGAACTCTCGAACTCCCAACGTGATCATGAACTTGACTCCAGCGTAACTCCTGCTGCTTGTCTAACTTTCATCGCAGTTAATCCTGCACACTTATCTCAACACATAGATTAGACAACAAATGACAATTGACTTCATCATCAAAATCCGAGATTCAATAATTATCCCTCTAAACAACAGTAGTTATGGGTTCTAGAAGATCCTCAAGGGACAAGGGAAAGAGGAGATTGGTAGAAGATTTTAATCTCGCCCTTTTTGATTCAAAAAACCATGCTGAAAAATTTTCCTCTTTCGAACTTAGGAGTATCAATAAGGGAAAATACGTAGATCTGAATGAACTAAGAGACATAGAGACTATCCAATGGTTTGCAAACCTAGATCTACTTCCAATCTTGCAAATTAACGAACCCATCTATCCTAGACTAGTTAGATTGTTTTACAATAACATACAAATAGATGATGAAGAAAGAATGTCCACCTATCTTTTAGGACAACACATCTCAATCACTGATAGATTCATTTGTGACATGATAGGCATTCCCATGAAAAGCATAGGACTTTACTTTAGAGGATCATGGGATGATGAAACTATTGGAACATCCTATGTTAAAGCCTTAGGAACAATCTTTGCCAATCCCAACTTAGCGTTTGTTCCTAAAAGTTGTGAACATCTACTGCCTTTAAACACTAAGATATTTCATCATATCCTGACTAGCATAATTCTTCCCAAACAATACCATCATGATGAAATGAGTCAATTAGAATTGGGAACTATGTATTTGATCATGAAGGGACATGACATCTGTCTTGGTTATCTTATCTAACAAACATGTTAGAATTATCTAAGAAAGACATGATGCTCCCATATGGTGGTATAATCACTAGAATAATGAAAGCTTACGACATTCTAATACTACCAGAAGAAGAAGTAATGAAAGTAGATAGATTCAGCATAATAAACAAAAATCTACTTCACCGACTAAGATGTTACTATAGAAACGGTAACTGGGTTAGAATGCCTAGAAGAACTGATCCCCCTCAACCTGAACCAGAACTGGAAACACCAGTATTTAGGGGTACCCAATCTCCTCCGATCTGTCCCTTTGAGGAAACACATCAAGTTGAGCAAACTTATACATCATCCGTCGAAGATATTGGGATTCGGATGGACCGATTCGAACAGAGACAAGAACGGATCGAACAACGACAAGATCAAATCCTATCTGAGCTACAACAGATTCATAGTCAATTTGACTCCTTGTTTAGGCACTTTAATTTTCCACCTCATGAATGGACTTGTATGAACATTTGTTGTTGTTGTTGTAAACTCCTAATGTTACTCACCATGATGTGATTTGTCTTGATCCTTGATATGGTTGTAAACATCTATCGTGGTAAACATATGTCTTGTGCCTTGTGGTAAAGGTTATCTCGGATTTTTATGGTATCATTTCTTTTTTGGTATGTGATGTGTCCGAATTAGGAATGTTGTGCTTTGAAACTAAAAGTTTTGAAAACCTTGTGCTTTGATTTCATAAGAAGAGAATCAGGAACGTTGATGTGTCTGAATAGACAAACTAGTTAAAACTATTTTTTCGGACTATATTGAATGATCAAATCACTTGATTGCCATGTTTCCATGATTATATTTGAAAATCAATAGCATAATCTTGTCCGAATGCATCTCATTATCCGAATGCTATAAATCAGATTTTCTCGTACACTTTTATGAAAAATATGTTTCTGAAATAGATTTGATGAAGTGATTCTTGCGTATGAATTCCATCTTGAAATATCTTTACGTGTACAATGGATTATAACAAAAAAGGGGAAGAAATATTCAAAGCAATCTATGTAAAATTCCTCTAGAAGCTTGCTTATATTATTTTCTTGGTATCACAATTACCATGCTTTTTGTTGATGACAAAGGGGGAGAAATATATGAATTGATAAACACTGTGATAAACACTGCTATGATTATGTCTATGTCATACTTGCATCACCGAGAAATACATGAATTGATGCGATAAACACTGCTATGATTATGTCTGTCATACTTGCATCACCGAGAAATACATGAATTGATTCGATAAACACTGCTATGATTATGCCATCCTTGCATCACCAAGAGACATATGAACAGATGCTATAATTTGCATTATGCCTTGAGTTGATACCTTACTATGTGAAGATATGCAAAACTTGTAAAAATTTGACATGTTTACATCATGTATTGATATCATAATACTACTTCACAGCTTTACATGTTGATATTCAACTACATGATGAACAGTTACACTCACAATCATATAAAATCTGATGATGGATGTCAAGCCTTGACATCATCATTGAAGAGATACATCATGATGGGTATCATGATGGGAGTATTGATAAGTTTAAATGATCTAACTTATCAATATGTCGCTTGAATTCTTAGGTCTTGAATTCAAGGATGACTTATCTCAACTATGGCATATAGATAGGGGGGGTTAAGGATAACTCCATTATCAATTGATTGTCATCATCAAAAAGGGGGAGATTGTTGAATCTCGGGTTTTGATGATGAAGTCAATTGTCATTTGTTTGTCTAATCTATGTGTTGAGATAAGTGTGCAGGATTAACTACGATGAAAGTCAGACAAGTAGCAGGAGTTGCGCCGGAGTCAAGTTCATGATCACGTTGAGAGTTCGAGAGTTCGACAGAAGTTCGGATAGTCGTCGGAGGTTCTGCGGGAACAGATCCGAGAAGTCCAGAAGCTTGCCAAGCGAAGCTCGTCGGAACTCGCCAAGTGGATCGTCGCAAGTCCAGGAGTTTGCCGGAAGTCCGCAGGAGCATCACCGAGGGTTCATCGGATGATCGACGGAAGTTCGCCGGAAACTTGCCGGAAGAAGCGATTGACATACCGAAGCAAAGCTGTAGAAATTGTCTTAGAAGTAATCGTAATTAGCATGTTGATTAAGCTGGAAATGAGAGGTGATCCCATTAGCTTAATCTTGGGGCAATTGGGCCCTTGAGAAACCGAAATTGGGCCGAATGGAGCTACCCATTCGGACCCAGATTGCACCAGGAGGTGCAACCGCCCAAGCTAGGAGGTGGCACCGCTTGGGGCTCAGTCTTCGAGCAAGACTGGGCGGTGCAACTTCCCCTGATAGAGAGGTAGCACTGCCTGAGCTCGGTCTTCGAGCTATGGCAAGCGGTGCAACCGCCTCAGTCAGGAGGTGGCACCGCCTGGGGCTTAGTCTCCGAGCCAAACTCAAGCGGTGCAACCGCCCCTGATAGAGAGGTGCAACCGCCTGGGCTCAATCTTCGAGCTCTGCCAGGCGGTGCAACCACTCCAGTCAGGAGGTGCAACCGCCTGATCCCGGAATTCCGGGATTTGATCGTTTTGAGCTCTAAATTTGAACTGGGTTGGGGCCTATAAATACCCCACCCATTCAGCACTGAAAAGATACAGACCTACACCGAAATCTTGATCTTTTCTGTGATTCTAAGAGCTCAAAATTGTTGTAAAGCCTAAAAGTTCTCCTCCTTCTGTTCTTCAAAGTTTTGAGTTGTAAAGAGAGGAGAGAAAGGTTCTGTAAGGGTTGTCTCCTGAGCCCGTCAAAAGGAGTGAAACTGTAAAAGGGCAGTTGGCCTTCGCCTATTGAAGGAAGGCCTCTAGTTGACGTCGGTGACCTCGTCGGAGGAGGAAGCCAAAAGTGGAGTAGGTCAAGACTGACCGAACCACTCTAAATCTCGGTTTGCATTTACTTTGAGCATTTTATCATTACTGCAAACCTCCTAAATAGCTACTGCCTTCTGTGCTTTTACGAAAGAGTTTCTAAGTTCGGATCTTTCCGAATCTGCGTTTAGACGTAAATCGGCATTTTCGTACTATCATTACATTGCAGTTTACGTTTACGTTTTGATTCCATTTATAACTGCAAACTGCCTTCTACGCGTTTACGAACAAGTTTCTAAGTTCAGACCTTTCCGAATCTGCGTTTAGACGTAAATCGGCGTTTTCGTACGATCATTATATTACAGTTTATGTTTACGTTTTGACTCCATTTATAACTGCAAACTGCCTTCTACGCATTTATAAAACGCATCTCAAAGATCAGTATCTTCAGAATCAGTATTTAGACGTAAACTGCGTTTAGACGTAAATCTGCGTTTAGACGTAAAATTGCGTTTAGACGCAAATTGTGTTTAGACATAAAACTGCGTTTAGACGCAAACTGCATTTAGATGCAAACTGAGTTTAAACATAAACTGCATTTAGATATAAACTGCGTTTAGACATAAACTGCGCTTAATCTTAAGTAATCTTAGAATCGGCTTTTACATCAAAATCATTTTTATCGAACGAACGCAGCTTTCATTTTTAATCGCTGAAAGATTTCCACTGCACTAATTCACCCCCCCCCCCCCCTCTTAGTGCTCTCGCTCCTAACAAGCCCATATTCTTCCCCAGTCTTACTAGTCAGAAAGGAGGATGGCTCATGGCGGATGTGTGTCGACTATCGAGCACTTAACAACATTACAGTGAAAGATAAATATCCTATTCTAGTAGTGGATGAACTATTGGACGAATTAGGAGGAGCATAGGTCTTCACTAAATTGGACGTACGATCGGGCTATCATTAAATCAGAGTACATGAAAGGGATGTTCAGAAAATTGCCTTCAGGACACATAATGGCCATTATGAGTTTCTAGTAATGCCTTTTGGGTTAACCAATGCGCCTCTACTTTCCAGAGTTTAATGAATGATATATTTTGGGCTCATCTCCGTAAGTTTGTTTTGATTTTCTTTGATGATATTTTAATATACAGTCATTCCCTAGAAAGTCATTTATTACATTTATGAACTGTCTTTAATATTCTTCGTGAGTATGATCTTTTTGTCAAGAAATCCAAGTGCAATTTTGGGCAACCTGAGGTTGAGTACCTCGGCCATATCATATCTCAAAAGGGTGTTGCAGTTGATCCTTCAAAAATCCAAGTGATGACAGACTGGCCAATTCCAAAGTCAATCAAAGCTTTAAGGGGGTTCTTGGGACTAACCGGCTATTATCAAAAAATTGTGAAGAATTATGGCAAAATTAGTGCCCCCTTGACGTCACTTCTAAAGAAAAATGCATTCAGATGGTCAGAAGAGGCAACTCAGGCATTTCAATTCTTGAAAACTGCAATGTCTACTACACCCGTGCTGGCTTTACCCGATTTTAACAAGATGTTTGTGATTGAATCTGATGCTTCTGGAGCTGGAATAGGGGCTGTATTAATGCAGGAAGGTCGGCCTATCGCTTATGCTAGTAAGGCTTTTTCCCCTTCCCATTTGAGTTTATCTATTTATGACAAGGAGATGCTAGCCATAATACATACAGTCACAAAGTGGAGACCCTACCTAATTGGTCAACGGTTTCAAATATGCACTAATCACAAAAGCCTCAAATATTTTTTAGAGCAAAAGATTTCTTCTCTAGAGCAACAGAAATGGGTCTCAAAGCTACTAAGATTCGATTATGAGATCATTTATAAAAAGGGGAGTGAGAATTTAGTAGCAGATGCCCTCTCATGCCTTTCACAACAAGCTGATAAACACTAAAGTGAACAAGAATTTACTGTAGGTGATTGGGTTTTCCTTCGTCTTCAACTATACAAGCAAACTTCCATAAAGGTCCGATCTTCCATGAAGCTATCTCCTCGGTTTTTTGGACCTTATGAGGTATTAGAACGCATTGGACCAGTGGCCTACCGCTTGGATTTTCCTACTAGCTCTAAACTACATACAGTCTTTCATGTTGCATGCCTTAAAAGGAAATTGGGTGAAGATGCAATAGTGCAGTGCCACTTGCCAGACACTTCTACTACTGGGGAAGTTCAAACTCAACTACAAGTCATACTTGATCGACGAGTTGTAATGTACCGCAGACATCCTGTAACTGAAGTGCTGGTGCAATGGGCCAACTTACCAAAGGAAGATGCCACTTGGGAGTCCTACAACATGCTAAAGGAGAGGTTTCCATAATTTGATGCTGCTTAGCCTTGAGGACAAGGCTGAATTGAAGGAGGCGGGATTGTTAGGATCCTTTTATTTTTCCTGTGCTTTCCTTTTAATTTCTGCATATTTATTAAGTCTGTTTAGTTTAGCTAAAGTCGGAACTCTATAAATAGAGATGTAACTACTTTTTTTCGATCATCTATGAAAAATATTATTCTGTCTTTTGACAAACCCTAGGAGGCCGATCCCCTCGAAGCAATTAAGGAGGGCCGATCCCCTCGAAGCGATCAAGGAGGCCGATCCCCTCGAAGTGATCATCCCCTTTCTCTTCTTCTTTTTTACGATAAGACTTTAGGGTCTTATCAATATCCTACTTGCTCATGATTGAACTAACCATCAATTGTTAGGAACATTCTGTTGGGAAATCATAGGGGGGCGACATCATATGCGCAGCGGAAGAACAAGAAAACAAAAATCCCCGATTCCCAAAAAGATGTTCATCGTCGTGCGAAGATTGGTGCGCAAAATCCGCAAAAACACAAAACTGCGTATAGAGATTGTGTTACCTAGGGAGATCGTATATCCCTGTTTCCTTGCAGATCCTTAGGAGAGGGTGAAGGAGGTCAAGCGTCCTCCTCTCTAGCGGTGATCCACACAGCAGGGTTGCGACGACGCTCCTCAAAACTCCAGGCCTACTCTGAGGTGGAGAGGGAGAGGAGAATAGGAAGGGCAAGCAAAGACTCTAGCCTATGAGGCTGTGAATCCCTCCTATTTATAGAGATCCCGTGTCAAAACCCTAATGGGTCCTTTCCCTAGTGGGTATTGGATCTGCATCCAATAAGACAAGGGCTCCGTCGGATATCTCATATCCGAACCTCTACTCATCGCAATGCCTACCATATGTGTGTGACCCTCTAGGCCCAATATCGAGCTGGCCGTGAGTCATACCTGTCAGAACTCCTTCTAACTAAGTGAATTATTATCTCTGTAATAATTCACTCGACTCATCGACTACGGAAGTACTAGGCCACTATGCCGTAGTCCCCAGACGATACAGGGGAATCCAATCCATTGGACCTGTCTGTCCTCAGTTACCATGTACCTATAGTCCCTCATCCATCTAATATCCCAGAGACCGTATATCGAGCATGGTGCTGTCAGACCCATACGGTTTCTACTCGAGTCTCGCTCTAATCGGATTCTCCCGGAGAACTCTTTCTCTCTCAACCCAAATGACCCTGGCCAGGGATTTGTCTGAGCAAGAACACATGGGATATTCCTCTCATGATACCGAGAGTGGATGATCCTCTATCGACACTCAATAGCCCTCGTAAGGTCGACTACCACTCCCAATGACCAGCTGTACTAGATCTGGGAACAGCCAAACCTATAAGTCTGGTATCAAAGAGTGGAGCACTCATACAGGACATCCTTGGTGTCTCAAGTCTAAGAACCTGATACACCACTAGGACTACGGAATCGTTGTCTGACATTAAGGCATCATCAACCATCCAGCATTCCGTAAGCGGATCAATCAGTGAACTCATTCTCCAATGAGCACCTGTACTGTATCCCTAGTGTCCCTACACGAGCAGCTATGAGACCAGCTGCATCCATCATATGGACGGGTATACAGCACACCAGTCTATCCGGTTATCACGATGTCCCTCTCGAGTAACCTATGACCGGGATTATTTAGGATATGTGTTTAAAGGTGAATCGATCTCATTATCGTGATCTCATCACGATCCGATTCCCATTGCACAAATCCAAGGACATCACAATATATATGCATTTATGCAATAGTTATAAAGTGATATATGCCAAAATATAATAAGCAAAAAGATTCTGTATCAAGTCACACGTGCCATCACTCACGTGATTGGCTTGCTGGGCACTTATGACTAGCAATCTCCCACTTGACCTAAAGCCAATCACCTATGTGTCTGATCCCCATCAGACCCCTGTGACGCTCAAAGACAATCTGAGACAATGGCTTTGTTAGTGGATCTGCAATGTTATCTTCGGATGGAACTCTTTCCACTGCTACATCTCCTCGGGTCACGATCTCTCTGATAAGGTGGAACCTCCTCAGAACATGCTTAGATTTCTGATGAGACCTAGGTTCCTTCGCTTGAGCAATTGCCCCGTTGTTGTCGCAATATAGGGAAATCGGCTCCTCACTATCCGGCACGACTCCCAAATCTGTGATGAACTTCTTCAACCAGACTCCCTCCTTTGCTGCATCTGATGCAGCAATGTACTCCGCCTCTGTGGTCGAGTCAGCAGTGGTATCTTGCTTGGAACTCTTCCAGCACACTGCTCCTCCATTCAAGGTGTACACATACCCTGAATTCGACTTGCTATCATCGACATCAGACTGAAAACTTGAGTCAGTGTAGCCTTCAATCTTAAGGCTATTACCTCCATATACTAGTAAAAGATCCTTAGTCCTTCTCAAGTACTTAAGGATACACTTTACTGCTTTCCAGTGCTCCAAGCCTGGATCCGCCTGATACCTGCTCGTGACACTCAGAGCATGCGCTATATCAGGCCTAGTACATAGCATGGCATACATGATAGACCCTATTGCTAAGGCATAAGGTATCATATCCATGTTCGCCCTTTCTTCTGGAGTCTTTGGGGACATACTCGTAGAAAGCGATATCCCATGTCTCATCGGTATGAGACCTCTTTTGGAATTTTCCATGCCAAACCTTTTGACAATAGTTTCTATGTACCTGGACTGGGACAAGCCAAGCATCCTTTTGGATCTATCTCTATAGATTCTAATCCCCAAGATATAAGATGCTTCTCCTAAGTCCTTCATGGAGAAGTGTCTAGATAACCAAGCCTTTATTGTGGATAGCATTCCTATGTCATTCCCAATGATGAGGATGTCATCCACATATAACACCAAAAAGCTAATAGCGCTCCCACTTACCTTTCTGTATACACAAGGCTCATCTTCGTTCTTAACGAAGTCATAAGATCTGATTGCCTCATCAAATCTTATGTTCCAACTTCGGGAAGCTTGCTTTAGTCCATAAATGGATCTAAGCAACCTACACACCTTATCTGGGCAGTTCTTGGACACGAATCCCTCAGGTTGCATCATATACACCTCCTCCTCCAGGTTCCCGTTGAGGAATGCGGTTTTCACATCCATCTGCCAGATCTCATAATCATAGTGTGCTGCAATAGCCAATAGAATTCTGATGGATTTTAGCATTGCTACGGGTGAGAAAGTTTCGTCGTAGTCAACACCTTGCCTTTGACGATACCCCTTAGCCACTAGCCTTGCTTTATAGGTCTCTACCTTTCCATCTACTCCGATCTTTTTCTTAAAGATCCACTTGCAACCGATGGGTACAATACCTTCGGGTGCATCAACTAGGTTCCAAACCTTATTGGAGTACATAGAATCCATCTCAGAATTCATGGCTTCTTTCCACTTCCCGGAGTCTATACTCATAATAGCCTCCTCGTAGGTCTGAGGATCAATATCCTCTACATCCTCTGCTCTAATATGTCCCACATATCTCTCAGGAGGATGGGATACTCTATCAGACCTGCGTAAAGTTGAAACTTGTGTATTAGATACCTGAACAGACTCGGGCTGTAGAGTGGTGCTTGAGCTTGGTTCTCCAACCTCGCTCAATTCTATCATTCTCCCACTGTCTCCGTCAAGAATGTGTTCCTTCTCAAGGAACACTGCTCTCTTAGCTACAAAGACCTTTTGGTCCTCGAGATGATAGAAGTAATACCCACAAGTTTCCTTGGGGTATCCCACAAATTTACATCGCCCTGTCCTTGATTCTAACTTATCGGGGTTGTGTCTTTTAACATGGGCAGAGCAGCCCCAAATCTTAACTACTTTAAGATCAGGCTTCTTCCCTTTCCATATCTCATATGGTGTAGACACCACCGACTTAGTTGGAACTCTGTTCAGAAGGTAAGCTGCGGTTTCTAGGGCATATCCCCAGAATGAGATGGGTAGGTCAGCGAAACTCATCATGGACCGTACCATATCTAATAATGTACGATTTCTCCTTTCAGAGACACCATTGAGCTGAGGTGTATAAGGAGGTGTCCATTGGGATAATATCCCATGGTCCTTGAGGAAGTGAGTAAACTCTGTACTTAAGTACTCACCTCCTCGATCTGATCGAAGAGTTTTGATACTCTTTCCAGTCTGGTTCTCCACCTCATTCTTATACTCTCTGAATTTCTCAAAGGCCTCGGACTTGTACTTCATTAAGTACACATATCCATACCTTGAGAAATCATCAGTAAATGTAATGAAGTAGGAGTAACCTCCAATGGCATGAGTTGACATGGGTCCACATACATCACTATGTATGAGTTCCAACAACTCAGTGGCTCTCTCTCCAGTTCCACTAAATGGAGAGTTGGTCAGTTTTCCACGAATGCAAGGCTCACAAGTTGCATATGACACATAGTCGAATGGATCTAGATATCCATCATTTAGCAACTTTTGAATCCTTCTTTCATGGATGTGACCTAGCCTACAATGCCACAGGTATGCACTGTTCAACTCATCTCATTTCCTTTTGGACACATTTATATTCATGATATGTGGAGTGGTGTCTAACATAAATAAACCATTATGCAATGTTCCTTTCGTGATGATCTTATCATCTAATAATATCGAACAACCATTGTTCTCAAAAACAAATTTATATCCACTAACTGTTAAACATGAAATGGAGATAATGTTTTTGATAATAGAAGGAACAAAATAACATGCATCTAATGCAATAAAAGCTCCACTAGGCAGATGTAGGGCGACCTCGCCAACAGCTAATACAGCAACTTTTGCTCCATTACCCATCTTGAGGTCCATCTCGCCTCTCTCTAGTCTCCTAGGCCTTGCCAGAACCTGCAACGAATTACATATATGATAAGCACTACCGGTATCTAATACCCATGTGTTATCATAAGAGTCTGACAAATGGAGACTGATCATGAATGTACCTGAAGCTTCATCAAGCTTTTGTTTCGCCCTTTCTGCAAGGTACTCTTTGCAGTTTCTCTTCCAGTGCCCATCTTTACCACAGTGGAAGCACTGGCCTTTGTCCTTTGTTGGGTCTTTTCTTAGCAACCTTTGCTTTACCTTGTTTGCCCTTGCCCTTTCCCTTCTTAAGGGACCTTTCTGCTTTCCTTTTCTTTCTGGTCTCACCAGTGTAGAGAACTGGCTTCTCTTTCTTAATAGTACTCTCTGCCTCCCTCAACATATTGAGGAGCTCTGGGAGAGTCACCTCAAGCTTGTTCATATTAAAGTTCATTATGAACTGTGAAAAGGAATCTGGTAGGGACTGAAGCACAATGTCCACACACAAGTTATCCTCTAGGACCATTCCTAGACCTGTGAGTTTCTCTATCCACTCAATCATCTTTAGGACATGGTTCTGAACCGGTGTCCCCTCAGTCATCCTAGCGCGGAAAAGGCTCTTGGATATCTCATATCGTTGAGTCCTTCCCTGTTCCTCAAACAATTTACGGACATGTAGGAGAATGGATCTGGCATCCATCTTTTCATGTTGTCTCTGTAACTCTGGAGTCATAGAGCCCAACATATAGCACTGAGCAAGAGTGGAGTCATCAATGTACTTCACGTAGCGAGCGATCTCATCCTCGCTTGCCCCTTCTTCGGGCATAGGCATCACTGTATCAAGGACGTACACGATTTTCTCCGCTGTGAGAACAATTCTCAAATTACGGAGTCAATCCGTATAATTTGGACCAGTGAGGCGGTTGACATCAAGTATGCCACGTAAGGGATTTAAAAGCGACATTTTCTGAAAATAAAGATGTAGCAAAAATGAATAACATGCAGATTTTGCAAGAAATAAACTATCAAGATATGGACTTCTATCTTAATATGCTCCCACTATTTTACTAACGAGTCACGCGACACCCTCAGCACGTGAAACGGAAGTCTCCGGCAGACTTCTAGTGGGGATCAGGATCCAATCAGCGTCTTAGTGTAACCTCGAGGGACTCGACCAATCACACTAAGCCTAAAAGGTAGACAACTCTTGCCGATCACAACTCCTTGTGATTCCCGTCCTGTTCGGCCTCCGAATCACCATGGCCTCGAGGGACTCGACCAACCATGATGCTCGGTTAAGTCAACACCTTCATTACAAGATGAGTCTGATTTGATGATATACCCTCGAGGGACTCGACCAAGCATATCATGCCCTCAGGTCACCGGTGACATCTCTATGTCGTAAGCAAGATAGCGAATCGCGATATAGGTGAGTCTCGAGGGACTCGACCAACTCAACCTACACCGGGATTCGGTTCCTACTCATAACGATGGAAGGCCACGTGGGTCAATCTAATTGCCTCACGTTTACCGACTTAATATTATCGAGAGATGTTTCTATGATTTGGTCTCCTAATATGATATGTCACACATATACATATTTAATATATATCTACATCGCATGCAAATATATATACATATCTAGTATGTGTATAAGCAATCACACCAGATGATCATGGACCACAACCTAATATGATTAGGCCCGAGCCAGTAGGCCTAATCACTCACATCAAGATCTATGTGTGCAACGGTGCATCTCCATGCCTTGTGATCGTCCATCTCGTCCTCGTCGGTTCCGTCGACATCTTGATGCATCTCCATGCATCATGATCGTCCGTCTCGTGGGTCCCGCTATGGCTTCCACGCTCCCGCTGCGCCTCCTCATGTGATTTACAACTTAATCATAGGCACGCAGGACCGACAATAAACGAGAAATATAATGGAGGTTCGCAGACCTCAATAATAATAATCACAAGTACACACATCACACGGTCCATGATCATCCATCCACTCATCATACATCACATGTATAAATAATCATCATCATGTAGGACTACTAGATAATAATAAAAAATAATAATCAACTAAACCTTTTAATTAATTAATATTTTCTGAAATCAGGGATATATAGGGAATTTCTCAATTCCTAAGGGTATTTTCGTAATTTGGACAAAAGACAGAAACTGGAATTTCTCAAATTCCGAGGGGCAAAACTATCTTTTGCGCAGAAAACCCTAATACCCTTTCCCCTTTTCGCTGCTGCCGCCGCCGCCACCCTGCCGGCGGCGGCCTGTGCGGCGGGGCGAGGGCACTGCCCTCGCCTGCAGGCGGCACGCCCGCTGGCGGCGATGCCGCTGCGGGTGGGCGCCCTCTTCGGGCGTCGCCGCCTCCGCGGGCGGTTCTGCCCGCGAGTCAGCGCCCGCTGGTGGTGCTGCCTCGCTGGCGGCCGCCCCTGCGGGGTTTTTGCCCGTGGGAGCAGCGGCCACAGGCGCCGCTGCCCTGCGGTGCCTCAGCCCGCGCTGCTGCCCCGCGGCGCCTCTGCCCGCGGGCTCAGTGGCCGCAGGCGCTTCTACCGAGCGGGCTCCCAGCCCCGCCGGCCGCAAGCCTGCTGCAAGCAGACCGCCGGCCGGTTGCTGCAGGCACAGCGCTTGCGCATGCGCCGGCGCTGTGCTGCCTGGCTGCGGCTGCGGCTGGCTGCAGGCATGCAGATCGAGGGCAGCAACTGTTGCTGCCCTTCCTTGCTTTTGCGTCAACGATTTTGACGTCAATATTCTTCCTAAACACAACACACGCAGTTCAAAAACCAATCATTCGCACGAACAACCTGGCTCTGATACCACTGTTGGGAAATCATAGGGGGGCGACATCATATGCGCAGCGGAAGAACAAGAAAACAAAAATCCCCGATTCCCAAAAAGATGTTCATCGTCGTGCAAAGATTGGTGCGCAAAATCCGCAAAAACACAAAACTGCGTATAGAGATTGTGTTACCTAGGGAGATCGTATATCCCTGTTTCCTTGCAGATCCTTAGGAGAGGGTGAAGGAGGTCAAGCGTTCTCCTCTCTAGCGGTGATCCACACAGCAGGGTTGCGACGACGCTCCTCAAAACTCCAGGCCTACTCTGAGGTGGAGAGGGAGAGGAGAATAGGAAGGGCAAGCAAAGACTCTAGCCTCTGAGGCTGTGAATCCCTCCTATTTATAGAGATCCCGTGTCAAAACCCTAATGGGTCCTTTCCCTAGTGGGTATTGGATCTGCATCCAATAAGACAAGGGCTCCGTCGGATATCTCATATCCGAACCTCTACTCATCGCAATGCCTACCATATGTGTGTGACCCTCTAGGCCCAATATCGAGCTGGCCGTGAGTCATACCTGTCAGAACTCCTTCTAACTAAGTGAATTATTATCTCTGTAATAATTCACTCGACTCATCGACTACGGAAGTACTAGGCCACTACGCCGTAGTCCCCAGACGATACAGGGGAATCCAATCCATTGGACCTGTCTGTCCTCAGTTACCATGTACCTATAGTCCCTCATCCATCTAATATCCCAGAGACCGTATATCGAGCATGGTGCTGTCAGACCCATACGGTTTCTACTCGAGTCTCGCTCTAATCGGATTCTCCCGGAGAACTCTTTCTCTCTCAACCCGAATGACCCTGGCCAGGGATTTGTCTGAGCAAGAACACATGGGATATTCCTCTCATGATACCGAGAGTGGATGATCCTCTATCGACACTCAATAGCCCTCGTAAGGTCGACTACCACTCCCAATGACCAGCTATACTAGATCTGGGAACAGCCAAACCTATAAGTCTGGTATCAAAGAGTGGAGCACTCATACAGGACATCCTTGGTGTCTCAAGTCTAAGAACCAGATACACCACTAGGACTACGGAATCGTTGTCTGACAATAAGGCATCATCAACCATCCAGCATTCCGTAAGCGGATCAATCAGTGAACTCATTCTCCAATGAGCACCTATACTGTATCCCTAGTGTCCCTACACGAGCAGCTATGAGACCAGCTGCATCCATCATATGGACGGGTATACAGCACACCAGTCTATCCGGTTATCACGATGTCCCTCTCGAGTAACCTATGACCGGGATTATTTAGGATATGTGTTTAAAGGTGAATCGATCTCATTATCGTGATCTCATCACGATCCGATTCCCATTGCACAAATCCAAGGACATCACAATATATATGCATTTATGCAATAGTTATAAAGTGATATATGCCAAAATATAATAAGCAAAAAGATTCTGTATCAAGTCACACGTGCCATCACTCACGTGATTGGCTTGCTGGGCACTTATGACTAGCACATTCATCAAAGGACATAAGTCAGAAATAAAAGGGGAGGTTAAGGCGCGATAGCCCCGTACCGTGACATTTGCGATTTCTTTCACACGAATACAAGAAGAAAGACTCAACCAAGATGCTTAGAGGATGAGAACCTCTCCTAGGCCTGCGGCATATAAACCTCCTTCTACTCCCAGTCATCCTTCACTGTCAAAAAAATTGACAAGAGAAGAACTACGTGATTAATCATCAAAGGGTCTTTGTTGGCATTGTGATAAGCCGTAGAACCGCGATCATCGCTACAAAAGGGGCCACCTCCTACTGACTAAACCTCTTGTAGACATGGAGAAGGAGGTCCGAGAGCATGAGGAAGAGGTCATGGATGAAGAACAGCAGCCGGTTGATATTACAATGCATGCCCTTATCGGTTACGCGAACCCGCAAACAATGAAAATGGGAGGACTTCTGAAGCAACAACCTATCACCATTCTTATTGACACCGAGAGTACTAATAATTTTATGAATAGCAAGGTTACTGTTCGAATGGCCTTACCTATAAAAAATTACACTAGGTTTGACATTAAGGTCATCGACGAATAGATTTTAAAGTGTGATTATAGGTGCCCACGGGTGAAATTATTGCTATAGGACTAAGAGATAATTACATATTCTTCCTCCTCCTTCTTGATAATTATGAGGTCATGCTCAATATGAAATGGCTAACAAAATTAGGTGATGTTTCCAGGAACTTTGTGAAACTGATTATGAAATTTTATAGTAAGGGAAAACATGTGATACTACACGGGAAACGTAGGGGCAACGTAACGATGATTTACACACAATGAATGGAGAAGGTTTTGCATAAAGCATGCAGTGGCTTTTTAGTAAAAACTTTAGCAAAAAACTAAGGGATAGCCAACAAAATTTGAAGATCCAAACCTACTTCCTTTCCTTGTTGAATTTTCAGATATATTTGACGAACCGCGCAACCTACTTCCTACCCATCAGCATGATCATTGTATACCGTTTCTTCTAGGCAAACGTCTAGCAAATACTCGGCCATATTGGTATCCATATCTCTAGAAGGATGAAATAGAAAGGATTGTAAAAGAGATGCTCGAAACCTCTAGCCCCTACTCTTCACCGGTGCTCCTTGTATGAAAGAAGGACAAAACATGGCGAATGTGTGTTAATTACCAAGCTCTCAATGATATAACCATCAAGGAAAAATACCCTATTCTAGTAGTAGATGAATTAAAGGGAGCATGAGTATTTAAAAAGCTGGACCTTCGATCCGGGTATCATCAAATATGAGTGTGCGAAGAAGACATACCGAAAATCATCTTTCGAACACACAATGACTACTATGAATTTTTAGTAATGCTCTTTGGTCTCACCAATGCTCCCTCCACCTTCTAGAGCCTTATGAATGATACTTTTCGAAATTATATTCATAAGTTTGTGCTAGTTATTTTCGACGATATCCTTATTTATAACTCTTCTCTTGAAAGTCATTTTCAGCACTTATGACTTATTTTAACGATTTTACGAGAATATATTATTTTTATCAAAAAATTAAAGTGCAACTTTATTCGACAGAAGGTAAAATATCTTGGGCATATCATATCAGAGGAAGGTGTGGCAGTTGACCCCTCCAAAATTGAAGCAATGCAAAACTGGCCGATCCCGAGGAATATAAAATTGCTATATGGCTTTCTCGGTTTAATAGGCTACAACCGCAAGTTCGTGAAAAACTATGGAAAGATCAGTGCACCCCTTACTTCCTTACTATAAAAATATACTTTTCAATGGTTGGACAAAGCCACCACTGCCTTCAACGAACTTAAAGCCGTACTGACGACAAGGCCCGTATTAGTTTTACCCGACTTCGGCAAGACTTTTGTTATTGAAGCCGATGCCTCCGGAGTCGGAATTTGTGCTATACTAATGCAAGATGGCTACCCTCTTGCTTATACTAATAAGGCATTATCTCCTTCCCATCTCAAGATGACTATTTACGAAAAGGAGATGCTCGTGATTGTGCATGCAGTGACCAAATGGAGATCGTACTTGATCGAGCGACACTTTCAAATCAAGATCGACCTTAAAAGCCTAAAATATTTCTTGGAACAGAAGATATCTTCTCCCGAGTAGCAAAAATAGGTAATAAAGCTTCTTGGATATGATTATGAAATAACTTATAAAAAGAGAAAAGAGAATGTTGTTGTAGATGCACTTTCGCGGCTACTTTAACAAGTAGAATTTTCGACCGTTTCACTTCCGACCAGAGTCTTTCTTGAGGATATTAAGAGGGAATGATAGGAAGATCCAAAGACCAGTAATATTATAAAAAATAAGAGGAAACACCAAGCTTCATGGCTCATTATAGTTGGGACTTAAAAGAATTGCACTATAAGGGACACATTATGCTTATACCAAATTCTACTTGCATAAAGACCATCCTTCAAGAGATGCATTCCATACCTATAGCCGGGCACTCTGGGTTTCTTAGAACCTATAAGAGAATTAAGCAAAATTTTTATTGGGTAGGGATAAAAAATATTGTTGCTAAATTTATAGCATAATGTAATGTATGTCAACAACATAAAAGCGAGACAGTGGCAAGTCCCGGAAAGCTACAACCTTTACTTGTCCCGGACTCAATATGGACTAAAATATCAATAGACTTCATCAAAGGTCTTCCCTCATCATAAGAAAAAGGTATAATTCTTGTCATGGTTGATCGCCTTACAAGTATGCTCACTTTTGTGTTGTTCGTAATCTTTCCATTACGTCTAGTATTGCTCGAATCTTTATAGAGAATATTATAAAATTACATGAGATGCCGAGATATATTGTAAGTGATCATGATAGGGTCTTCACAAGCAAATTTTGGATAGAGTTATTCCAAATGCAGGGTATTAAATTAAAAATGAGTACGGTGTATTACCCACAAACCGACGGCTAGACTGAAGTGGTGAACAGGAGCTTGGAAACATACCTCAGATGCTTCACGAGTGATTGGCCAAAAGAGTGGATAAAGTGGTTTCCCTGGGCCGAGTGGTGGTATAATACAACTTATCATTCATCCACAAAATGTACTCCCTATGAGGCTATGTATGGTCGACCTCCATTTGTGATCCCAAAATATGTGTTGGATACCTCTAAAGTAGAACAAGTAGATAGGGAACTACAAGACAGAGATAAAATGTTGAAGTTACTAAAAGATAATCTCACTGCAGCTCAAGCAAGGATAAATTTTCAATAGGATATTGGGTCTTCTTACGACTCTAGCTATACAAGCAAACATCAATCTAGACCAAAGCATCTATGAAGCTTTCACCTCGGTTCTATGGACCCTACCAAATTTTGGAGCGCATCAGAGTGGTAGCATATAGATTAGACTTACTAGCTAGCTCCCGAATTCATTCATATTGAATCTCGAATTTTGATGATGAAATCAATTGATGTGTTTGTCATCTAATGTGAGTTTAAGTGACGTAGGACTAGCTTCGATCAGAAAAGGCAAATCCATTAAAGCAGGAGGAATCAGACGTTGGACCGGAGCAGAAATGTCAAAAGATTGGACGTTGGGCCGAAGGAACGGTCGACGTATTGATAGAAGACATCGGACCGTGAATTCGGGCATCGGGCCAAGAAGATATGACATTGCGCCAAGAAGATCGAATGTTGCAAGAAGACAACGTGCCAATTGGGCAATACACTAAAGGAGAGAAGGATACACTGAAGGATCGGACGGAGTGCCAGATGAATGACATGCCGGACAACAAGGATTCGCTTGTAATCGATTATGTCTAGATCAAGTTAGTTTAGAGTCTAATTGAGTCAGTTTAGAATGTAATTAAGACAACTCACTTTGGGGCCAATTGGTCCCAAAATGGGACTGTTTTGGGCCAAGAGAATGGCCCATTTAGTGTCCCAAAAGTTGGGTTAGGCGGTGGCACTACCGGTGGCTTACTCTACGAGACACATTCTTCGAGATTATGTCAAGTGTTGGTACCGCTAGTCTAGGCGGTGGTCCCACCCATACATAGTCTCCTAGGTGGTGGTACCATCAGATTGGGCGATGGTACCACCCAGTGTCAGGCTGTAGGCGGTGGTACTGCCCATACCCCGAAATCTCATGGATTTAAATTTTGGCTCTAATTTTTGAAGTCATTTGGGGTCTATAAATACCCCAGCTATTCCTGCATGGAGTAGCAAGAAAGATTGAGCAAAACTCTATGATTCTAAGATTGTAAACCCTATTAGAAAGTTAAGTTCCCTCCTAAAGCTTAGAGAGAGTTCTAAGGTAGGTTTGTGAGGGATACTATGTAAAAGAGGGTTGTAAAAGACTGTCTTCTAAACCTATGAAAAGGAGAATAGAAGTATAAAAGAGTAGTTGGTTTTCTTCCATTGAAGGAAGACCATTAGTGGATGCCAGTGGCCTTGACGGAAGAGAAATAAGGAGTGGATGTAGGTCATGATGATCGAACCACTATAAAATATGGTTTGTATTTCTTTTGAGCAATTTATTTTAATTGCAAAGTACCTTACTTGCTATACTCTTCCATACGCTTTCAAAGTTTTAGCATTTTCGACATTGGTTTTCATCCAATGTATAAAAATTTTGAAACCAATGTAATTTTTACCGCTGCACTAATTCACACCCCCCCCCCCCCCCAAGTGCCGACTCGTTCCTAACAGTTGGTATTAGAGTCTCATTATTTTTTATTTGGTTTAACACCCAAGAGAAATCGCTCTTTTTAGCTTTCAAGAGGGCTTTTCTATTGTTCATCCTCCCATGTTCAATGAGACGGACTATACTTATTGAAAAACTCATATGAGAGTTTTCTTGCTTTCCTTGAATCTCGATTTGTGGAATATAGTCGAATTTGGTTTTCAAAAGCCTTTTACTCCAATGAATGAATGGAATGATTTGGAGATATTTTTTTTTTCTTTAAATGCTAGAGCTATGAATACTCTATTTTGTGCCTTAGACAAAAATGAATTCGATCGGGTTTCTACTTGCGAAACGACTTTTAATATTTGGCATACTCTTGAAACACACATGAAGACACTAGTAGAGTAAAAGATTCGAAGATTAATCTTTTGATGCATGATTTTGAGTTATTTCTAATGAAGCCGAGCGAAACTATTGTTGACATGTACACCCACTTTACGGATGTTGTCAATAGTTTAAAAGCTCTTGGCAAATGTTTTTCAAATTTTGAACTTGTTAACAAGATATTAAGATCCCTTCTAAAGAGTTGGGATCCAAAAGTAACTGTAATACAAGAGTCAAAAGATCTCAATAATTTTTCACTAGAAGAACTTTTTGGTTAATTGATGACATATGAAATGGTGTACAATGCACATGATGAACAAAACAAACATGAGAACAACCTTCCAAAGAACAGGAAGGATTTGACACTTAGAATAAATGAAGACCACTCAAGCGGAAGCTCAAGTGATAATGAACTCGAACTTCTCACTATAAAATTTAAAAGGTTCATTAAACAAGAATTAACGAATAAAAATAAACTTAAAAAGAAGTTGCCAAAGAAGAAGAGAGAACTCAAGGCGGCTTGGATCTAATTGAGTTCATCCGAAGATGAAGAACAAACCAACAAAGGCGAGGTGGCAAACTATGCCTTAACGACTTTCAACGACGAGGTAACCAAAACTTCTTTGCCTCATTTCAAAATTACTTGATATTTTTCATGAGTTATTTTTAATTTAGTTCAAAAAAATTATATAATTTTTTTTTTGAAAATTGTATGTTTAATAATGTAATGAAAATATTTAAAGTTTTAGGATCATGCTTATCTTTCTAGTAATTTTAAAAAAGATCATGACAATTGCATGTTTTATGATAACGCAATAAAATGTTAGATACAAATCTAATGCTTAAACACCTAAAAGAATTAATTCTACGTATGTTTTAAAGAAGCAATAATGAGTATTTTGATGATTTCCATATTGTTTTTTGATGACGATGCATGGCTTTTGTATGGCTTGATGATTTTTGTGATGAATCTTGTCTTTGGTTTTTCATTTTAAACATGATGCATGGTTTTGAAATAAGAACAAAACTTTGGGCATGCTAATATAAAGTCAATCACCAAAATTGAAACTAAAGAAGTTTAGATATCTATAAGAATCATTCAACATTATGTTCAATGAAACCATGCTTGATGTTTTAATGAAAATGTTAAGAGGCTTGATATCATGCTTAATGAGTTTATAGCTTAAAATTATGCATGTTGTCCCTTAAAAACTTGAAACCAAGTTTTGGTATTATAACATCTCTCATTTTTTAAAATTTTGTAAAGGCCCATTTGTAATATAGGGACCTAAATATAAATATTAAAAATATAATATAATTTGTTAAAGATTCTCATTTAAAGTAAAGAAAAAAAAAATAGTGGATATGTGTCACTAGCTAACCTAATGATGTCACCTAAGTTTGCTCTAAGGATGACACCTAGCCCTTTTCATGCATGCTTGCCAACATGCAACATTGCAACCCTTATGTTCGCCAAAAGTAATTAAATGAGAGATTAAAGGAGAAACTAAATGTAAACTTAAGATGCTGTAGCCAACGTGAGTGTAAGAAGAGAAGAGTGTTGAATCTCGGATTTTGATGATGAAGTCAATTGTCATTTGTTATTTAATCCATATATTGAGATAAGTGTGCAGGATTAACTATGATAAAAGTAAGACATGCAACAGGAGTTGCGTCGGAGTCAAGACTATGATCACGTTGGGAGTTCGAGAGTTTGACGGAAGTCCGGACGGTCGTCGGAGGTTCTGCGGGAACAAATATGAGAAGTTCAGGAGCTTGCCAAAAAAAGCTCATCGGAACTCGCCAAGTGGATCATCGCAAGTCCAGGAGTTTGCCGGAAGTCCGTCGGAGCATCGCCGAAGGTTCGTCGGATGTTCGCCGGAAGTTCGCCGGAAGAAGCGATTGATGCACGGGAGCAAGTTGTAGTAAATGTCTTAAGAAATATCGTAGTTAGCATGTAGATTAAGTTAGGAATGAGAGGTGATCCCATTAACTTAATGTGGGGGCAATTGGGCCCTTGACATACCCAAATTGGGCCGAATGGATCAACCCATTCAGACCAGAATTCCTGCCAGGCGGTGGCACCGCCCAGGAGATGGTCTCCCAGGAAAGCTAGGCGGTGCAACCTCCCCAGTCAGGTGGTGGCACCGCCTAGGCTGAGCGAGACTGGGCGGTGCAACCGCCCCAGTCAAGTGGTGGCACCACCTGGGCTCAATCTCTGAGCGAGACTAGGCAGTGCAACCGCCCTTGATAGGCGGTGGAACCACTTGAGCTCGGTCTCTGAGCTCTGCCAAGCGGTGCAACCACCCTTGTCAGGCAGTGGCACTGCCCAGAGGCTCAGTCTCCGAGCTGCCAGGTGGTTGTACCGCCCTAGTCAGGAGGTGGTACCGCCAGGACCTCGAAATTCGGGAAAAGACATTTTTGAGCACCAAATTTAAACTAGTTTGGGGCCTATATATACCCCACCCTTTCCTGCATGAAAGGGCATCAAAAATCCAATCTTACTATGTGATTTTTAGAGCTCAAAAGTGTTGTAAAGGCTAGAAGTTCTCCTCCCTCTTTTCTTCCAAGTTTTGATCTTTCAAGAGAGGAGAGAAAAGTTTGTAAAGGTTGTCTCCTAAGCCCATCAAAAGAAGTGAAACTATAAAAGGGTGGTTAGCCTTCGCCTATTGAAGGAAGGCCTCTAGTGGAAGTCGGTGACCTCGTCAGAGGAGGAAGCCAAAAGTGGATGTAGGTCAAGATTGACCGAACCACTCTAAAATTGCAGTGCTCTCTAGTTTGCATTTCTTCTTGCTGCTTACCTTACTGCAAACCTTAATATATGCTTTACTTCCTTATTACTTTTGCCACTCCTTTACAAACTTGCTTTCAAGTTAAGTTTTTGAAAACGGTTTTACGTCGGAAACGATTCCATCGTACGAATGCAGTTTTAATCGTCGAAAGTTTTCCGCTGCACTAATTCACCCCCCCCTCTTAGTGCTCTTAATCCTAACAATTGGTATCAGAGCGGGGTTAACTCTCAAATGGATTAAAACCCAAGAGAGATAGCATACACCGAAAACCAAGAGGGCCACTCTAGTACATGTCCACCTATGTTCAATGGGACGGACTACACCTATTGGAAGACCCGAATGAGGATCTTCCTTATTTCAATGGATTTTGAACTTTGGAATCTTGTCAAAAATGGATTTTCGAAGTCTTCTCTTCCAATGATCGATTGGAATGAATTGGAGAAGAAGACTTTCGCTCTTAATGCAAAGGCTATGAATGCCTTATTTTGTGCGCTTGATAAAAATAAGTTCAATCGTGTTTCGGTTTGTGAAACCGCATTTGATATTTGGCATACACTCAAAGTGACTCACAAAGGCACAAGTAGAGTGAAAGAGTCAAAAGTCAATCTTTTAATACATTCTTTTGAACTTTTTCGTATGAAACCGAGCGAGACTATTGACCACATGTACACCCATTTCACGGATGTCGTCAATAGTCTAAAAGGACTCGGTAAAAGTTTTTCGGATTTTAAGCTCGTAAATAAGATTCTAAGATCCCTTCCTAAGAGTTGGGACCCTAAAATTATTGCTATTCAAGAGGCTAAAGATTTAAATAACTTCCCTCTTGAAAAACTAATCGGGTCATTAATGACCTATGAAATGACTTGCAAGGCTCATGAAAAGCAAGAAGACATCCTTCCAAAGAACATGAAGGATATGACATTTAGAACTTTAGATGACCACTTGAGAGAAAACTCAAGTGATGAGGACTGTGACGATGACTTGGCACTTCTAACAAGGAAATTCAAAAAATTCATTAAGAGAAACAAGTTTAAAAGTGACACAAAAAATAAACTTGAACCCAAAAAGGACTAAGTTATTTGTTACGAGTGCAAAAAGTCGGGACACTACAAAAGTGATTGTCCCCAAGCCAAGAAGAGAACATCAAAGAAGAAGGCGCTCAAAGCAATGTGAGATGACTCGAGCGCGTCTGAAGAAGAGGAGTTCAACATCGAGCAAGTTACTCATTACGCCTTAATGGCCATCGGAGAAGAGGTAACAAATTTAATTGATGCAGATTTATCATTTGATGAATTATTAAATACCTTCTATGACTTATTTGATGAATGTACAATAATTAGTAGAAAATATAAATTACTGAAAAATAAGCATGATAGTCTTGTTAGCAATTTTGATAAATTAAAAACTGAATATCATGATAGTTTAGCTCAATGTGAAAAATGCCATGATCTAGAAACTCTCCAAAAGGAAAACTTGCTACTTAAGAACACCTTGAAGAAATTAGAGGTTGGTAGCAAGTCTTTGAACATGACCCTTGCAAACAAGGATCACGTTCCTAAAAGAAGTGAAATTGGATTTGTGAGAAGTCCTCACCAAAATCCAACCACCTTCATAAAAGGCCCTATCTTACATGTTCGACACTAAAGCAAATGCAACTTTTGTTATAAATATGGACACAAAACACATCAGTGTCCATTCAAGAAAATTAGTCCGAACAAATTAATTTGGGTTCCTAAAGGAACCATGATAAACTCTATGCAATATGATAAACAATGTAGATCAGTTTTTGAGGCACCCAAAAGCAAATGGGTACTTAAAAATTATCCTTTCTTGTAAAGACATACACCATCACAAGCTAGGAGCAAGAGATGGTACCTTGATAGTGGATACTCAAGGCATATGACCGGAGATCCATCTCAATTCTCTAAGCTCACTAGCATAGACGAAGGCCATGTCACCTTCGGAGACAACAACAAGGGTAAAATCATTGGCAAAGGAACCATAGGTAACAAATCCAACTTCTTTATTGAAGATGTTTTGTTAGTTGATGGTTTAAAACATAACCTCTTGAGTATTGGTCAATTATGTAATAAAGGATATATCGTCAAATTCGAATCTAATGCTTGTATTATTGAAAAACCACACAAAAACATATCTATGATTGCATTAAAACAGAATAACGTATACACCATTGACATCAATGATCTTTGCAATGAAATGTGTTTCTTGGTTTTGAATGAGGATGCTTGGCTTTGGCATAGGAGATTAGGTCATGCTAGCATGAAACTAATTACTCAAATATCATCCAAAGAACTTGTACGAGGAATTTCTTATATCAAGTTCATCAAAAATAATGTGCGTGATGCTTATCAATTAGGAAAACAAATTAAGGATAGTTTCAAATCTAAGAATCAAATAAACACCTCTAGGCCCTTACAATTAATCCATATGGACTTGTTCGGACCAATCTCTACATTAAGCCTAGGAGGTAGCAAATACGCCTTCGTCATTGTAGATGACTATAGTAGATACACATGGACTTATTTCTTGAAACACAAAAATGAATGCTTTAGATATTTCATCAAGTTTTGTAAACTTGTTCAAAATGAAAAGGGTTTTATGATTTCATCAATTCGAAGTGATCATGGTGGTGAATTTCAAAACCGTGATTTTCAAGAATTTTGTGAATCTAATGGATACAACCATAACTTCTCTACTTCGAGAAATCCTCAATAAAATGGAGTAGTAGAAAGAAAGAATAGAAATTTACAAGAAATGACAAAAACTATATTGAATGAACATAGTCTACCTAAATACTTTTGGGCCGAAGCCGTAAACACTGCATGCTATATTTTGAATAGAGTTATAGTAAGACCCTTACTCACCAAAACTTCCTATGAGTTGTGGAATAATAAAAAACCCAATGTTTCATATTTTAAAGTTTTTGGGTGTAAGTGTTTTATCTCGAATGAAAAATATGTATGAGGAAAATTTGATGCTAAATTCGATGAAGAAATTTTTCTTGGTTATTCTTCAGTTTCTAAACCTTTTCGTATCTTCAATAAAAGAACTTTAATTATAGAAGAATCCATTCATATTGTTTTCAATGAGATTTCCGAAATCAAGAAAAATGATTTTGATGATGATGTTAATTTTGATTCTTTGAATTTAAATGAAACCCCTTCTCCAACTAGCAACTTGGATGCATCCACTTCCGAAACACCCTTACCCAAGGATTGGAAGTATGCAGATGCTCATCCTAAGGAGCTAATCCTAGGAGACACATCTAAAGGTGTTCAAATACATTCTTCTCTTAAAAATTTTTGTGCCAACACCGCCTTTCTCTCCCAAATTGAACCTAAATGTATTGACGAAGCCATGAAAGATGATTCATGGATTATCGCAATGTAATATGAGTTAAATCAATTTGAGAGAAATGAGGTGTGGAAGCTTGTTCCTAGGCCAAATGACCATTTAGTTATTAGTACTAAATAGGTCTTTAGAAACAAGCAAGATGAATCTGGTATCATGGTTAGAAACAAGGCTAGATTAGTGGCCAAAGGTTTCAACTAAGAAGAAGGTATCGATTATGAAGAAACCTTCACTTCTATGGCTAGATTAGAAGCCATAAGGATGCTCCTTGCCTATGTTAGTAATAATAATTTTAAATTATTTCAAATGGATGTTAAAAGTGCTTTTCTTAATGGCTTTATTTCTGAAGAAGTTTATGTTGAACAACTTCCCGAATTTGAAAATAATAGCCTCCCTAATCATGTATTTAAATTAACTAAAGCTTTATATGGTTTAAAACAAGCCCGAAGGGCTTGGTATAATAGACTTAGTACTTTTCTTATTGAAAATAATTTCACAAAAGATAAGGTTGATACTACATTGTTTATCAAAAATTTTAAAAATAATTTTCTCATTGTTCAGATTTATGTTGATGATATTATTTTCGGTTCTATGAATGAATCTCTTTGTGAATCTTTTGCTGAAACCATGAGTCTCGAATTTGAAATGAGTTTGATGGGAGAATTAAACTTTTTCTTAGGCTTATAAATTAAGCAACTAAGTAATGACATCATTATTAGTCAAACTAAATATGCCTTATATCTGTTAAAAATATTTAATATGAATAGCTCAAAAGCTATTAACACTCCTCTGAGCACCTCCACTAAGTTAAAGTTGATGAAAGTGGAGAAAGCTTCGATCAAAAAACTTATAGGGGTATGATAGGAAGTTTACTTTACCTCACTATAACTAGACTAGATATCATGTTCAGTGTAGGACTTTGTGCTAGGTTTCAATCGAACCCTAAGATATCTCATCTCAAAGCGGTTAAAAGAATACTAAGATATCTTAAAAGTACCACAAATCTAGGATTATGGTATCCAAAATCTGAGAATTTTGAGTTAATTGCTTATGCTAATGCGGATTTTGCTAGGTGTAGATTAGATAGAAAAAGAACATCAGGATCATGTCAATTTTTGGAACATTCCCTTGTTTCTTGGTCATCTAAGAAACAAAACTCGGTTGCACTATCAACAACCGAAGCTGAGTATATTGCAGCTAGTGCATGCTGTGCATAAGTTGTATGGATGAAAAACACCTTAGAAGATATAAAGTCCATCTTAAAAACATTCCTATTAAATGTGATAATACAAGTGCAATATGTTTAACAAAGAATCCCATTCAATACTCAAGAACAAAACATATTGATATTAGACATCACTTTATATGAGATTATGTTACTAATCATGATATAATCATAGAGTTCATAGATACTAAGCATCAACTAGTTGATATTTTTACAAAACCTCTAAGTGAAGAATAATTTGATTTTATAAGAAGAGAATTAGGAATGTTGATGTGTCCGAATGCATAAACTTGTTAAAATTATTTTTCGGACTTTATTGATTGAATGATCAAATCACTTGATTGTCATTACATGCCTAAAATAACATGTTGGAAATTAATACAAAAATTTCCATAACAATGAGCATGTTTTGTCTTCATGATTATATTTGAAAATTTATAGTATAGTCTTGTCCGAATGCATTAAAGTGTCAATTTCATTTTCGGATTCTCTTAACTAGTGGTGTCCTAACAATCGGATTTTCTCGATATATTATCCTCTTTCGAACTTAATAAGCATATGTCATATCGAGTTTGATTCTCATCATTGATTTTTGACATATGGAATCAACTAGCAAATACATCTCTCATACACTTATCATGTGAAAAATATTTTTTTTGAGAAATAGATTTAATAAAATGATTCCTGCTTGTAAATTCCTTCTTGAAATATGGATGATAGTGTTTTTACTTGCAAGGATTTGTTTCACATACATATCTTGATCCTTGTAAAAATGAAGTATGATTTAATCTCTCATTGACTTTAACTTCATTCAAAGTAAACTCATAAAGAGTTGGTATCACAAATAGCCTTCCTCCTTCATGCAAAAAGATAATAACAAATAAAAAGGAAGAAGTATTCAAAGCTATCTCCATGTCATGTTTTCTTTGAGATGTTTGCATAATTGGTATCCTATCACTCACTATTGGAAAATGAAATGAACCTAGTTATGGCATGAATACTTACCCCACTTATGCTTAAAATTTGCTTATATCGTTCTCCTTTTTGTTGATGACAAAGGGGGAGAAATATATGAATTGATACTATGAGTGCCATATTTGAATGAGAAATATATAAATTGATGCTCTGAGTGCCATATTTGCACTATGTTATTGCCATATTTGCACTATGTTATTTCCATATCATGATCAAATATCAAGAACTTGCATAGCAACTTTACTTGTTGATATCTTGCCATGTGATGCTACGATTGCTAAACACTTGAAATGTTTGCTTTACAATAAGATATCAAAAGCTTAAATTGTAAATTTACATGTTGATATCTTATGTTGAACTGCTACCATCATTCATATTTGAAATATAAAACTTGAGAATGGATGTCAAGTCTTGACATCATTTTCAATAAGATATATCGTGATAGAAATCATGATGGGAGTAATTGATAAGGTTAAAAGTTGTTAACTTATCAGTAAGTCTATTGAATTCAAAGACCTTGAATTCAAGAATGACTTATCTCAAGTATGGCATATAGATAGGGGGAGTTAGGGTTAATTCCGTTATCAATTGATTGTCATAATAAAAAAGGGGGAGATTGTTGAATCTCGGATTTTGATGATGAAGTCAATTGTCATTTGTTATCTAATCAATATGTTGAAATAAGTGTGCAGGATTAACTATAATGAAAGTAAGATATGCAGCAGGAGTTGTGCTGGAGTCAAGACTATGATCACGTTGGGAGTTCGAGAGTTCGACGGAAGTCCGGACGGTCGTCGGAGGTTCTGCGGGAACAAATCTAAGAAGTCCAGGAGTTTGCCAAAAGAAGCTCATCGGAACTCTCTAAGTGGATCATCGCAAGTCTAGGAGTTTGCCGGAAGTCCATCGGAGCATCGCCGAAGGTTCGTCGGATGTTCGCTGGAAGTTCGGCGGAAGCTCGCCGGAAGAAACAATTGATGCACCGGAGTAAGTTGTAGTAAATGTCTTAAGAAATGTCGTAGTTAGCATGAAGATTAAGTTAGGAATGGGAGGTGATCCCATTAACTTAATGTGGGGGCAATTGGGCCCTTGACAGATCCAAATTGGGCCGAATGGATCAACCCATTCGGACTAAAATTCCTGCTAGGCGGTGGCACCGCCAGGGTCGGTGGTGGCATCGCCCAGGAGATGGTCTCCCAGGAAAGCTGAGCAGTGCAATCGCCCCAGTCAAGCGGTGGCACCACCTGGGCTTAGTCTCCGAGCGAGACTAGGCGGTGCAACCACCCCTGACAGGCGGTGGAACCACCTGAGCTCGGTCTCCGAGCTCTGCCAAGCCGTGCAACTACCCTTATTAGGTGGTGGCACCGCCTAGAGGCTCAGTCTCCGAGCTGCTAGGCGGTTGTACTGCCCCAGTCAGGAGGTGGTACCGCTAGGACCCCGGAAATCCGAGAAAAGATATTTTTGAGCTCCAAATTCAAACTAGTTTGGGGCCTATATATACCCCACCCTTTCCTGTATGACAGGGAACCGAAAATCCAATCTTACTCTATGATTTTTAGAGCTCAAAAGTGTTGTAAAGGCTAGAAGTTCTCCTCGCTCTTTTCTTCCAAGTTTTGATCTTTCAAGAGAGGAGAGAAAAGTTTGTAAGGGTTGTCTCCTAAGCCCGTCAAAAGGAGTGAAACTGTAAAATGGTGGTTGGCCTTCGCCTATTGAAGGAAGGCCTCTAGTGGAAGTCGGTGACCTCGTTGGAGGAGGAAGCCAAAAGTGGATGTAAGTCAAGATTGACCAAACCACTCTAAAATTGCGGTGCTCTCTAGTTTGCATTTCTTCTTATTATTTACCTTACTGCAAACCTCCATATGTGCTTTACTTCCTTATTACTTTTGCTGCACTCCTTTATGAACTTGCTTTCAAGTTAAGTTTCCGAAAATGGTTTTACGTTGGAAACGATTCTATCGTACGAATGCAGTTTTAATCATTGAAAGTTTTTTGTTGCACTAATTCACCCCCCCCCTCCCCCCCCCCCTTTTAAGACTCTTGATCCTAACAAAGGGAAGAAGGAGAAGAAGAAGAAGAAGAAGCTTTGCTTGAGGTTTTGCATCAACACCCCCCCCATTTAGGAATCAAATTTATTTAAGACAAGTATTCAAACCCCATCCCATAGTAATCATAATCTTTGTTTTTATTTTAATTCTGCATAAATTTGAAAGATTTCAGCTGAGAACCATACATTTCTTTCATTTTGATACAAAGCTATGAATATGTAATTTTTTGGTAATCTAACCTCTATGTATTTTTTTGGACCTAACTTTTAGTTCTAAACTCTGAATTAGGCAAAGTCTAATTCATTTGAAAGTAGACTCAAAGATCTTTATTTTGATACCTAGTTTGACTGATTTAAAGTTTAAATACCTATTCAGACTTCTGTTTCAATTAACCCTATAGATTCTGAAAAATAGGGATTGTAATTTCTGATATCTTGTTGCTTAACTATTTATAACTTTATGCTGGGAACTCAGATTCATACAAAGCATAATTTATTCGAAACTAGACTCAAAATGATTTCTATATGTACCTAATTTAAAATTTTTGGAATACAAATACAAACTAAAAATATCTGTTTTCATCGACCCTATGAATTTAGTAAAATAGAGCTGATATTTTCAGACCTTTTGCTACAAAATTATTTGTAACTCCTTGTAGCTAACTCCAATTCATGCAGAACTTGATTTACTTAAAATGAAATTGACACATCTTTCGAATGACACTTATTTTGTATAAATTAGAGCATAAATAGTTATCTAAATAATTGATAGAATGTGCCTCTCAAATTATGCCAGAATCAAGCTTTGGTCGATTTTGCCTCTTTTTGTCTCTTCTCTTTGGAAATCAATTTCAACTAAAACCCTTACTTTAGTTGAGTTTTACATTATTGTCTTAAATTTTTATATACTCTTATCCTTTATTTATTTACACATCTGATTTTATTATGTAAAGTTCATATTTGTGTCGTAATGTTTCATATTAGGCACATGCATTCCATTGTTCCTCATGTGTTTCGCCTTAAATTCTCCTCTTCTTATTTCTTCTCTTTCGAAATCGATTTCAACAAAAACCCTTACTTCAATTGAGCTTTACATTACTGCTCTAAATTCCTATATACTCTTGTCCTGTAATTATTTGTGTACCTGATTTTATTATGTAAAGTTCATATTTGTATCGCAATGTTTCGTATAGGCACATGCATTCTATTGTTCCGCATGTGTCTTCGATATGTCCTAATTTTATTGATCACTATCCTTTTGTACTCTAGTGTTTGTGGGATAAATGTGAACCTTTGCTCGAAATGGTAAAGGAAGCTATGCTTAGAGCCCGCGATGCTCTACCGGCCTCCTATGACTTCACTCAGACATGAGTGGATGAAGCTCCCAGACGTGGGAGACTTATGTTTGGTGGTCATTCAGAAATGCATGGACTATATTATGTTATGATCCTACTTCACCTTCTATATGTTTGACATGATATCTAAAGCTTTGGCTGTATTTCTATGCATGCTTTGGATAAGAATGACATGAATGCAACGTCATGTAACATTTAAGCTTCTATTTATTTTTATTCTTTGATATGTTTCTGAAAGGTTATATGTCTTTGTTATGCCTTGAAATATACCATATGCCATGGATATGCTCCTTATGCCAATGATATACTCCAATTACTTTTCCTCGATTATATGAACAAAACATGCTTTGAACGAAACGACATCATAATTCTGCATTCAAACAAAACATGCTTATGTTTCATCTCATATCTCTACTTTATATTTTGATACCTCATTTGTTAAAAAACTGTCCTCCTTGCTATGGATATGTTGGTCACTTCCTAAGCTTTATATGCTCACCCCGTTGCTATATAAACTTTTCAGGATGGCTTATCACATGCTAAAATATGTAATTTGGGTTGAGGTAGTGGAAAGCTAGAAGATTTTGGGGCAAATCTTTCATACTTGATATGTTGATATTGTATAAGTTCCTTTCGTATGTATCAATGACAATCTAGATTGATGTATCTTGTAAATGTTTGAAAAGTACCTCTCATGTTAGGATTTTGGGAATTTAAGTTAAAATTATGTAATGATATAAATATGTGGTACATGTTGGCTTTGTAATTATATAGATTCTCACAACTATGGATTTATGATGTGGTTATGGTTTAGTTAAGTTGCATTTAGATTTTAAGAATCATTAAGTGACATGATGTATGATTCTAAACTGCACAGGTCTTATGGATTATGGAGTATATAGAAATGACTTGAATGTTTTCTCAATGGCCTCAAATGTGTAATTGGATCCTGAATGGATCGTTGTTGATTGATTAAAAATTCGGTGGAGCGTCATAGAGGTGGTATCAGAGCATGGTTTGAGGATCACTGAGATATTTGATATGTTTGATGTGCAAAAGATATTGAGGTCTAGTGAACTATAGTGATCGATGAAATTTTTTTTTGATGCATTTTAGGAAACTAAGATGACGAAAATATTTGGTCATCCTACTTCATCTACTTTTGATTAATTAAGTGAGATGAAAGGGGTGATCGGGGATATCAAAATCAGAGTAGCGCAGTGGAAGTGTAGTAAGCTTGATCAAATGGTAGCAGAACAATGAAAGTTATTAGAAGTAAATTTTAATTTGAATGATATTAAGAAAGGGCAAGACTCAATGACATTGATAGTAGCCTCTATTCACGTGCAATCTTGATCTTAAATTTTTGTCGAAGGAGGTATGACAAAATTTAAAGGACTAAAATTTTCTTTCAAGGAGGGGAGAGTGTAACATCCCTCATTTTTAAAAATTTTATAAGGGCCCATTTATAATATAGGGACCTAAATATAAATATTAAAAATATAATATGATTTATGAAAAATTCTTATTTAAAGTAAAGAAAAAAAAATAGTAGACATGTGTCACTAGCTAACCTAATGGTGCTATCTAAGTTTGCTCTAAGGATGACACCTAGCCCTTTTGCTTGCTAACTTGCAACATTGCAACCCTTGTGTTAGCCAAAAGTAGTTAAATGAGAGATTAAAGGAGAAACTAAATGTAAACTTAAGATGCTGCAACCAACGTGAGTGTAAGAAGAGAAGAAGAAGAAGCTTTGCTTGAGGTTTTGCATCAACCCCCCCCCCCCCATTTGGGAATCAAATTTATTTAAGGCAAGTATTCTAACCCCATCCCATAGTAATCCTAATCTTTGTTTTCATTTTAATTCTACATAAATTTGAAAGATTTCAGTTGAGAACCATACATTTCTTTTGTTTTAATACAAAGCTATGAATCTATAATTTTTTTGGTAATATGACCTTTATGCATTTTTTCAAACCTAACTTTTAGTTCTAAACTCTGAATTAGGCAAAGTCTAATTCATTTGAAAGTATGCTCAAATATCTTTATTTTGATACCTTGACTGATTTAGAGTTTAAATATTTATCCAGACTTCTATTTCAAATAACCCTACAGATTCTAAAAAACAAGGAGTGTAATTTCTGATCTCTTATTGCTTAACTGCTTATAACTTTATGCTGGAAACTTAGATTCATGTAAAGTATGATTTATTCAAAGCTAGACTCAAAATACTTTCTATATGTACCTGATTTGAAATTTTTGGAATACAAATGCAAACTGAAAATATCTATTTTCATCGACCCTATGGATTCAGTAAAACAAAGCTGATATTTTCAAACCTTTCACTATAAAATTATTTGTAACTCCCTGTAGCTAACTCTAATTCATGCAAAACTTTATTTACCAAAACTAGATTGACACATCTATCGAATGACACCTATTTTGTATAAATTGGAGCATCAATGGTTATCTAAATAATTGATAGAATATGCCTCTCAAATTCTACCAGAATCGAGTTTTGATCAATTTTGCCTCTTTTTGTTTCTTCTCTTTGGAAATAGATTTCAGCAAACACCCTTACTTCAATTGAGCTTTACATTATTGTCTTAATTTCCTATATACTCTTGTCCTTTATTTATTTACACATCTGATTTTATTATGTAAAGTTCATGTTTGTATCGTAATGTTTCGTATTAGGCACATGCATTCCATTGTTTCGCATGTGTTTCGCCTTAAATTCGCCTCTTCTTGTTTCTTCTCTTTGGAAACTAATTTCAATAAAAACCCTTACTTCAGTTGAGCTTTATATTACTACTCTAAATTATTGTATACTCTTGTCCTGTATTTATTTGTGTACCTGATTTCATTATGTAAAGTTTATGTTTGTATCGTCATGTTTCATATAGGCACATACATTTTGTTGTTCCGCATGTGTTTCCGATATGTCCCAATTTTATTGTTCATTATCCTTTTATACTCCAGTGTTTGTGGGATAAATGGAAGCATAGTGAGCTTGATCCAATGGTAGTAGAACAATGGAAGTTATTAGAAGAAAATTTTAATTTGAATGATATGAAGAAAGGGCAAAACTCAATGACATTGATAGTAGCCTCTATTCACGTACAATCTTGATCTTAATTTTTTGTCGAAGGAGGTATGACAAAATTTAGAGGACTAAATTTTTCTTTCAAGGAGGGGAGAGTGTAACATCCCTCATTTTTGAAAATTTTATAAAGGTCCGTTTGTAATATAGGGACCTAAATATAAATATTAGAAATGTAATATGATTTGTGAAAGATTCCAATTTAAAGTAAAGAAAAATAAATAGTGGACATGTGTCACTAGCTAACCTAATGGTGCCACCTTAGTTTGCTCTAAGGATGACACCTAGCCCTTTTCATGCATGCTTGCCAACTTACAACATTGCAACCCTTGTGTTAGCCAAAAGTAATTAAATGAGAGATTAAAGGAGAAACTAAATGTAAACTTAAGATGCTGTAACCAATGTGAGTGTATGAAGAGTAGGGAAGAAGAAGAAGAAGAAGAAGAAGAAGAAGAAGAAGAAGAAGCTTTGCTTGAGGTTTTGCATCAATACCCACCCCCCCCACCCCATTTGGGAATCAAATTTATTTAAAGAAAGTATTGTAACCCCATCCTATAGTAATCCTAATCTTTGTTTTCATTTTAATTCTACATAAATTTGAAAGATTTCAGCTAAGAACCATACATTTCTTTCGTTTTGATACAAAGCTATAAATCTGTAATTTTTTTACTAATCCAACCTCTATTTATTTTTTCATACCTAACTTTTAGTTCTAAACTCTGAATTAGGCAAAGTCTAATTCATTTGAAAGTAGACTCAAAGATCTATATTTTGATACTAGTTTGACTGATTTGGAGTTTAAATACCTATTCAGAATTCTATTTTAATTAACCCTACAGATTCTGGAAAATAGGGACTATAATTTCTAATCTCTTGTTGCTTAACTTCTTATAACTTTATGCTGAGAACTCAGATTCATGCAAAGTATAATTTATTCGAAGCTAGACTCAAAATGCTTTCTATATTTATCTAATTTGAAAATTTTGGAATACAAATGCAAACTGAAAATATATATTTTCATCGACCCTGTGGATTCAGTAAAACAGAGCTGATATTTTCAGACCTTTCGCTACGAAATTATTTGTAACTCCCTGTAGCTAACTCCAATTCATGCAGAGCTTGATTTATCCAAAACTAGATTGAACATCTTTCGAATGACACTTATTTTGTATAAATTAGAGCATAAATAGTTATCTAAATAATTGATAGAATGTGCCTCTCAAATTCTGCCAGAATCGAGCTTTAGTCGATTTTGCCTCTTTTTGTTTCTTCTCTTTGGAAATCGATTTCAGCAAAAACCCTTACTTCAGTTTAGCTTTACATTATTGTCTTAAATTCCTGTATACTTTTGTCCCTTATTTATTTATACATCTGATTTTATTATGTAAAGTTCATGTTTGTATCGCAATGTTTCATATTAGGCACATGCATTCCATTGTTTCGCATGTGTTTCACCTTAAATTCACCTCTTCTTGTTTCTTGTCTTTGGAAATCGATTTCAATAAAAATTCTTGCTTTAGTTGAGCTTTACATTACTACACTAAATTCCTGTATTCTCTTGTCCTGTAATTATTTGTATACCTGATTTCATTATGTAAAGTTCTTGTTTGTATCGCAATGTTTCATATAGGCATATACTTTCTGTTGTTCTGCATGTGTTTCCGATATTTTCTAATTTTATTATTCACTATCTTTTTATACTCCGGTGTTTATGGGATAAATGTGAACCTTTGCTCGAAATGGTAAAGGGAGTTATACTTAAAGCCCACGATGCTCTACCGGCCCCCTATGACTTCACTCAGACATGGGTGGATGGAGCTCCCAGATATGGGAGACTTATGTTTGGTGGTCATTCAAAAATGGATGGACTGTTAGGATCGGAGCGGCACTAAGAGGGGGGGGGGGGGGGGGTGAATTAGTGCAGCGGATTAAAACTTGTAAATTCGAAAATGATTCCGTCAAATGCAAGGGGATTTCGTTTTGATAGTAGCTTGAGTAAAGTAAAAATCTAAAACTCGCTGCTGTGTAGATAACGATTGCAGAAAGGTAAGTACTCACACATTCAATGAACACGCCAATTTAAAGTGGTTCGGTCAAATGACCTACATCCACTTGCGAAGCCTTCTTCAATGAGGCTTCTTACTTCCACTAGCAAATCTCTTTGAAGGGGAAGGACAAATACCCCTCTTACAACCTTTTACAAGTTGTTCATACTCTTACAAATTTTTGAAGAGAAAGAAGGAGGTGAACACTCAAGTAATTGAAAACAAGACTTACTAAAGACTTTTCCAAGACTTTTATCTCAATCTATCGCTTTCACAAAAGTTGTAATCTCAGTTGAGAATTGAGGGGTATTTATAGGCCCAAAGAGGATTCAAATTTGGGCTCTAAATTTTGAATTCTCTTGGGTTTCTGAGGCTAGAGGTGCTACCGCCTGTTAGTGGCGGTGCTACCATCTGTCAGTGTTTGACACTGATAGTGTACTGGCGGTGCCACTGCCCGACCTCTCGGGTTTTGGGCGGTGCCACCGCCCAGTCTAGCGATGCCACCGCCTAGTCTGGCGATGCCACTGCTCGACCTCTCGGGCTCTGGGCGGTGCCACCGCTTGACCTCTCAGGCTTTGGGTGTAAGCATAAAAATCTGTAATTATGCTAAGTCAATAATGCGGAATTAACCTATATGCCAGGATTGAAATCAATACATAGATCTAATTATACGATGCGTACCTTTTGATGCCATCCGTTCAGAGATCTTGTTTGATCTGCTCAACACCATGATCCAAGATTGCTGCAGGCTCCGTCTTTAATCCGATCGCGCTGCGGAATCTGCAGGGAGTGCGAAGAGTAGACCCTTTCTCCTCTCTTCCTATCCTTTCACAGGATCACACAGATTGATGGATTTGGGGAGAGGGTTTTGGGGAGAGAGTCGAGGAGAATAACTGAATTCCTCAACGGAGAGATGCGTCTATACGTGTCAACGTTATAACGCTCTAATACACTAACACCCTCTCAACCCGTAGAGATCCTGTCTTTTTATAGGCGAGAGCAGAGGGTCTACGATGAGATGAGATCTCAGAAGATTTCCTCCATATCTCCGAGGAATCGTTCCGTAGTGGACTTAGTCTATATTGGCTAAAATATCGCAACGGAACCCAATTAGTTATTCTATTATATATCTTATTCAATTATAAAAGGGCCACATATTCTAACATTCTCCCACTTGGCTCATTAATTGATAAGATATAAAAGAGATACAAAATCAAAACAAACAAAACAAAAATTTGTTTGAAAACAATTTTACCTAATTGGATTCCAAGAAATTTTGAAAAGCATTTTATACATGGCCATGTTTTAAAAATAAGCCAATAAGTCCAATAATCACAATAATACTATATTAAGTCCAACTATCAATGCGAGTCATAGCGGTTGTATTTCATCAATGTCATACTCCCTTCTATGTACCACAACATTGTTAGTCTTTCCTAACATAGTCCATAATGACCCCTGTAATTTGTCTTGTCAAGATAATCCTGTTATTACATTCAACCATAATATGCATAAACATAAATGTAAACAGGATAGCAGAAACAGATAACTTTAATAGCATCCACATAAACATGCATCACCATATCCTTTATGACTTGCTCACAAGCCCCATTCTAAGAACATGTTCTTTGAATATTTTGCACTGTAAGGCTTTTGTCAATGGATCAGCAATCATCATAGTGGTGCTCAAGTTCTCAATTGACACTTGCTGTTTCTGGACTCTTTCTCTAACCACCAAGTACTTTAACTCAATGTGCTTGGAACCACTAGAGTACTTGCCATTCTTAGAGAAGAAAACTGCTGCAGTGTTATCATAAAATATCTTCAGCGGCTTGGCAATTGAGTTGACCACACCAAGTCCTGAGATAAAATTTCGCAGCCATAAAGCTTGATTTGTGGCCTCAAAGCATGCCACAAATTCAGCTTCCATTGTTGATGATGCAATAAGCGATTGCTTTGCACTTTTCCAAGAAATTGCCCCATCAGCTAACATAAATACAAATCCTGAAGTGGACTTCCTGCTGTCGAGGCAATTTGCAAAATCAGCATCTGAATATCCAGTTACTTCAAGCTGATCAGATCTCCTATATGTGAGCATATAATCTTTTGTCCCTTGTAGATATCTCATTACTTTCTTTGCAGCTTTCCAATGTTCCATTCCTGGGTTGCTTTGATATCTTCCCAACATTGCAACTGCAAAACTGATATCTGGTCTTGCACAGGTTTGAGCATATAGTAGACTTCCAACTGCGCATCCATAAGGAATATTCTTCATTTGATTCTTTTCTAAGTCATTTCTTGGGCACTGGTTTTGACTGAATTTTTCACCTTTAGTAATAGGTACATCATTGGTTGAGCAAAGCTGCATATTAAATCTCTCCAAGATACGATCAATATATCATTTCTGAGACAATCCTAATAATCCTTAAGATCTATCCCTGAATATCTCAGTGCCAATGACATAGGATGCCTCATTCATATCAACCATCTTAAAGTTCTTGTTGAGAAATATCTTGGTTTCATGCAATAAACCAAGATCACTACTGGCAAGTAAAATATCATCCACATATAAGACCAATATAATAAACTTGCTCCCACTTACCTTCAGGTATATACATTGATCAACAGTGTTTTCCTTAAATCCGAAGGAAGTAATGGTATTATGAAACTTTATATACCATTGTCTGGAAGCTTGTTTAAGGCCATAAATGGATTTCTTAAGTTTACAAGCCCAACTTTCTTTTCCCTTTTCTATGAATCCTTCAGGTTGTTCCATATAGATTTCCTCATCCAGATCCCCGTTCAGAAATGCCGTTTTCACATCCATCTGATGCAACTAAAGATCATAATAAGCTACTAATGTCATAACGATTCTCAATGAGTCCTTTTTAGAAACAGGAGAAAAAGTCTCATTATAGTCGATGCCTTCCTTCTGAGAAAAACCTTTGGCCACAAGTCTGGCTTTATATCGTTCGATATTGCCCGTTGAGTCGCGTTTTGTCTTAAAGACCCATTTACAACCGACTCTTTTACAATGATTGGGCAATTCAACGAGATCCCAGACATCATTCTGTACCATTGATTTTAACTCTTCTTTCATTGCATCATACCATTTTTCAGAATCGTTACTTTCTATGGCTTGTGAAAACGATAAGGGGTCTCTTTTTATTCCTATATCATAATCTGATTCTTGTAGATATACAACATAATCATCAGAAATGGCATGTTTCCTTTTCCTTTGAGATCTTCTCAAATCTGCCAATTGTGATTGTTCTACAAGATCATCAGCGGCGACATCAACATCATGTGAGAGTTCTTGGATGTTATTTTGTTGTTCACCCTCATCAATACTCTCATTAATTTGAGGAACAACAATCTCTCGGACAGGAGATGATATGGGAGAATTAACCTGAATCTCCTTAATATCAAAATTAATCCTTCGAGATTTTTCACTCCCACCGATTTCGCCATTTTCTAGGAATTTTGCATTACCAGATTCTACTATTCTCATACTATGATTAGGGCAATAAAATCTGTATCCCTTGGATTTTTCTAGATAACCAATAAAATATCCTGAAATAGTTCTTGGCTCCAATTTCTTTTTATGTGGATTGAATACTCTTATCTCTGCAGGACACCCCCCATATATGTAGATATCTTAGACTGGGTTTCCTACCAGTCCATAACTCAAATGGAGTCGATGAAACTGACTTGCTAGGAACCCTGTTCAAGATGTACATAGCTGTCCTAAGAGCTTCACCCCAAATCGACTCAAGTACAGAGGAGTAACTCATCATGCTCCTAACCATATCCATCAGAGTACGATTTCGCCTTTCAACAACACCGTTCTGCTGTGGCACACCTGGTAATGCATATTGAGCACAAATACCCCGTTGTTCTAGGAATCTAGCAAAAGGACCAATATTCTGACTAGATCCATCATATCTGCCATAAAATTCACCACCTCTGTCAGATCTGACAATTTTAACTTTTCTATCTAATTGTCTCTCAACCTCATTTATGTATACTTCAAGAGTATCAACGGCTTGAGACTTTTCATGTATTAGATAAACTTTGCAATATCTGGACAGATCATCTATAAATGTGATAAAATATTTTTCTCCACTAAAACAAGAAATATGGAGTGGTCCGCAGATATCAGTATGAATAATCTCAAGGAGTTCTTTACTTCTTGTGGCATTTTTCTTTATTTGTTTAGTTTGCTTTCCCTTAATGCAATCTATACAAATATCAAAATCAGTGAAGTCTAAATGTTCCAAAATATTATCCTTCACTAATCTTTCAATTCTTTCCTTGGAGATATGCCCCAATCGTCTATGCCACAATATGGAAGATCTTTCATTATTGAAACTACGTTTCAATCCAACATTTGATTGCAGGGTCATTAGTGTCTTTGCAAACTCAAGATCCAAATTAATTCTGTACAAACCATCACAAAGAATTCCAGAACCAACTTTTATTGAATCGTAAAATATGCTGAGTTTGCCACTACCAAAAGAAATACAATATCCCAACTCATTAATTCTAGAAAGAGAAATCAAATTTCTAGAAATTGTAGGGACATAACATGTGTCAATAAGATCCATCAAGTGACCCGTCTCTAAGCGTAGACGATAAGTTCTCATTGATATCACTTTCACTTTAAGACGATTTCCCATAATGATGAATCTTTCATGTTCTTTTGGTTTCCGAATTGAAAGGAATCCCTGCATGTTATTTGTAACATGAGTTGAAGCACCGGAATCAATCCACCAAGTGTTAGAAGGAACTTCTGTAATGTTTGATTCGAAACATACAAAGGTCGAGTTAATACCTTTCTTTTCGAACCAAGTCTTGCGTTTAATGCAATCCTTCTTCACATGTCCTTTCTTGCCACAAAAGAAGTACTTTACATTAAAGGCTTTCTTTTCATTAGTCTGTTTAACATTTCCAAACTTAGCAAATCTCTTTGATGGATGATGCTTCAACTTTCTTTTCTTATTACCACCTCCTTGAGTAGTCATCATGACATTATATGAATTTTCCTACCTTAATCTCAATTCTTCCTGAACACACATGCTAGTCAACTCATTCAAGTCCCACTTATCCTTATTTGTATTATAGTGAATCTTGAATGGGCCAAACTAAGAAGGAAGAGAATTAAGAATAAATTGCACGAGGAAAGATTCATCAACATTCATGCCTAATGTTTTAAGTTTTGCAGCTTTGTCAGCCATATTGAGGATATGATCCTGAATTCCTCGAGTACCATCATATTGAGCCGTAGTCAGTTCTTTTATCAATGTGCCAGCCAATGACTTATCAGCAGATTTAAATATGTCTTCAATAACCTTTAAATATTCCTTTGCGCTAGTTGCAATCGGTAATGAAGTCTTTATGTTATTTGCAATTGTCATTCTTATGAACATTAAACTAAGCCTATCAGATCTTTCCCAAGCCTTCATTTCATTAACTTGTTCTGCAGTACTTTCATCAGTCAAGTCTGCAGGCTTTTCAACAAGTAATGCTAGATCAAGATCTAATACACCCAGTGTGAATTGCACATGCTCTAACCATTCTGAATAATTTGATCCAAAAAGTACAGGGACACTTGAAGCATATGAATGTATATGCGGAAGTACCACTGTAAAAAGATATATAACAACATTAATGCTTTGAGTTTGTCAAAAATTGATGAACTATTGATATCATCTATATTACACCTTTGGGTGAAATATTGACATATCTAGTGTTCACTCAAGAATATTTTTGGAGGACTGATACCATCCTTGAGGAATAGGTATTGTTACCTTTGGGTATACAACCCTAAACTGCAAGGATATCTAAAATAGTATCATCCTACCCCATCACATAATTATTTGAATTAGATTCTCCTTTGGGATTATCTAAATCTCATAATTATATATGCCATTATGAATATTATTTCTTTAATATCATTTAGGACTCATTCTTTAATATTATTTTATAAGTCATTAGTCCAGGTCACTTTGGTGGCTTCAAGACTAATGCCATGATATAAAATAAAAATGTCCTATAAATGATAAAACTTTTATTGTAATTCATATCACAAAAGTCTATCATCCTAGGCCACTTTGGCAACTACTAGTCAGATAGAACTTAGGGAAATGAATTACAAATAATATTCATCAATTTATTTAATTTTTGCTAAGTAATTCAATAATAAAATGACCATAATAATTATTGAATACTAATGCAAAACAGTTCAATAATAAAGAACAATAATAATTATTGAATATTAATATAAAATAATTCAATAATAAATAACCATAATAATTATTGAATAATAATGTAAAAAAATTCAATAATAAAATAACAACAATAATTATTGAACATTTATATAAAGCAGTTCAATAATAAATTACCATAATAATTATTGAACTTTAATACAAAGCAATTCAATAATAAATAACAATAATAATTATTGAAATTTAATGCTAAGAAGTTCAATAATAAATAACCATAATAATTATTGAACATTTATGTAAAGCAGTTCAATAATAAAATAACCATAATAATTATTGAACTTTAATAAAACTCATATGATAATTTCAAACATATACATGTGAATAAATAAATAAAAATTCCAAAAACAATAATTGGATTTTAATTTTATTTACCACATATATAATGAATAATTCATATGAGAAAACCATAAAATAAACCATAATTTATAGTTTTTTTTTAATCAAAATTAAATCCAATCAAATAATCAAAAAATATAATCATGATTAAAATTAATCATAATTATAATAAATGATATTTATCAATTTTATAATTGAGAATATAACCTAAATTTCTCAATTTCATAATGATAAAAACCGAAAATATTTGATAGGATATAAATTGAAAATATGCGAATGGCAGAACTGTAATTTGGCAGAAATTAGACCTGAGGGCAAAACCGTAAATATGTTGACAGAACATAAACTGTAATTACGATATTTGCAAAGGGTAAAACTGTAAATTTTCAAAAACCCTAGCCTCGAGGACAAAAACGTAAATATGCCAAAACCCTAATATGCCATCGCCGCCGCCGCCTGCGTGAGCGGCGCCGCCGCCGCCTGCGTGGACGGCGCTGCCGCTGCTGCCTGCGGCTTGGCCGCTAGTACGCGGCTGCGGGCTGCCGCCTATGCGCGGCTGCCAGCGACCGCCTGTGCGCGGCTGCCAGCGACCACTTGTGCGCCGCTGCCAGCACGCGGCCGCCGCCTGTGCACGGCCAACTCACGCATGGTCGCCACCTGGGTTGTCTGCCTGCGTGCAGCCGACCGTCGCATGGACGGATTCTGGCCGTGTGCGACCGGGGTTCTGTGATGCCGTCGCACGGACGGGGTTCTGTGATGCCATCACACGGACGGGGTTCTGTGATGCCGTCACACGGACGGGGTTCTGTGATGCCGTCACACGGACGGGGTTCTGTGATGCCGTCACGTGGACGAGTTCTGTAATGTCGTCACGTGGACGAGTTCTGTAATGTCGTCACGTGGACGAGTTCTGTAATACCGTCACGTGGACGAGTTCTGTAATGTTGTCACGTGAACGAGTTCTGTAATGCCGTTATATAGGACAGGTTCTGTGATGTCCGCATATGGGACGGGTTCTGTGATGTCCGCATATGGGACCGATTCTGTGATGTCCGCATATAGGACGGGTTCTGTGATGTCCGCATATGGGACGGGTTCTGTGATGCGCATGCTACTCGGCGTAACCGCAGATTTACAGCGAGGTCGACGGTGACCATTACTGCTTAGCAATTCTTGGAAGATAAAGGTAATTATGCATCGTAAATTAATTTACAGATCTAATGCATGATTTCAAAAACCGGGCTCTGATACCAATTGTAAGCATAAAAATCTGTAATTATGCTAAGTCAATAATGCGGAATTAATCTATATGCCAGGATTGAAATCAATACATAGATCTAATTATACGATGCGTACCTTTTGATGCCATCCGTTCAGAGATCTTGTTTGATCTGCTCAACACCGTGATCCAAGATTGCTGTAGGCTCCGTCTTTAATCCGATCGCGCTGCGGAATCTGCAGGGAGTGCGAAGAGTAGACCCTTTCTCCTCTCTTCCTATCCTTTCACAGGATCACACAGATTAATGGATTTGGGGAGAGGGTTTTGGGGAGAGAGTCGAGGAGAATAACTGAATTCCTCAACGGAGAGATGCGTCTATACGTGTCAACGTTATAACGCTCTAATACACTAACACCCTCTCAACCCGTAGAGATCCTGTCTTTTTATAGGCGAGAGCAGAGGGTCTACGATGAGATGAGATCTCAGAAGATTTCCTCCCATCAAGGATATCTCCGAGGAATCGTTCCGTAGTGGACTTAGTCTATATTGGCTAAAATATCGCAACGGAACCCAATTAGTTATTCTATTATATATCTTATTCAATTATAAAAGGGCCACATATTCTAACACTGGGTGGTGCCACCACCCAGTCCGGCGGTTCCATCGCCCGACCTTACGGGTCACTGGTTGGGCTTCAAGTTCGGCCCAAACCGAGTCACATTCGGGCCCCGTTGGCCCATAACCAGGATATATGATTATTCCTTAATCCTAACCCTAATTACATGCAAATTACGTAACTGAAAATATAGTCCTAAGCAATTTTTAAATGGTAAGCATCGAGTCTCGTTCCGGCGAGCATTTCGACGATCTTCCGGTGGACTTCCAATGCACCTTCGGATTTTTCCGGTGGACTCCCAACAGGCTCCTGATCTTGTGGCGAGTTTAGTGAGTAGTCGAGCCTTCTCGGTGATCTCTGCGAACCTCAGACGATCTCTTCGGCGGACTTCCGAAAACTCCAACACGTCCCCGATTTCTTCTCGGTTGGCTCCGGCAGCATCTCCGATAGCATGACTTAATATACATCGATAGCATGACTTATATGAATTGCAAAAGCTTGTGTAATTCAAATGTCTTATATGCCTTGCAAAAATCTTTGAGAATATCGCAAGATCTTAGATTGGTTGATCATATGAAATCATGCCTCACATTTAATTCATGTTGAAAATTTTTATCTCTAGTCGAAGTGATAATTGTCTTTTATCATTCGACTTGAAAATAATTTTCATAGCTGAAAATTATGAGAAATACGAAGTTTTGTATTTGCTCGTGCTTAAAAAGAATAACGATAAGTTCAACGGATAGAACTTATTAGTTTATGCTTAAATTCAAAGAGATGGAATTTAAGTATTTTTATCTTCTCACAATATGGCAGATAGATAGGGGGAGTTATGTTTAACTCCGTCATCAATTGATTGTCATAATAAAAAAGAGGGAGATTATTGAATCTCAGATTTTGATGATGAAATCAATCGATGGGTTAATTGATCTAATCCATATTATTGAGTTAAGTGTGTACGATTAACTATGATAGCCTGAAAACATAAAGCAAGGAAACTAGAGTCAAGTTCGATGGGTGTTTGAGAGTCCGAAGATCAAAATGGTACAAGACATATAAGACATTTGAATTACACAAGCTTTTACAATTCATATAAGTCATACTATCGATGTGTATTAAGTCTTGCTATCGAAATGGTACAAGTCACCACAAGTCATGTTTTGCAATTCTTCTCCCCCTTTGTCATCAACAAAAAGGAGAGAGACTTTAAGCGTATAATTTATGATCATAAAACCAGTGGAAAAGGAATTCAGCATTAAGATTGATCATACAAAATTCAGTATTTATCCGAAATTTATAAAAAAATAAGCATTCATCTAGAATTTTAAAAATTCATTTTTTATTCAAAATACATCTCAAAAAAGAAAAAGTTCTGCTTTCATTCAAAGGAAAGAAGATGACAAAATTCTAACATGGCATTAAGAGTAATTATACAAGGATCGCATGTCAAAGTAACATAATAAGAAGGTATATCGACTAATCGATAGGAGGAAATCCATAGTTCTTATACATGACATCTATTTTTTTATTCATTTATCACAATTCCTTCAAAATTTTAATTTACTAAATTTGAATTTGCTCTTGCTGTGATTTGAGTTGGTCTTACTATGATTTGATCTGATGCAATTCTGCTATAATAAGTTCTTCAGAAGATGAAGCAGGAGCTGAAGGTGCTGCTCCAAAGGGACTTGGAGGAGGAGATTCATTTCCCCTAAAGATTGGTGTTTCAGGGTGTTCTACTGGTTGGGGAATTGAATCAGACCTTCTAGGTTGTCTAACCCATATACCATTGCTAAATGTGCATCTAAGTCTTTTCACTAGGTTTCTATTGATGGTGTTATATCGATCACTTTGAATTATTTCTTCATCGGGTGAGACACAAATGTCATGGGCAAGTATAAATCGAGTGATTAACCCCCCATATGGTAATATAGTGTCTTTAGCTATAATATCTTGCATGTGTTGTCGGATTGTGTATCTAAAATAGTTTTGTTGACCGATCATAATTCAATACATGGTGCTTATCTCTATTTGACTCATTTCATCAAGATGAAATTGCTTAGGGAGTATAATACTTGTTATGATGTGATGAAGAATTTTAGAATTAAAGAGCAGTAAGTACTCGTAACTTTTGGGTATCATGCCTAGGTTTGGATTTGCAAAAATAGTTTCTAAGGCTTCGGAGTAAGTTGCTCCGATTACATTGACATCCCATTTCCTCTAAAATAACAACCCCTATCTTTTTCGGTAATTCATATTAGTTTACAAATAGTGCTATCAAAGATTTTAATTGGTGTTCCTAAAAGGTAGGTACTTAAGCTATTATTTTCCATACACAGGTTTGTATAAAATAACCTCACTAACCTAGGATAAATTGGTTCATTGATTTATAGGAGAGGTAAGGCATCTAAATGTGCAAACTATCTAATGGGTTCTAGGTTTCCTAGTTCATCTAGATTAACATGCTTGCCCTTATGTATAGTACGTGTTTCAAAATTAGGAAACCTAAGAGCTTCTTCATTAGATCTAAAAATGTGTTGGTCATATGAATCTCTTTCCACCCTTTTCCCTTTCGTTGTAGTTGATCTTTTAGGAGCCATTATCTAGACAAGATGATGGATCAAAAATATGAAACTGTGAAGAGTAAGCAAAATAATGAGAAGAGGAAGGAAAGATTTCATATTTTACCTTATGAAGAATTCCTTGAAAGATAGAGAGCTTGAACCAACAAGAATCCCTCTCCTAGGCTTCTAAAGGTTGGAATGAGGGTTTTGAAAGGTTATGGGAGAGCTTGAGGCAGCTTCTCACAGGTTGGGGGTGGTTCCACCACCGGCCCTATCCCCTCCTTTTATAAAGGGGATCTCGGGCGGTGCCACCGCCAATTCGAGCGATGCCATCGCTAGCATGTCAAGGAATTTTTTTTTTTTTCTTCAGCGGTGTTTGGCTCAAGATAAGATAGGATCTTGGTTATACTTTAATATGTCATTTGGAATCAAAAGAGAAGGAGGAAATCAAATCCACGAAAGAATGAAAAGAGTATAAAAAAAACTTTTCAAAAAATACATTCAAACAAGCTTATTCTCGGAGACAATTTAGCATGCCTAGTTCCCTTCTAATGAATTCAAATTGATCTTCATTTAAGGCTTTTGTAAAGATGTCTGCTAATCGATGCTTTGTGTCAATAAACTCTAGAACGTCATTATTGTTAAGGATATGATCGCGTATGAAATGATGCCTAACGTCGATATGCTTAGTTCTAGAGTGTTGAATTGGATTTTTGGTAAGACATATGGCACTTGTATTATCACATTTTATGGGAATGTTTTTCAAGTGAATTCCATAGTCTTCTAATGTATTCTTCATCCAAACAACTTGGGCACAATATGCACTTGCAGCAATGTATTCAACTTCCGCCGTAGATAGTGCAACTGAGTTTTGTTTCTTGGAAGTCAAAGAAACAAGTGCATGTCATAAAAATTGGCATGATCCGGATGTACTTTTTCTATCTATCCTGCATCTGCCAAAATCAGCATCTGCATAAGCTATTAAATCAAATTTATCGAATTTCGGATACCACAATCCTGAATTTGGAGTTCCTTTAAGATATCTAAATATTCTTTTATACTCTTAAGATGAGATAATTTAGGATTAGATTGAAACCTAGCGCAAAGTCCTACACTAAACATTGTTGGGAAATCATGGGGGCGACATCACATGCGCAGCGGAAGAACAAGAAAACAAAATCCCCGATTCCCAAAAAGATGTTCGTCGTCGTGCGAAGATTGGTGCGCAAAAATCCGCAAAACATAAAACTGCGTATAGAGATTGTGTTACCTAGGGAGATCGTATATCCCTATTTCCTTGCAGATCCTTAGGAGGGGGTGAAGGAGGTCAAGCGTCCTCCTCTCTAGCGGTGATCCACACAGCAGGGTTGCGACGACGCTCCTCAAAACTCCAGGCCTACTCTGAGGTGGAGAGGGAGAGGAGAATAGGAAAGGCAAGCAAAGACTCTAGCCTATGAGGCTGTGAATCCCTCCTATTTATAGAGATCCCATGTCAAACCCTAATGGGTCCTTCCCTAGTGGGTATTGGATCTGCATCCAATAAGACAAGGGCTCCGTCGGATATCTCATATCCGAACCTCTACTCATCGCAATGCCTACCATATGTGTATGACCCTCTAGGCCCAATATCGAGCTGGCCATGAGTCATACCTGTCAGAACTTCTTCTAACTCAGTGAATTATTATCTCTGTAATAATTCACTCGACTCATCGACTACGGACGTACTAGGCCACTACGCCGTAGTCCCCAGACGATACAGGGGAATCCAATCCATTGGACCTGTCTGTCCTCAGTTACCATGTACCTGTAGTCCCTCATCCATATAATATCCCAAAGACCGTATATCGAGCATGGTGCTGTCAGACCCATACGGTTTCTACTCGAGTCTCGCTCTAATCGGATTCTCCCGGAGAACTCTTTCTCTCTCAACCCGAATGACCCTGGCTAGGGATTTGTCTGAGCAAGAACACATAGGATATTCCTCTCATGACGCCGAGAGTGGATGATCCTCTATTGACACTCAATAGCCCTCGTAAGGTCGACTACCACTCCCAATGACCAGCTGTACTAGATCTGGGGACAGCCAAACCTATAAGTCTGGTATCAAAGAGTGGAGCACTCATACAGGACATCCTTGGTGTCTCAAGTCTAAGGACCAGATACACCACTAGGACTACGGAATCGCTGTCTGACAATAAGGCATCATCAACCATCCAGCATTTCATAAGCGGATCAATCAGTGAACTCATTCTCCAATGAGCACCTGTACTGTATCCCTAGTGTCCCTACACGAGCAACTATGAGACCAACTGCATCCATCATATGGACGGGTATACAGCACACCAGTCTGTCTGGTTATCACGATGTCCCTCTCGAGTAACCTATGACCGGGATTATTTAGGATATGTGTTTAAAGGTGAATCGATCTCATTATCGTGATCTCATCACGATCCGATTCCCATTGCACAAATCCAAGGACATCACAATATATATATGCATTTATGCAATAGTTATAAAGTGATATACGCCAAAATATAATAAGCAAAAAGATTCTGTATCAAGTCACACGTGCCATCACTCACGTGATTGACTTGCTGGGCACCTATGACTAGCAATCTCCCACTTGACCTAAAGCCAATCACCTATGTGTCTGATCCCCATCAGACTCCTGTGACGCTCAAAGACAAAATGAGACAACGGCTTTGTCAGTGGATCTGCAATGTTATCTTCGGATGGAACTCTTTCCACTACTACATCTCCTCGGGTTACGATCTCCCTGATAAGCTGGAACCTCCTCAGAACACTTCTGATGAGACCCGGGTTCCCTTATTTGAGTAATCACCCCATAGTTGTCGCAATATAAGGAAGTCGACTTCTCGCTATTCGGAACGACTCCCAAATCTGTGATGAACATCTTCACCCAGACTCCCTCTTTTGCTGCATCTGATGCAGCAATGTACTCCGCCTCTGTGGTCAAGTCAGCAGTGGTATCTTGCTTGGAACTCTTCCAGCACACTGCTCCTCCATTCAAGGTGTACACATACCCTGAATTCAACTTGCTATCATCGACATCAGACTGAAAACTTGAGTCAGTGTAGCCTTCAACCTTAAGGCTATTACCTCCATATACTAGTAAAAGATCCTTAGTCCTTCTCAAGTACTTAAGGATACACTTTACTGCTTTCCAGTGCTCCAAGCCTGGATCCGCCTGATACCTGCTCGTGACACTCAGAGCATGCGCTATATCAGGCCTAGTACATAGCATGGCATACATGATAGACCCTATTGCTGAGGCATAAGGTATCATATCCATGTTCGCCCTTTCTTTTGGAGTCTTTGGGGATATACTCGTAGAAAGCGATATCCCATGTCTCATCGGTATGAGACCTCTCTTGGAATTTTCCATGCCAAACCTTTTGACAATAGTTTCTATGTACCTGGACTGGGACAAGCCAAGCATCCTCTTGGATCTATCTCTATAGATTCTAATCCCCAAGATATAGGATGCTTCCCCTAAGTCCTTCATGGAGAAGTGTCTAGATAACCAAGCCTTTACTGTGGATAGCATTCCTATGTCATTCCCAATGATGAGGATGTCATCCACATATAACACCAAAAAGGTGATAGTGCTCCCACTTACCTTTCTGTATACACAAGGCTCATCTTCGTTCTTAACGAAGTCATAAGATCTGATTGCCTCATCAAATCTTATGTTCCAACTTCGGGAAGCTTGCTTTAGTCCATAAATGGATCTAAGCAACCTACACACCTTATCTGGGCAGTTCTTGGACACGAATCCCTCAGGTTGCATCATATACACCTCCTCCTCGAGGTTCCCGTTGAGGAATGCGGTTTTCACATCCATCTGCCAGATCTCATAATCATAGTGTGCTACAATAGCCAATAGAATTCTGATGGATTTTAGCATTGCTACGGGTGAGAAAGTTTCGTCGTAGTCAACACCTTGCCTTTGACGATACCCCTTAGCCACTAGCCTTGCTTTATAGGTCTCTACCTTTCCATCTACTCCGATCTTTTTCTTAAAGATCTACTTGCAACCGACGAGTACAATACCTTCGGGCGCATCAACTAGGTTCCAAACCTTATTGGAGTACATAGAATCCATCTCAGAATTCATGGCTTCTTGCCACTTCCCGGAGTCTATACTCATAATAGCCTCCTCGTAGGTCTGAGGATCAATATCCTTTATATCCTCTGCTCTAATATGTCCCACATATCTCTCAGGAGGATGGGATACTCTATCAGACCTGCGTAAAGTTGATACTTGTGTATTAGGTACCTGAACAGACTCGGGCTGTAGAGTGGTGCTTGAGCTTGGTTCTCCAACCTCGCTCAATTGTATCATTCTCCCACTGTCTCCGTCAAGAATGTGTTCCTTCTCAAGGAACATTGCTCTCTTAGCTACAAAGACCTTTTGGTCCTCGAGATGATAGAAATAATACCCACAAGTTTCCTTGGGGTATCCCACAAATTTACATCGCTCTGTCCTTGATTCTAACTTATCGGGGTTGTGTCTTTTAACATGGGCAGGGCAGCCCCAAATCTTAACAACCTTAAGATCAGGCTTCTTCCCTTTCCATATCTCATATGGTGTAGACACTACCGACTTAGTTGGAACTCTGTTCAGAAGGTAAGCTGCGGTTTCTAGGGCATATCCCCAGAATGAGATGGGTAGGTCAGCGAAACTCATCATGGACCGTACCATATCTAATAATGTACGATTTCTCCTTTCAGAGACACCATTGAGCTGAGGTATATAAGGAGGTGTCCATTGGGATAATATCCCATGGTCCTTGAGGAACTGAGTAAACTCTGTACTTAAGTACTCACCTCCTCGATCTGATCGAAGAGTTTTGATACTCTTTCCAGTCTGGTTCTCCACCTCATTCTTATACTCTCTGAATTTCTCAAAGGCCTCGGACTTGTACTTCATTAAGTACACATATCCATACCTTGAGAAATCATCAGTAAATGTAATGAAGTAGGAGTAACCTCCAATGGCATGAGTTGACATGGGTCCACATACATCACTATGTATGAGTTCCAACAACTCAGTGGCTTTCTCTCCAGTTCCACTAAATGGAGAGTTGGTCAGTTTTCCACAAATGCAAGGCTCACAAGTTGCATATGACACATAGTCGAATGGATCTAGATATCCATCATTTAGCAACTTTTGAATCCTTCTTTCATGGATGTGACCTAGCCTACAATGCCATAGGTATACACTGTTTACCTCCTCTCGTTTCCTCTTAGACACTTACATTCATGATATGTGGAGTAGTGTCTTGCATAAACAAACCTTTATACAATATTCCTCTCGTCAATCTCCCATCGGCTTTGCTAGAATTTACAATAAATTGTAGATGTGATAAGAAATATTGGTATCCAATACCAATGCACTGTCACAAAAATCTAACAATTGGAGATTGATCATGAATGTACCTGAAGCTTCATCAAGCTTTTGTTTCGCCCTTTCTGCAAGGTACTCTTTGCAGTTTCTCTTCCAATGCCCATCTTTACCACAGTGGAAGCACTGGCCTTTGTCCTTTGCTGGGTCTTTCTTAGCAACCTTTGCTTTACCTTGTTTGCCCTTGCCCTTTCCCTTCTTAAGGGACCTTTCTGCTTTCCTTTTCTTTCTAGTCTCACTAGTGTAGAGAACTGGCTTCTCTTTCTTAATAGTACTCTCTACCTCCCTCAACATATTGAGGAGCTCTGGGAGAGTCACCTCAAGCTTGTTCATATTAAAATTCATTATGAACTATGAAAAGGAATATGGTAGGGACTGAAGCACAATGTCCACACACAAGTTATCCTCTAAGACCATTCCTAGACCTATGAGTTTCTCTATCCACTCAATCATCTTTAGGACATGGTTCTGAACCGATGTCCCCTCAGTCATCCTAGTGCGGAAAAGGCTCTTAGATATCTCATATCATTGAGTCCTTCCCTGTTCCTCAAACAATTTGCGGACATGTAGGAGAATGGATCTGGCATCTATCTTTTCATGTTGTCTTTGTAACTCTGGAGTCATAGAGCCCAACATATAGCACTGAGCAAGAGTGGAGTCATCAATGTACTTCACGTAGCGAGCGATCTCATCCTCGCTTGCCCCTTCTTCGGGCGTAGGCATCACTGTATCAAGGACGTACACGATTTTCTTCGCTGTGAGAACAATTCTCAAGTTACGGAGCCAATCCGTATAATTTGGACCAGTGAGGCGGTTGACATCAAGTATGCCACGTAAGGGATTTGAAAGCGACATTTTCTGAAAATAAAGATGTAGCAGAAATGAATAATATGCAGATTTTGCAAGAAATAAACTATCAAGATATGGACTTCTATCTTAATATGCTCCCACTATTTTACTAACGAGTCACGCGACACCCTCAGCACGTGAAACGGAAGTCTCCGGCAGACTTCTAGTGGGGATCAGGATCCAATCAGCATCTTAGTGTAACCTCGAGGGACTCGACCAATCACACTAAGCCTAAAAGGTGGGCAACTCTTGCCGATCACAACTCCTTGTGATTCCCGTCCTGTTCGGCCTCCGAATCACCATGGCCTCGAGGGACTCGACCAACCATGATGCTCGGTTAAGTCAACACTTTCGTTACAAGATGAGTCTGATTTGATGATATACCCTCGAGGGACTCGACCAAGCATATCATGCCCTCAGGTCACCGGTGACATCTCTATGTCGTAAGCAAGATAGCGAATCGCGATATAGGTGAGTCTCGAGGGACTCGACCAACTCAACCTACACCGGGATTCGGTTCCTACTCATAACGATGGAAGGCCACGTGGGTCAATCTAATTGCCTCACGTTTACCGACTTAATATTATCGAGAGATGTTTCTATGATTTGGTCTCCTAATATGACATGTCACACATATACATATTTAATATATATCTACATCGCATGCAAATATATATACATATCTAGTATGTGTATAAGCAATCACACTAGATGATCATGGACCACAACCTAATATGATTAGGCCCGAGCCAGTAGGCCTAATCACTCACATCAAGATCTATGTGTGCAACGGTGCAAGTCCATGCCCTGTGATCGTCCATCTCGTCCTCGTCAGTTTCGTCGACATCTTGATGCATCTCCATGCATCACGATCGTCCGTCTCGTGGGTCCCGCTATCGCATCCACGCTCCCGCTGCGCCTCCTCATGTGATTACAACTTAATCATAGGCACGCAGGCCCGACAATAAACGAGAAATATAATGGAGGTTCGCAGACCTCAATAATAATAATCACAAGTACACACATCACACGGTCCATGATCATCCGTCCACACATCATACATCACATGTATAAATAATCATCATCATGTAGGACTACTAGATAATAATAAAAATAATAATCAACTAAACCTTTTAATTAATTAATATTTTCTGAAATCAGGGATATATAGGGAATTTCTCAATTCCTAAGGGTATTTTCATAATTTGGATAAAAGACAGAAACTGGAATTTCTCAAATTCCGAGGGGCAAAACTATCTTTTGCCCAGAAAACCCTAATACCCTTTCCCCCTTTCGCTGCTGCCGCCGCCGCCACCCTGCCTGCAGGCGGCACGCCCGCTGGCGGCGATGCCGCTGCGGGTGGGCGCCCCCTTCAGGCGCCGCTGCCTCCGCAGGCGGTGCTGTACCGCCGGGCGGTCGCCCTTGTGGGGGGGTTTCGCCCGCGGGAGCAGCGGCGGCAGGCACCGCTTCCTTTCGGCGGCAGGCGCCGCTGCCCTGCGGCGCCTCTACTTGTGGGTTGCCAGCCCCGCCAGCAGCAAGCCTGCTGCAAGCAGACCGCCGGCCGGCTGTTGTAGGCACAGCGCTTGCGCATGCGCCGGCGCTGTGCTGCCTGGCTGCGGTTGTGGCTACCGCTGCAGGTGGCTGCAGGCATGCAGATCGAGGGCAGCAACTGTTGCTGCCCTTCCTCGCTTTTGCGTCAACGATTTTGACGTCAAAATTCTTCCTAAACACAATACACGCTGTTCAAAACTAATCATTCGCACGAACAACCTGGCTCTGATACCACTGTTGGGAAATTATGGGGGCGACATCACATGCGCAGTGGAAGAACAAGAAAACAAAATCCCCGATTCCCAAAAAGATGTTCGTCGTCGTGCGAAGATTGGTGCGCAAAAATCCGCAAAACATGAAACTGCGTATAGAGATTGTGTTACCTAGGGAGATCGTATATCCCTGTTTCCTTGCAGATCCTTAGGAGGGGGTGAAGGAGGTCAAGCGTCCTCCTCTCTAGCGGTGATCCACACAGCAGGGTTGCGACGACGCTCCTCAAAACTCCAGGCCTACTCTGAGGTGGAGAGGGAGAGGAGAATAGGAAAGGCAAGCAAAGACTCTAGCCTATGAGGCTGTGAATCCCTCCTATTTATAGAGATCCCGTGTCAAACCCTAATGGGTCCTTCCCTAGTGGGTATTGGATCTGCATCCAATAAGACAAGGGCTCCGTCGGATATCTCATATCCGAACCTCTACTCATCGCAATGCCTACCATATGTGTGTGACTCGCTAGGCCCAATATCGAGCTGGCCGTGAGTCATACCTATCAGAACTTCTTCTAACTCAGTGAATTATTATCTCTGTAATAATTCACTCGACTCATCGACTACGGACGTACTAGGCCACTACGCCGTAGTCCCCAGACGATACAGGGGAATCCAATCCATTGGTCATGTCTGTCCTCAGTTACCATGTACCTATAGTCCCTCATCCATCTAATATCCCAGAGACCGTATATCGAGCATGGTGCTATCAGACCCATACGGTTTCTACTCGAGTCTCGCTCTAATCGGATTCTCCCGGAGAACTCTTTCTCTCTCAACCCGAATGACCCTGGCCAGGGATTTGTCTGAGCAAGAACACATAGGATATTCCTCTCATGACGCCGAGAGTGGATGATCCTCTATTAACACTCAATAGCCCTCGTAAGGTCGACTACCACTCCCAATGACCAAATGTACTAGATCTGGGGACAGCCAAACCTATAAGTCTGGTATCAAAGAGTGGAGCACTCATACAGGACATCCTTGGTGTCTCAAGTCTAAGGACCAGATACACCACTAGGACTACGGAATCGCTGTATGACAATAAGGCATCATCAACCATCCAGCATTCCGTAAGCGGATCAATCAGTGAACTCATTCTCAAATGAGCACCTGTACTGTATCCCTAGTGTCCCTACACGAGCAACTATGAGACCAGCTGCATCCATCATATGGACGGGTATACAACACACCAGTCTGTCCGGTTATCACGATGTCCCTCTCGAGTAACCTATGACCGGGATTATTTAGGATATGTGTTTAAAGGTGAATCGATCTCATTATCGTGATCTCATCACGATCCGATTCCCATTGCACAAATCCAAGGACATCACAATATATATATATGCATTTATGCAATAGTTATAAAGTGATATACGCCAAAATATAATAAGCAAAAAGATTCTGTATCAAGTCACACGTGCCATCACTTACGTGATTGGCTTGCTGGGCACCTATGACTAGCAAACATGATATCCGGTCTAGTCACAGTGAGATAAAGCAGACTACCTATCATTCCCCTATATGTTTTTTGATCGAAATTCTCACCATTTTCATCCATATCTAACTTCGTCGAAGTACTCATAGGAGTGTTTATCGCTTTTGAACCATCCATGTTAAATTATTTTAATAATTCTAATATATATTTAGATTGATTGAAAAATATACCATCACTAAGTTGTTTAATTTGTAATCCTAAAAAGAAGGTTAATTCACCCATTCGACTCATTTCAAATTCATGACTCATATACTTGGCAAATGATTCACATAGTGATTCATCCGAAGAACCAAAAATAATATCGTCAATATAAATTTGCACAATAAGAAAATTATTTTCAAAGTGTTTAATAAACAATGTAGTATCAACCTTGCCTTTAGTAAAATTATTTAAAATAAGAAAGGAACTAAGCCTTTCTTACCAAGCTCTAGGAGCTTGTTTCAAGCCATAGAGAGCCTTAGTCAATTTGAATATATAATTACGAAGAAGAGAATTTTCAAATCCGGGAGGTTGTTTGACATATACTTCTTTGAAAATAAAACCATTCAAGAAGGCACTTTTGACATCCATTTGAAATAGTTTAAAATCATTACTACTAGCATAGGCAAGGAGCATCCTAATGGCTTTTAATCTTGCCATAGGAGCGAAGGTTTCTTCATAATCGATACATTCTTCTTGGTTGAAACCTTTGGTCACTAATCTAGCATTGTTTCTAATCACGATACCGCATTCGTCTTGCTTGTTTCTAAAGACCCATTTAGTACTAATGACTAAATGGTCACTAGGTCTAGGAACAAGCTTCCATACCTCATTCTCTCAAATTGGTTCAATTCCTCTTGTATTGCAATGACCCAAGAATCATCTTTCAAGGTCTCGTCAATGCATTTAGGTTCGATTTGAGAAAGGAATGCGGCATTAACACAAAAATTCTTGAAGGAAGAACGAGTTTGAACCCCTTTTGATGTATCTCTTATAATTAGCTCCTTTGGATGAGCATCTACATACTTCCATTCCTTAGATAAGGAAATTTCGGAAGAAGATGCATCTAAGTTGCTATTTTGATGAGGGGGTTCATTTAAATTCAGATTATCAAAACCAAGATCATCATCAAAATTATTTTTCTTTAACTCAGAAATTTCATTAAAAACTACATGAATAGACTCTTCTATAACTAAGGTTCTTTTGTTAAAAATACGAAAAGCCTTAGAAACGGAAAAGTAACCAAGAAAGATGCCTTCATCAGATTTAGCATCAAATTTTCCTAAGACATCATTTTTATTCAAAATAAAACATTTGCAACCGAAAACTTTAAAATAAGAAACATTTGGGTTTTTGTTATTCCATAATTCATAGGGAGTTTTTTATAGAGACGGTCTTATTAGAACCCTATTCATGATGTAATAAGCCGTATTCACGGCTTCGGCCCAAAAATACTTGGGTAGACTATGTTCATTCAACATAGTTCTTACCATTTCTTATAGGTTTCTATTTTTTCTTTCAACTACTCCATTTTGTTGCGGATTTCTTGGAGTGGAGAAGTTATGGTTATATCCATTAACTTCACAAAAACTTTGGAAGTCGCGGTTTTGAAATTCGCCAACATAATAACTTTGAATTGATGAAATCATGAAGCCTTTTTCGTTTTAAGTGAGTTTACAAAATTTAGAGAAACATTTGAAACAATCACTTTTGTGAGCCAAGAAATAGGTCCAAGTGTATCTAGTATAGTCTTCTACAATTACAAAAGCATATTTGCTTCCTCCTAGACTTATCATGTCAATTGGTCTAAATAAGTCCAAATGGATCAATTATAATGGTCTAGTAGTGCTAATTTGATTTTTTGATTTGAAACTAGTTTTTATTTGTTTACCTAGTTGACACGCATCACATACTTTGTCCTTAACAAACTTCATATTGGGAATCTGATAAGACCCTAAAGTCTTATCGTAAAAAAGAAGAAGAGAAAGGGGATGATCACTTCGAGGGGATCGGACTCCTTGATCGCTTCGAGGGGATCGGCTCTCCTTGATCATTTCGAGGGGATCGGCCTCCTAGGGTTTGTCAAAAGACAGAATAATATTTTTCATAGATGATCGAAAAGAAGCAGTTACATCTCTATTTATAGAGTTCCGACTTTAGCTAAACTAAACAGACTTAATAAATACACAGAAAATAAAAGGAAAGTATAGGAAAAATAAAAGGATCCTAACAATCCCGCCTCCTTCAATTCAGCCTTGTCCTCAAGGCTGAGCAGCATCAAATTCTGGAAACTTCTCCTTTAGCATGTTGTAGGACTCCCAAGTGGCATCTTCCTTTGGTAAGTTGGCCCATTGCACTAGCACTTCAGTTACAGGATGTCTGCGGTACATTACAACTCGTCGATCAAGTATGACTTGTGGTTGAGTTTGAACTTCCCCAGTAGTAGAAGTGTTTGGCAAGTGGCACTGCACTATTGCATCTTCACCCAATTTCCTTTTAAGGCATGCAACATGAAAGACTGGATGTAGTTTAGACCTAGCAGGCAAATCCAAGTGGTAGGCCACTGGTCCAATGCGTTCTAATACCTTATAAGGTCCAAAAAACCAAGGAGATAGCTTCATGGAAGATCGGACCTTTATGGAAGTTTGCTTGTAGGGTTGAAGACGAAGGAAAACCCAATCACCTATAGTAAATTCTCGTTCACTTCGGTGTTTATCAGCTTGTTGTTTCATTCTTGCTTGTGCGGCTGTGAGGTTATCCTTTAAAAGCTGAATAATCTTATTTCTATCCATCAATTCCTTGTCCACTTGATCAACTTTAGAAGAACCCGGTACATACTTTGTAATTGTAGGTGGGGGTTGGCCATAAACTGCTTCAAATGGAGTCATTTTAATAGAAGAATGGTAAGAGGTATTATACCACCACTCTGCCTAGGGAAGCCATTTGACCCATTCCTTCGGCTTGTCGCTAGTAAAGCATCGGAGGTAATTTTCTAGGCACCTGTTTACCACTTCAGTTTGCCCATCTGTTTGTGGATGATAAGCAGTGCTCATATTCAGCTGAGTACCTTGTAAACGAAAAATTTCTGTCTAGAAGGAGCTAGTAAAAATCTTGTCTCTGTCACTAACAATGGAATGGGGACTCCCATGCAATTTAGCTATGTTTTCCACAAAAATATGAGCAACACTTGCAGTAGTATAAGGATGTTGTAAAGCACAGAAATGAGCATACTTTGTAAGTCTATCCACGACTACAAGTATAGTACTCTTTCCTTGAGATGATGGGAGACTATCAATGAAATCCATAGATATGTCGGTCCAAGTAGCATTAGGAATAGGGAGGGGCTGTAGTAAGCCTAGGGTGGCTACTGTCTCACTTTTGTGACGTTGGCAAACATCACATTCAGTAATAAATTTCTTGATAAAATTTTTCATACCTTTCCAGTAAAAAAGCTGTTGAACTCACTTATAAGTGCGGAGAAATCCCGAGTGACCAGCAATTGGTGATGAATGGAACTCCTTCAGAATTATTGCTTGGCAAGAAGAATGTGGGGCAACCACTATTTGGCCTTTATAGCGCAAGTCCACCGAATCCCAACTATAATTTGAGACAGAACCTGGGGCTTCTTCTAATTTTTTAATGATGTTTTGGACCTCAGGATTATTTGACCATTCCCTTTTGATAACTTCCAAAGTCTCACAAATAGGAATAGAAATAGCTACTAGTTCAGCTTGTTCTGGAAGACGTGAGAGGGCATCTGCTACTAAATTCTCACTCCCCTTTTTATAAATGATCTCATAATCGAATCCCAGTAGCTTTGAGACTCATTTCTGTTGCTCTGGAGAAGAAATCTTTTACTCTAGAAAATATTTGAGGCTTTTGTGATCAGTGCGTATTTGAAACCGTTGACCAATTAGGTAGGGTCTCCACTTTATGATTGTATGTATTATGGCTAGTATCTCCCTGTCATAAATAGATAAACTCAAATGGGAAGGGGAAAGAGCCTTACTAGCATAAGCGATAGGCCGACCTTCCTGCATTAATACAGCCCCTATTCCAGCTCCAGAAGCATCAGATTCAATCACAAACATCTTGTTAAAATCGGGTAAAGCCAACACGGGTGTAGTAGACATTGCAGTTTTCAAGAATTGAAATGCCTGAGTTGCCTTTTCTGACCATCTGAATGCATTTTTCTTTAGAAGTGACGTCAAAGGGGCACTAATTTTGCCATAATTCTTCACAAACTTTCGATAATAGCCGGTTAGTCCCAAGAACCCCCTTAAAGCTTTGATTGACTTTGGAATTGGCCAGTCTGTCATCACTTGGATTTTTGAAGGATCAACTGCAACACCCTTTTGAGATATGATATGACCGAGGTACTCAACCTCAGGTTGCCCAAAACTGCACTTGGATTTCTTGACAAAAAGACCATGCTCACGAAGAATATTAAAGACAGTTCATAAATGTAATAAATGACTTTCTAGGGAGTGATTGTATTTTAAAATATCATCAAAGAAAACCAAAACAAACTTACGGAGATGAGCCCGAAATATATCATTCATTAAACTCTAGAAAGTAGAGGGCATATTGGTTAACCCAAAAGGCATTACTAGAAACTCATAATGGCCACTATGTGTCCTGAAGGCAGTTTTCTAAACATCCCTTTCATGTACTCTGATTTGATGATAGCCCGATCGTAGGTCCAATTTAGTGAAGACTTGTGCTCCTCCTAATTCGTCCAATAGTTCATCTACTACTGGAATAGGATATTTATCTTTCACTGTAATATTGTTAAGTGCTCGATAGTCGACACACATCCGCCATGAGCCATCCTTCTTTCTGACTAGTAAGACTGGGGAAGAATATGGGCTAACACTAGCTCGTATAACTCCTGTTTTGAGCATCTCTGTGACAATCCTCTCTATCTCTGCCTTTTGGAAATGTGGATATCTATACAGTCGGACATTGGTTGGTGCCTTCTCGGGTAATAGTGGGATCCGATGATCATGACATCTAAGAGGTGGAAGTCCGTGTGGCTCTGCAAATATATCCGCAAACTCTGTTAGCAATGATTCAATATTCCCAACCGGAATGTTCACTGTCATTTCCTTTTCAATGTTATGCAATTGCACCAAAAATCCGGTGTGTGTCTTCCGAAGGACCCGCTCCATCCGATGGCTAGTGATAGTTGTAACCTTACCTCCACGTCTTCCTTTGAGAGTCACCTGTCTTCCATTAATAAAGAACTTCATAATCAGTTTAGAAAAATTCCAGGAGACATCACCTAGGGTTGATAGCCATTCAATTCCGAGCACCACTTCATAGTCTTCCAAGGGTAATAAAAAGAAATCCACAAATAATTCTTGACCTTGCAAAATTAGTTTTATCTTTGAGCACTTGCTGTCACAGGTTAAAATCCGTCCATCGGCGACCTTGACTTCAAATTTGTCACAACATTTGATGTGGTAAGCTAATCGGGCTTCAATTTTCCTATCCATAAAATTATTAGTGCTACCCGTATCAATCAAAACAGTGATAGACTGGTGTTTCAAAGTTCCCCCAATTTTCATAGTTTGTGGATTAGAGTAGCTAGCCAGCCAATGCATGCACTGTATGTGTGACGGCTTCAACATCATCATTAGTTTCCACTTCTTCATGATCGGAATCTGATACTTCTACTTCTGATTCCTCCTCAATCGGTTCAATCATCAAAAGTCTTCCTTGTTTGCATCGATGCTCCTTACTCCACTTTTCATCGCGATGCCAGCATAAACCCTTCGCTAACCTTTCTTTGAGTTCTTCTCGGGTTAGTTTGCTAGTGTTATAGTTTCGACTAGGAGTAGATGAGGTAGGTTGCCTGCTAATCACCTGTTTATTAGCACCTCTGTTTCGACGATATTCCACACTGATTTTTTCTTCATGTAGGCATGCAAATGAAATCGCAGCCATCATAGTGCGAGGTTGACGAGCCTTAACCTCACACCGGATCTCGAGAATAAGCCCTTCAATAAATGTACCCAGAAGTTATCGTTCTGACCAATCTCTAGCTTGGTTGGACAATCTTTCAAATCTACTCTGATATTCCAACACTATAGAAGTCTGACGAATTTTCGCGAGTTGGCCATCAACATTCTCATATTCGGATGGGCCAAAGCGAACAAGAAGTCCTCTTTTAAACTGCTCCCACGAAGGAATTCCATGGCAAGTTTCGTACCAATCATACCACTGGATTGCATCTCCATCGAGCTGGATTGAGGCCACTTCTACCTTGGATTCTTCTGGAGTTCTGTGAAAACGAAAAAAATTTTCCGCCCTAGAGATCCAACTGGTCCGATCCCCATCTTCCCATCATGGAAATTCTACCTTGATACGTGGGTAGTGTGTATCACCATCCTGGGGCCCTTTTCCTGTATCTCTCGATTTGTTCAGCGTAGAACTTGAGCTTCCATCTTGTTGAAACCCGCTAAAGTGCTCCAACAAGCTCTTTTTGAAATCATGAAGAGTTTCTTGTAGCCGATTTTCAATTCTGGTTTCTAACGCTTCCATTTGTGCTTTCACTGAGTTATCGGAAGCCATTGCGTACGATTGCAAGTCGATAATCCCCAGTTCTTGTTTCTGATGTCTAGTCAAGGGCATCTGTATAGTAGCTGAGCAGTAGCAGCGACGGTGGCGACAGCCGGCAGCAGCAAGGGAACCCACGCGACTGTGGCGCGGCTGAAACAAGGGCAGCTCAAGTGTGCTCTGTTTCGGTTAGATGCAGCAAGGTGTGGCGCGGCTGAAATAAGGGCAAAGCAAGTGTGCTCTGTTTCGGTTAGATGCAGAGCAAGGTTGAGTGGCGGCAGTTGGGAGGCGAGCGGCGGTCGTCGCATGGTGGCCCACAGCGGTGATGGGTTAGCTGGGCGGCAACGACACTCGAGGGAAGGAGGAGTGCTGGAGGAGGTGTGGCTGGTGGAGTCGCGGCTGGAAACAAGTGCAGCAGCGGTGAGTTGCCCTGTTTCGATCGCCGTGAAGAGGGGGGCAACCGGCGGCTGCGGTTGCGACCCGGGGGGGCACGGTGGTAGAGAAATTCGGGCAGCGTCGCCGAGAGTCTCAACGACGAAGGGGTGATCCGTTAGCAGGGAGACGGCGCTAGGGATCCTTCTCGCTCGAGCGAGACGGGAAAGCGAGGAGGAGAGGTCACCGACGGCGTTGGTCGATCGGCTAGGAAGCAGCGCCGACGGTGGAAAGGAGGCAGCACGGGAGGGCGCAGCCTGCCGGATAGCAGGGGCGGCGGTGGGCTGGCCGCAAGCAGATGAAGCAGGGGTGCGTGGCTGCGGCTTCTTCTTCTTCTCTCTCTCTCGCTTTCTCACTTCCTTTCCTTTTTTTTTTTTTTTTATAGTTACGTTGCAGCGGAAACACCAAGGATCATCACTCTGATACCAAATGATAAGACCCTAAAGTCTTATTGTAAAAAAGAAGAAGAGAAAGGGGATGATCACTTCGAGGGGATCGACCTCCTTGATCGCTTCGAGGGGATCGGCCCTCCTTGATCGCTTCGAGGGGATCGGCCTCCTAGGGTTTGTCAAAAGACAGAATAATATTTTTCATAGATGATCGAAAAAAAGCAGTTACATCTCTATTTATAGAGTTCCGACTTTAGCTAAACTAAACATACTTAATAAATACGTAGAAAATAAAAAGAAAGCATAGGAAAAATAAAAGGATCCTAACAGAATCCCTCGTACTAATTCTCTAGATGAGATCTTAGATATTAGTTTCATAATTGCATGGCCTAATCTCTTATGCCAAAGCCAAGCATCATCATTCAAAACGGAGAAGCACATTTCATTACTTAGTTCATCAAGGTTGATGGTGTAGACATTATTTTGTTTTAAAGTAATCATTGACAAGTTATTGTTTGGTTTTTCAATGATGCACGCATTAGATTCAAATCTAACGATGTAACCTTTATCACATAATTGACTAATGCTTAAGAGATTATATTTTAATCCATCAACTAGTTATACATCATCAATTGAAAAATATGATTTGTTATATATAGTTCCCTTGCCAATGATTTTGCCTTTGTTATTGTCTCCGAAGGTGACGTACCCTTGTTCATTGCCAGTGAGCATAGAGAAATGAGATGTATATCCAGTTATGTGTCTTGAGTATCCACTATCAAGATACCATCTCTTGCTCTTAGCTTTTGGGTATATCTCTTCTCCTAAAGCAATTAGCGCAAAGTTTGCCTCCTCTTTGTTGCTAGCTTCTTCACTTTCTGAAGTACTTGATGCTAGTCATAGGTGCCCAGCAAGCCAATCACGTGAGTGATGGCACGTGTGACTTAATACAGAATCTTTTTGCTTATTATATTTTGGCATAAATCACTTTATAACTATTGCATAAATGCATACATATATTGTGATGTCCTTGGATTTGTGCAATGGGAATCGGATCATGATGAGATCACGATAGTGAGATCGATTCACCTTTAAACACATATACTAAATAATCCCGGTCATAGGTTACTCGAGAGGGATATCGTGATAACCGGACATACTCGTGTGCTATATACCCGTCCATATGATGGATGCAGCTGGTCTCATAGCTGCTTGTGTAGGGACACTAGGGATACAGTACAGGTGCTCATTGGAGAATGAGTTCACTGATTGATCCGCTTACGGAATGCTGGATGGTTGATGATGCCTTATTGTCAGACAACGATTCCGTAGTCCTAGTGGTGTATCTGGTCCTTAGACTTGAGACACCAAGGATGTCCTGTATGAGTGCTCCACTCTTTGATACCAGACTTATAGGTTTGGCTGTCCCAGATCTAGTACATCTGGTCATTGGAAGTGGTAGTCGACCTTACGAGGGCTATTGAGTGTCGATAGAGGATCATCCACTCTCGGCAACATGAGAGGAATATCCCATGTGTTCTTGCTCAGACAAATCCTTGGCTAGGGTCATTCGGGTTGAGGGAGAAAGAGTTATCCGGGAGAATCCGATTAGAGCGAGATTCGAGTAGAAACCGTGTGGGTCTGACAACACCATGCTCGATATACGGTCTCTGGGATATTAGATGGATGAGGGACTATAGGTACACGGTAACTGAGGACAGACAGGTCCAATGGATTGGATTCCCCTGTATCGTCTGGGGACTACGGCGTAGTGTCCTAGTACGTCCGTAGTCGATGAGTCGAATGAATTATTGCAGAGATAATAATTCACTGAGTTAGAAGGAGTTCTGACAGGTATGACTCACGACCAGCTCGATATTGGGCCTAGAGAGTCACACACATATGGTAGGCATTGCGATGAATAGAGGTTCGGATATGAGATATCCGACGGAGCCCTTGTCTTATTGGATGCAGATCCAATACCCACTAGGGGAGGACCCATTAGGGTTTAACAGGGGACCTCTATAAATAGGAGGGATTCAGAGCCCCATGGGCTAAAGAGCTTTTGTTTGCCTTTTCCTATTCTCCTCTTCATCTCCACCTCAGTGTAGGTCTGGAGTTTTGAGGAGTGTCGTCGCAACCCTGCTGTGTGGATCACCGCTAGAGAGGAGGACGCTTGACCTCCTTCACCCTCTCCTAAGGATTTGCAAGGAAACAGGGATATACAATCTCCCTAGGTAACACAATCTACTCTATACGCAGTTTCATGTTTCGCAGATTTTTGCGTACCAATCTTCGCACGACGACGAACATCTCTTTGGGAATCGGGGATTTTGTTTTTCTTGTTCTTCCACTACGCATATGATGTCGCCCCAAGGATTTCCCAACAGTGGTATCAGAGCCAGGTTGCTCGTGCGAATGATTGGTTTTGAACTGCGTGTGTTGTGTTTATGAAGAATTTTGACGTCAAAATTGTTGACGCAAAAACAAGGAAGGGCAACAACAGTTGCTGCCCTCGATCTGCGTGCATATAGCGCAGCCAAAGGCGGGCAGCACAAGGGCTGCGTCTGCTGCAGCCGATCGGCAGCTTGCTTGCAACAGGCTTGCTGCCGGCGGGGCTGGCAGCCCACGGGCAGAGGCGCCGCAGGACAGCGGCGCCCGCCGCCGCTGCTCCCACAGGCGAAACCCCCCCACAAGGGTGGTCGCTCAGTGGGACAGCACCGCATGCGGAGGCGGCGGCGCCCGAAGGGGGCGCCCATTTACAGTGGAAGTGCCATCGCCCCGCCGCACAGGCCGCCGTCGACGGCAGCAGCGAGAAGGGGAAAGGGCATTAGGGTTTTCTGGGCAAAAGATAGTTTTGCCCTTCGGAATTGAGAAATTCCAGTTTCTGTCTTTTGTCCAAATTATGAAAATACCCCTATGATTTCAGAAATTCCCTATAATGTCCCTGATTTAAGAAAATATTAATTAATTAAAAAGTTTAGTTGATTATTATTTTATTATTATTATTATCTAGTGGTCTTACATGATGATGATTAATTATACATGTGATATATGATATGTGAGTGATTAGGCCTGCGTGATGTGTGTACCTATGATTAGGCCTGCGTGATGTGTGTACCATGATCACGGATGATCATGGACCGTGTGATGTGTGTACCTGTGATTATTATTATTGAGGTCTGCGAACTTCCATTATATTTCTCATTTATTGTCGGGCCTACGTGCCTATGATTAAGTTGTAATCACATGAGGAGGCACAGCGGGAGCGTGGATGCGATAGCGAGACCCACGAGACGGACGATCGTGATGCATAAAGATGCATCAAGATGTCGACGGAACCAACAAGGACGAAATGGACGATCACAGGGCATGGAGATGCACCGTTGCACACATAGATCTTGATGTGAGTGATTAGGCCTACTGGCTCGGGCCTAATCATATTAGGTTGTGGTCCATGATCATCTGGTGTAATTGCTTATACACATACTAGATATGTATATATATTTGCATGCGATGTAGATATATATTAAATATGTATATGTGTGACATGTCATATTAGGAGACCAAATCATAGAAACATTTCTCGATAATATTAAGTCGGTAAATGTGAGGCAATTAGATTGACCCAAGTGGCCTTCCATCGTTATAAATAGGAACCGATTCCCGGTGTAGGTTGAGTTGGTCGAGTCCCTCGAGACTCACCTATGTTGAATCTCGGATTTTGATGATAAAGTCAATTGTCATTTGTTGTCTAATCTATGTGTTGAGATAAGTGTGCAGGATTAACTACGATAAAAGTTAGACAAGCAGCAGGAGTTGCGCCGGAGTCAAGTCAATGATCACGTTGGGAGTTCGAGAGTTCAACGGAAGTTCGGATAGTCGTCGGAGGTTCTGTGGGAACAGATCCGAGAAGTCCAGATGCTTGCTAAGCGAAGCTCGTCGGAACTCACCAAGTGGATCGTCGCAAGTCCAGGAGTTTGCCGGAAGTCCGCAGGAGGATCACCGAGGGTTCATCGGATGATCGACAAAAGTTCGCCGGAAACTCGCCGGAAGAAGCGATTGACGCACCGAAGCAAAGCTGAAGAAATTGTCTTAGAATTAATCGTAATTAGCACGTTGATTAAGTTGGAAATGGGAGGTGATCCCATTAGCTTAATCTAGGGGCAATTGGGCCCCTGAAAAACTGAAATTGGGCCGAATGGAGCTAACCATTCGAACCCTGATTGCACTAGGAGGTGCAACCGCCCAAGCCAGGAGGTGGCACCGCCTGGGCTAAGTCTCCTAGGGAGACTGGGCGGTGCAATCGCCCCAGCCTAGAGGTGGCACCGCCGGGGCTCAGTCTCCAAGCGAGACTGGGGCGGTGCAACCTCCCCTGATAGAGAGGTAGCACCGCCTGAGCTTGGTCTTTGAGCTCTGGCAGGCGGTGCAACCGCCTCAGTCAGGAGGTGGCACCGCCTAGGGCTCAGTCTCCGAGCCAGACTCAGGCGGTGCAACCGCCCCTAATAGAGAGGTGCAACCGCCTAGGCTCAGTCTCCGTGCTCTGCCAGGCGGTGCAACCGCTCCAGTCAGGAGGTGCAACTGCTTGATCCTAGAATTTCGGGATTTGATCGTTTTGAGCTCCAAATTTGAACTGGGTTGGGGCCTATAAATACCCCACCCATTCAGCACAGAAAGAGCACAGACCTATACCGAAATCTTGATCTTTTCTGTGATTCCAAAGTGCTCAAAATTGTTGTAATGCCTAAAAGTTCTCCTCCTTCTGTTCTTCAAGTTTTAAGTTATAAAGAGAGGAGAGAAAGATTCTGTAAGTGTTGTCTCCTAATCCCGTCAAAAGGAGTGAAACAGTAAAAGGATAGTTGGCCTTCGCCTATTGAAGGAAGGCCTCTAGTTAACGTCGATGACCTCGTCGGAGGAGGAAGCCAAAAGTGGAGTAGGTCAAGACTGACCGAACCACTCTAAATCTCGGTTTGCATTTACTTTGAGCATTTTATCATTACTGCAAACCTCCTAAATAGCTACTGCCTTCTGCGCTTTTTACGAATGAGTTTCTAAGTTCAGATCTTTCTGAATCTGCGTTTAGACGTAAATCGGCGTTTTTCATACGATCATTACATTGCTGTTTACGTTTACGTTTTGACTCCATTTATAACTGCAAACTGTCTTCTGCGCTTTTACGAACGAGTTTCTAAGTTCAGATCTTTCCGAATCTGCGTTTAGACGTAAATCGGTGTTTTCGTACGATCATTACATTGCAGTTTACGTTTATGTTTTGACTCCGTTTATAATTGCAAACTGCCTTCTGCGCATTTATAAAACGTATCTCAAAGTTTAGTATTTTCAAAATTAGTATTTAGATGTAAACTACGTTTAGACGTAAAACTGCGTTTAGACGCAAACTACATTTAGACGTAAACTGCGTTTAGACATAAACTGCGTTTAGACGCAAACTGCGTTTAGACGTAAACTGCTTTTAGACGCAAATTGCGTTTAGATGTAAATTGCGCTTAATCTTAAGTAATCTTAGAATCGGCTTTTACATCGAGATCGTTTTTATCGAACGAACGCAGCTTTCGATTTTAATCGCTGAAAGATTTCCGCTGCATTAATTCACCCCCCCCCCCCTCTTAGTGCTCTCGATCCTAACAATTGGTATCAGAGCAAGGTTAACTCTCTAACGGATTAAAACCCAAGAGAGATGGCATACGCCGGAAACCAAGAGGGGCATTCTATTACACGTCCACCCATGTTCAGTGGGATGGACTACACCTACTAGAAGACCCGAATGGGGATCTTTCTTATTTCTATGGATTTTGAACTATGGAACCTTGTCGAAAATGGATTTTCGAAGTCTTCTCTTCCAATGATCGATTGGAATGAATTGGAGAAGAAGGCTTTCGCTCTTAATGCAAAGGCTATGAATGCCTTATTTTGTGCGCTTGATAAAAACGAGTTTAATCGTGTTTCAACTTGTGAAACCGCATTTGATATTTGGCATACACTCGAAGTGACCCACGAGGGCACAAGTAGAGTGAAAGAGTCAAAAATCAATCTGCTGTTACATTCTTTTGAACTTTTCCGGATGAAACCGAGTGAAACCATTGGCGACATGTTTACTCGTTTCACGGATGTCGTCAACGATCTAAAAGGACTCGGAAAAAGCTTTTCGGATTTTGAGCTCGTAAATAAGATACTAAGATCCCTTCCTAAGAGTTGGGATCCTAAAGTCACTGCTATTCAAGAGGCAAAAGATCTAAGTAACTTCCCTCTTGAAGAACTAATCGAGTCATTAATGACCTACGAGATGACTTGTAAAGCTTATGAAGAGCAAGAAGACATCCTTCCAAAGAACAGGAAGGATATGGCACTTAAAACTTCAGAATGCCACTTGAGAGAAAACTCAAGTGATGAGGACTGTGATGATGACTTGGCACTTCTAACAAGAAAATTTAAAAAATACTTTAGAAGAAACAAGTTTAAGAATGACGCAAAAAATAACCTTGAACCCAAAAAGGACCAAGTGATCTGCTATGAGTGCAAAAAGCCAGGACACTACAAGAGTGATTGTCCCCAAGTCAAAAAGAGAATATCAAAAAGGAAGGTGCTCAAAGCAACATGGGATGATTCGAGCGCATCCGAAGAAGAGGAGTCCAACACCGAGCAAGTTGCTCATTACGCCTTAATGACAATCGGAGATGAGGTAACAGATATAATTAATGAAGATTTATCTTATCATGAATTATTTGATGAATTTAAAATAATTAGTAGAAAATACAAATTGCTAAAAAAGGAGCATGATAGTCTTATTTGCAAGTTCGATAAGTTAAATGCTGAACATCATGATAGTTTAAGCTCATGCATAAAATGCCATGATCTAGAAACTCTCCAAAAAGAAAACTTGCTACTTAAGGACACCTTGAAGAAATTCGAGATTGGTAGCAAGTCATTGAACATGATCCTTACAAACAAGGGTCACGTTCACAAAAGAAGTGGAATTGGATTCGTGAGAAGTCCTCACCAAAATCCAACCACCTTCATAAAAGGCTCCATCTTACATGTTCGACATCAAGACAAATGTAACTTCTGTTGCAAATTTGGACACAAGACGCACTATTGTCCATTCAAGAAAATTAGTCCAAACAAATTGATCTGGGTTCCTAAAGGAACAATGATAAATTCTATGCAACATGATAAACAATGTAGATCTATTTGTGAGGCACCCAAAAGCAAATGGGTACCTAAACATCATCCTTTCTTGTAGAAAACTAAACCATCGCAAGCTAGAAGCAAGAGATGGTACCTTGATAGTGGATGCTCAAGGCATATGACCGGAGATCCATCTCAATTCTCTAAGCTCACTAGCATAGACGAAGGCTATGTCACCTTCGAAGACAACAACAAGGGTAAAATCATTGGCAAAGGAACCATAGGTAACAAATCCAACTTCTCTATTGAAGATGTTTTGTTAGTTGAAGGTTTAAAACATAACCTCTTGAGCATCAGTCAATTATGTGATAAAGGATAGATTGTCAGATTTGAATCTAATACTTGCATCATTGAAAAACCACACAAAAATATATCTATGATTGTATTGAAACAAAATAACGTATACACTATTGACATCAATGATTTGTGTAATGAAATGTGTTTTTCTGTTTTGAATGAGGATGCTTGTGTTAGGATCAAGAGCACTAAGAGGGGGGGGGGGTGAATTAGTGCAGCGGAAATCTTTCAGCGATTTAAAAACGAAAGCTGCGTTCGTCTGATAAAAACGATTTCGATGTAAAAGCCGATTCTAAGATTACTTAAGATTGAGCGCAGTTTACGTCTAAGCACAGTTTACGTCTAAACTGAGTTTGCGTCTAAATACAGTTTGCGTCTAAACGCAGTTTTGCGTCTAAACACAGTTTTACGTCTAAACGCAGTTTTGTGTCTAAACTCAGTTTACGTCTAAACGCAGTTTTACGTTTAAACGCAGTTTGCGTCTAAAAGTAGTTTACGTCTAAAACACAGTTTTATGTCCAAACACAGTTTGCGCAGTTTGCGTCTAAACACAATTTTGCGTCTAAACTCAGTTTACGTCTAAACGCAGTTTTACGTCTAAACGCAGTTTGCGTCTAAATGCAGTTTTACGTCTAAACATAGTTTTACGTTTAAAAGAAGTTTACGTCTAAAACACAGTTTTATGTTTAAACACAGTTTGTGCAGTTTACGTTTAAACATAGTTTTACGTCTAAACGCAGTTTGCGTCTAAACGCAGTTTTACGTCTAAACGTAGTTTGCGTCTAAAACAGTTTCAAAGAGATCTAAACTTAGAAGCTAGTTCATAAAAAGCGCAGAAGACAGTTTTGCAGAATCAAAACACAAACATAAGCTGATCGTACGAAAAACACAGATTTACGTCTGAATGCAGATTCGAAAAGATCAGCACTTAGAACTTGTTCGTAAAGGCGTAGAGAGCAGTAGTTATGTAGAAGGTTTGCAGTAATGATAAGGTACTCGAAATAAAAGCAAACCAGAGATTTAGAGTGGTTCGGTCAGTCTTGACCTACTCCACTTTTGGCTTCCTCCTCCGACGAGGTCACCGACGTCAACTAGCTGCCTTCCTTCAATGGGCGAAGGCCAACTGCCCTTTTACAGTTTCACTCCTTTTGATGGGCTTAGGAGACAACCCTTACAGAACCTTTCTCTTCTCACTTTACAATTCAGAAGCTTAAAGAATAGAAGGAGGAGACTTAAAGGCTTTACAACAATTTTGAGCTCTTAGAATCACAGAAAGAATCAAGATTTTGGTGTAGGTCTATATCATTTCTGTGCTTAATGGGTGGGGTATTTATAGGCCCCAACCCAGTTCAAATTTGGAGCTCAAAACGATCAAATCCCGGAATTCTGGGATCAGGCGGTTGCACCTCCTAACTGGAGAGGTTGCACCGCCTGGCAGAGCTCGGAGACTGAGCCCCAAGCGGTGCCACCTCTTGACTGAGGCGGTTGCACCTCTCTGCCAGAGCTCGAAGACCGAGCTCAGGCGGTGCTACCTCTCTGTCAGGGAGGTTGCACCGCCCAGTCTGCTAGTCATAAGTGCCCAGCAAGCCAATCACGTGAGTGATGGCACGTGTGACTTGATACAGAATCTTTTTGCTTATTATATTTTGGCATATATCACTTTATAACTATTGCATAAATGCATATATATTGTGATGTCCTTGGATTTGTGCAATGGGAATCGGATCGTGATGAGATCACGATAATGAGATCGATTCACCTTTAAACACATATCCTAAATAATCCCGGTCATAGGTTACTCGAGAGGGACATCGTGATAACCGGATAGACTGGTGTGCTGTATACCCGTCCATATGATGGATGCAGCTGGTCTCATAGCTGCTCGTGTAGGGACACTAGGGATACAGTACAGGTGCTCATTGGAGAATGAGTTCACTGATTGATCCGCTTACGGAATGCTGGATGGTTGATGATGCCTTATTGTCAGACAACAATTCCGTAGTCCTAGTGGTGTATCTGGTTCTTAGACTTGAGACACCAAGGATGTCCTGTATGAGTGCTCCACTCTTTGATACCAGACTTATAGGTTTGGCTGTTCCCAGATTTAGTACAGCTGGTCATTGGGAGTGGTAGTCGACCTTACGAGAGCTATTGAGTGTCGATAGAGGATCATCCACTCTCGGTATCATGAGAGGAATATCCCATGTGTTCTTGCTTAGACAAATCCCTGGCCAGGGTCATTCGGGTTGAGAGAGAAAGAGTTCTCCGGGAGAATCCGATTAGAGCGAGACTCGAGTAGAAACCGTATGGGTCTGACAGCACCATGCTCGATATACGGTCTCTGGGATATTAGATGGATGAGGGACTATAGGTACATGGTAACTGAGGACAGACAGGTCCAATGGATTGGATTCCCCTGTATCGTCTGGGGACTACGGCGTAGTGGCCTAGTACTTCCGTAGTCGATGAGTCGAGTGAATTATTACAGAGATAATAATTCACTGAGTTAGAAGGAGTTCTGACAGGTATGACTCACGGCCAGCTCGATATTGGGCCTAGAGGGTCACACACATATGGTAAGCATTGCGATGAGTAGAGGTTCGGATATGAGATATCCGACGGAGCCCTTGTCTTATTGGATGCAGATCCAATACCCACTAGGGAAAGGACCCATTAGGGTTTTGACACGGGATCTCTATAAATAGGAGGGATTCACAGCCTCATAGGCTAGAGTCTTTGCTTGCCCTTCCTATTCTCCTCTCCCTCTCCACCTCAGAGTAGGCCTGGAGTTTTGAGGAGCGTCGTCGCAACCCTGCTGTGTGGATCACCGCTAGAGAGGAGGACGCTTGACCTCCTTCACCCTCTCCTAAGGATCTGCAAGGAAACAGGGATATACGATCTCCCTAGGTAACACAATCTCTATACGCAGTTTTGTGTTTTTGCGGATTTTGCGCACCAATCTTCGCACGACGATGAACATCTTTTTGGGAATCGGGGATTTTTGTTTTCTTGTTCTTCCGCTGCGCATATGATGTCGCCCCCCCTATGATTTCCCAACAGTGGTATCAGAGCCAGGTTGTTCGTGCGAATGATTGGTTTTGAACTGCGTGTGTTGTGTTTAGGAAGAATATTGACGTCAAAATCGTTGACGCAAAAGCGAGGAAGGGCAGCAACAGTTGCTGCCCTCGATCTGCATGCCTGCAGCCACCTGCAGCCGCAGCCAGGCAGCACAGCGCCGGCGCAGTGCCTGCAGCAGCCGGCCGGCGGCCTGCTTGCAGCAGGCTTGCTGCCGGCGGGGCTGGCAACCCACGGGCAGAGGCGCCGCAGGGCAGCGGCGCCTGCCACCGAAAGGAAGCGGCGCCTGCCGCCGCAGGGCAGCGACGCACGACGCCTGCCGCCGCTGCTCCTGCGGGCGAAACCCCCCCCACAGGGGCGGCCGCCCGGCGGGACAGCACCGCCTGCGGAGGCAGCGACGCCCGAAGGGGGAGCCCACCTGTAGCGACGCCTGCCGCCGCTACTCCCGCGGGCGAAACCCCCCCCACAGGGGCGACCGCCCGGCGGGACAGCACCGCCTGCGGAGGCAGCGGCGCCCGAAGAGGGCGCCCACCCGCAGCGGCATCGCCGCCAGCGGGCGTGCCGCCTGCAGGCGAGGGCAGTGCCCTCGCCCCGCCGCACAGGCGCCGCCGGCAGGGTGGCGGCGGCGGCAGCAGCAGCAGAAGGGGAATTAGGGTTTTGGGCAAAAAGACAGTTTTGCCCCTATGAATTTGATAAATTCCAGTTTCTGTCTTTTGTCCAAATTACGAAAATACCCTTAGGAATTGAGAAATTCCCTACATGTCCCTGATTTCAGAAAATATTAATTAATTAAAAGGTTTAGTTGATTATTATTTTTATTATTATCTAGTAGTCCTACATTATGATGATTATTTATACATGTGATGTATGATGTGTGGACGGATGATCATGGACCGTGTGATGTGTGTACTTGTGATTATTATTATTGAGGTCTGCGAACCTCCATTATATTTCTCGTTTATTGTCGGGCCTGCGTGCCTATGATTAAGTTGTAATCACATGAGGAGGCGCAGCGGGAGCGTGGATGCGATAGCGGGACCCACGAGACGGACGATCGTGATGCATGGAGATGCATCAAGATGTCGACGGAACCGACGAGGACGAGATGGACGATCACAAGGCATGGAGATGCACCGTTGCACACATAGATCTTGATGTGAGTGATTAGGCCTACTGGCTCGGGCCTAATCATATTAGGTTGTGGTCCATGATCATCTGGTGTGATTGCTTATACACATACTAGATATGTATATATATTTGCATGCGATGTAGATATATATTAAATATGTATATGTGTGACATGTCATATTAGGAGACCAAATCATAGAAACATCTCTCGATAATATTAAGTCGGTAAACGTGAGGCAATTAGATTGACCCACGTGGCCTTCCATCGTTATGAGTAGGAACCGAATCCCGGTGTAGGTTGAGTTGGTCGAGTCCCTCGAGACTCACCTATATCGCGATTCGCTATCTTGCTTACGACATAGAGATGTCACCGGTGACCTGAGGGCATGATATGCTTGGTCGAGTCCCTCGAGGGTATATCATCAAATCAAACTCATCTTGTAACGAAGGTGTTGACTTAACCGAGCATCATGGTTGGTCGAGTCCCTCGAGGCCATGGTGATTCGGAGGCCGAACAGGACGGGAATCACAAGGAGTTGTGATCGGCAAGAGTTGTCTACCTTTTAGGCTTAGTGTGATTGGTCGAGTCCCTCGAGGTTACACTAAGATGCTGATTGGATCCTGATCCCCACTAGAAGTCTGCCGGAGACTTCCGTTTCACGTGCTGAGGGTGTCGCGTGACTCGTTAGTAAAATAGTGGGAGCATATTAAGATAGAAGTCCATATCTTGATAGTTTATTTCTTGCAAAATCTGCATGTTATTCATTTTTGCTACATCTTTATTTTCAGAAAATGTCGCTTTCAAATCCCTTACGTGGCATACTTGATGTCAACCGCCTCACTGGTCCAAATTATACGGATTGGCTCCGTAACTTGAGAATTGTTCTCACAGCGGAGAAAATCGTGTACGTTCTTGATACAGTGATGCCTACGCCCGAAGAAGGGGCAAGCGAGGATGAGATCGCTCGCTACGTGAAGTACATTGATGACTCCACTCTTGCTCAGTGCTATATGTTGGGCTCTATGACTCCAGAGTTACAGAGACAACATGAAAAGATGGATGCCAGATCCATTCTCCTACATGTCCGCAAATTGTTTGAGGAACAGGGAAGGACTCAACGATATGAGATATCCAAGAGCCTTTTCCGCGCTATGATGACTGAGGGGACACCGGTTCAGAACCATGTCCTAAAGATGATTGAGTGGATAGAGAAACTCACAGGTCTAGGAATGGTCCTAGAGGATAACTTGTGTGTGGACATTGTGCTTCAGTCCCTACCAGATTCCTTTTCACAGTTCATAATGAACTTTAATATGAACAAGCTTGAGGTGACTCTCCCAGAGCTCCTCAATATGTTGAGGGAGGCAGAGAGTACTATTAAGAAAGAGAAGCCAGTTCTCTACACTGGTGAGACCAGAAAGAAAAGAAAAGCAGAAAGGTCCCTTAAGAAGGGAAAGGGCAAGGGCAAACAAGGTAAAGCAAAGGTTGCTAAGAAAGACCCAACAAAGGACAAAGGCCAGTGCTTCCACTGTGGTAAAGATGGGCACTGGAAGAGAAACTGCAAAGAGTACCTTGCAGAAAGGGCGAAACAAAAGCTTGATGAAGCTTCAGGTACATTCATGATCAGTCTCCATTTGTCAGACTCTTATGATAACACATGGGTATTAGATACCGGTAGTGCTTATCATATATGCAATTCGTTGCAGGTTCTGGCAAGGCCTAGGAGACTAGAGAGAGGCGAGATGGACCTCAAGATGGGTAATGGAGCAAAAGTTGCTGTATTAGCTGTTGGCGAGGTCGCCCTACATCTGCCTAGTGGAGCTTTTATTGCATTAGATGCATGTTATTTTGTTCCTTCTATTATCAAAAACATTATCTCCATTTCATGTTTAACAGTTAGTGGATATAAATTTGTTTTTGAGAACAATGGTTGTTCGATATTATTAGATGATAAGATCATCACGAAAGGAACATTGCATAATGGTTTATTTATGTTAGACACCACTCCACATATCATGAATATAAATGTGTCCAAAAGGAAACGAGATGAGTTGAACAGTGCATACCTGTGGCATTGTAGGCTAGGTCATATCCATGAAAGAAGGATTCAAAAGTTGCTAAATGATGGATATCTAGATCCATTCGACTATGTGTCATATGCAACTTGTGAGCCTTGCATTCGTGGAAAACTGACCAACTCTCCATTTAGTGGAACTGGAGAGAGAGCCACTGAGTTGTTGGAACTCATACATAGTGATGTATGTGGACCCATGTCAACTCATGCCATTGGAGGTTACTCCTACTTCATTACATTTACTGATGATTTCTCAAGGTATGGATATGTGTACTTAATGAAGTACAAGTCCGAGGCCTTTGAGAAATTCAGAGAGTATAAGAATGAGGTGAAGAACCAGACTGGAAAGAGTATCAAAACTCTTCGATCAGATCGAGGAGGTGAGTACTTAAGTACAGAGTTTACTCACTTCCTCAAGGACCATGGGATATTATCCCAATGGACACCTCCTTATACACCTCAGCTCAATGGTGTCTCTGAAAGGAGAAATCGTACATTATTAGATATGGTACGGTCCATGATGAGTTTCGCTGACCTACCCATCTCATTCTGGGGATATGCCCTAGAAACCGCAGCTTACCTTCTGAACAGAGTTCCAATTAAGTCGGTGGTGTCTACACCATATGAGATATGGAAAGGGAAGAAGCCTGATCTTAAAGTAGTTAAGATTTGGGGCTGCTCTGCCCATGTTAAAAGACACAACCCCGATAAGTTAGAATCAAGGACAGGGCGATGTAAATTTGTGGGATACCCCAAGGAAACTTGTGGGTATTATTTCTATCATCTCGAGGACCAAAAGGTCTTTGTAGCTAAGAGAGCAGTGTTCCTTGAGAAGGAACACATTCTTGGCGGAGACAGTGGGAGAATGATAGAGTTGAGCGAAGTTAGGGAACCAAGCTCAAGCACCACTCTACAGCCCGAGTCTGTTCAGGTATCTAATACACAAGTTTCAACTTTACGCAGGTCTGATAGAGTATCCCATCCTCCTGAGAGATATGTGGGACATATTAGAGCAGAGGATGTAGAGGATATTGATCCTCAGACCTACGATGAGGCTATTATGAGTATAGACTCCGGGAAGTGGAAAGAAGCCATGAATTCTGAAATGGATTCTATGTACTCCAATAAGGTTTGGAACCTAGTTGATGCACCCGAAGGTATTGTACCCATCGGTTGCAAGTGGATCTTTAAGAAAAAGATCGGAGTAGATGGAAAGGTAGAGACCTATAAAGCAAGGCTAGTGGCTAAGGGGTATCGTCAAAGGCAAGGTGTTGACTACGACGAAACTTTCTCACCCGTAGCAATGCTAAAATCCATCAGAATTCTATTGGCTATTGCAGCACACTATGATTATGAGATCTGGCAGATGGATGTGAAAACCGCATTCCTCAACGGGAACCTGGAGGAGGAGGTGTATATGATGCAACCTGAGGGATTCGTGTCCAAGAACTGCCCAGATAAGGTGTGTAGGTTGCTTAGATCCATTTATGGACTAAAGCAAGCTTCCCGAAGTTGGAACATAAGATTTGATGAGGCAATCAGATCTTATGACTTCGTTAAGAACGAAGATGAGCCTTGTGTATACAGAAAGGTAAGTGGGAGCGCTATTAGCTTTTTGGTGTTATATGTGGATGACATCCTCATCATTGGGAATGACATAGGAATGCTATCCACAATAAAGGCTTGGTTATCTAGACACTTCTCCATGAAGGACTTAGGAGAAGCATCTTATATCTTGGGGATTAGAATCTATAGAGATAGATCCAAAAGGATGCTTGGCTTGTCCCAGTCCAGGTACATAGAAACTATTGTCAAAAGGTTTGGCATGGAAAATTCCAAAAGAGGTCTCATACCGATGAGACATGGGATATCGCTTTCTACGAGTATGTCCTCAAAGACTCCAGAAGAAAGGGCGAACATGGATATGATACCTTATGCCTCAGCAATAGGGTCTATCATGTATGCCATGCTATGTACTAGGCCTGATATAGCGCATGCTCTGAGTGTCACGAGCAGGTATCAGGCGGATCCAGGCTTGGAGCACTGGAAAGCAGTAAAGTGTATCCTTAAGTACTTGAGAAGGACTAAGGATCTTTTACTAGTATATGGAGGTAATAGCCTTAAGGTTGAAGGCTACACTGACTCAAGTTTTCAGTCTGATGTCGATGATAGCAAGTCGAATTCAAGGTATGTGTACACCTTGAATGGAGGAGCAATGTGCTGGAAGAGTTCCAAGCAAGATACCACTGCTGACTCGACCACAGAGGCGGAGTACATTGCTGCATCAGATGCAGCAAAGGAGGGAGTCTGGTTGAAGAAGTTCATCACAGATTTGGGAGTCGTGCCGGATAGTGAGGAGCCGATTTCCCTATATTGCGACAACAACGGGGCAATTGCTCAAGCGAAGGAACCTAGGTCTCATCAGAAATCTAAGCATGTTCTGAGGAGGTTCCACCTTATCAGAGAGATCGTGACCCGAGGAGATGTAGCAGTGGAAAGAGTTCCATCCGAAGATAACATTGCAGATCCACTAACAAAGCCATTGTCTCAGATTGTCTTTGAGCGTCACAGGGGTCTGATGGGGATCAGACACATAGGTGATTGGCTTTAGGTCAAGTGGGAGATTGCTAGTCATAAGTGCCCAGCAAGCCAATCACGTGAGTGATGGCACGTGTGACTTGATACAGAATCTTTTTGCTTATTATATTTTGGCATATATCACTTTATAACTATTGCATAAATGCATATATATTGTGATGTCCTTGGATTTGTGCAATGGGAATCGGATCGTGATGAGATCACGATAATGAGATCGATTCACCTTTAAACACATATCCTAAATAATCCCGGTCATAGGTTACTCGAGAGGGACATCGTGATAACCGGATAGACTGGTGTGCTGTATACCCGTCCATATGATGGATGCAGCTGGTCTCATAGCTGCTCGTGTAGGGACACTAGGGATACAGTACAGGTGCTCATTGGAGAATGAGTTCACTGATTGATCCGCTTACGGAATGCTGGATGGTTGATGATGCCTTATTGTCAGACAACAATTCCGTAGTCCTAGTGGTGTATCTGGTTCTTAGACTTGAGACACCAAGGATGTCCTATATGAGTGCTCCACTCTTTGATACCAGACTTATAGGTTTGGCTGTTCCCAGATCTAGTACAGCTGGTCATTGGGAGTGGTAGTCGACCTTACGAGGGCTATTGAGTGTCGATAGAGGATCATCCACTCTCGGTATCATGAGAGGAATATCCCATGTGTTCTTGCTCAGACAAATCCCTGGCCAGGGTCATTCGGGTTGAGAGAGAAAGAGTTCTCCGGGAGAATCCGATTAGAGCGAGACTCGAGTAGAAACCGTATGGGTCTGACAGCACCATGCTCGATATACGGTCTCTGGGATATTAGATGGATGAGGGACTATAGGTACATGGTAACTGAGGACAGACAGGTCCAATGGATTGGATTCCCCTGTATCGTCTGGGGACTACGGCGTAGTGGCCTAGTACTTCCGTAGTCGATGAGTCGAGTGAATTATTACAGAGATAATAATTCACTGAGTTAGAAGGAGTTCTGACAGGTATGACTCACGGCCAGCTCGATATTGGGCCTAGAGGGTCACACACATATGGTAGGCATTGCGATGAGTAGAGGTTCGGATATGAGATATCCGACGGAGCCCTTGTCTTATTGGATGCAGATCCAATACCCACTAGGGAAAGGACCCATTAGGGTTTTGACACGGGATCTCTATAAATAGGAGGGATTCACAGCCTCATAGGCTAGAGTCTTTGCTTGCCCTTCTTATTCTCCTCTCCCTCTCCACCTCAGAGTAGGCCTGGAGTTTTGAGGAGCGTCGTCGCAACCCTGCTGTGTGGATCACCGCTAGAGAGGAGGACGCTTGACCTCCTTCACCCTCTCCTAAGGATCTGCAAGGAAACAGGGATATACGATCTCCCTAGGTAACACAATCTCTATACGCAGTTTTGTGTTTTTGCGGATTTTGCGCACCAATCTTCGCACGATGATGAACATCTTTTTGGGAATCGGGGATTTTTGTTTTCTTGTTCTTCCGCTGCGCATATGATGTCGCCCCCCCTATGATTTCCCAACACAGTCTAGCTCGAAGACTGAGCTCAGGCGGTTGCACCTCCTGGCTAGGGCAGTTGCACTGCCCAGTCTCGCTGGGAGACTTAGTCCAGGCGGTGCCACCTCCTGGCCTAGGCGGTTGCACCTCCTGGTGCAATCAGGGTCCGAATGGTTAGCTCCATTCGGCCCAATTTCAATCTTTTCAGGGGCCCAATTGCCCCAAGATTAAGCTAATGGGATCACCTCCCATTTTCCAACTTAATCAACGTGCTAACTACAATTAAATCTAAGACAATTTCTGCAGCTTTGCTCCGATGCGTCAATCGCTTCTTCCGGCGAGTTTCCGGTGAACTTCCGTCGATCATCCGATGAACCCTCGGTGATTCTTCTGCGGACTTCCGGCAAACTCCTGGACTTTGCGACGATCCACTTGGTGAGTTCCGACGAGCTTCGCTTGGCAAGCTTCTGGACTTCTCGGATTTGTTCTCGCAGAACCTTCGACGACCGTCCGAACTTCCGTCGAACTCTCGAACTCCCAACGTGATCATGATCTTGACTCCGGCGCAACTCCTGCTGCTTGTCTAACTTTCATCGTAGTTAATCCTGCACACTTATCTCAACACATAGATTAGACAACAAATGACAATTGACTTCATCATCAAAATCCGAGATTCAACAATCTCCCCCTTTTTGATGATGACAATCAATTGATAATGGAGTTATCCTTAACTCCCCCTGTCTATATGCCATAGTTGAGACAAGTCAACCTTGAATTCAAGACCTAAGAATTCAAGTGACGTATTGATAAGTTGGATCAATTAAACTTATCAATACTCCCATCATGATACCTATCATGATGTATCTCTTTAAGAATGATGTCAAGGCTTGACATACATCATCAAGTTTGTATGATTGTGTTTGTAACTATTCATCATGTAGTTTGAACATTATCATATAAAGCTGTGAAGCACGATTACATGATGCACACATTTGAAATATTCTAGCAAGTTTTGCATTTTCTTCACATGATAAGATATCAACTCAGGGCATAGTGCAAACTTTAGCATATGTTCATATATCGTTTGAACATTATCATATAAAGCTGTGAAGCACTATTACATGATGCACACATTTGAAATATTCTAGCAAGTTTTGCATTTTCTTCACATGATAAGATATCAACTCAGGGCATAATGCAAACTTTAGCACATGTTCATATATCTCTTGGTGATGCAAGGATGGCATAATCATAGCAGTGTTTATAGCATCACTCATAGTAATAGTATTTCTAATCATGGCAGTGTTTATCAATTCATATATCTCCCCCTTTGTCATCAACAAAAAGCATAGTAATTATGATACCAGGAAAATAATTTATAGAGGAATTTTGCATAGATTGCTTTAAATACATCTTCCCCTTTTTGTTATAATCCATTGTCTATGTAAAGATTTTGCAGGATGGAATACATACACATGAATCACTTCATCTAATCTATTTCATGAAACTTATTTTTCATGAAAGTGTACGAGAAAATCTGTTTTATAGCATTCGAACAAATAAGATACATTTGGACAAGATTTTGTTACAGATTTTCACATATAAACATGGCAATCAAGTGATCTGATCATTCAATATAGTCCGAAAATTAATTTTAATAAATTTATCTATTCGGACACATCAATATTCCTAATTCTCTTTTAATGAAATCAAAGCACAAGGTTTTCAAAACTTTTAGTTTCAAAGCATAACATTCTTAATTTGGACACATCACACACCAAACAGTAATGATACCATAAAAATCTGAGATAACTTTTACCACAAGGCGCAAGATATATGTTTATCACGATAGATATTTACAGCCAACACATCAGAAGTTTACAACAACAACAGGTGTTCAACAAGTTCATTGATGTGGTGGAAAATTAAAGTGCCTAAACAAGGAGTCAAATTGACTATGAATTTGCTGCAGCTCAGATAGGATTTGATCTTGTCGTTGTTCAATCCGTTCTTGTCTCTGTTCGAATCGATCCATTCGAATCCCAATTTCTTCGATGGATGTATGAGTTTGCTCAACTGGATGTATTTCCTCAAAGGGAAGGGTCGGAGAAGATTGGGTACCCCTAAATACTGGTGTTTCCGGTTCTGGTTCAGGTTGAGGGTGATCAGTCCTTCTAGGGATTCTAACCCAGTTACCGTTTCTATAGTAACATCTTAGTCGGTGAAGTAGATTTTTGTTTATTATGCTGAATCTATCTACTTTCATTACTTCTTCTTCTGGTGGTATTAGAATGTCGTAAGCTTTCATTATTCTTGTGATTATACCACCATATGGGAGCATTATATCTTTCTTAGATAATTCTAACATGTTTTGTTGAATAAGATAACCAAGACAGATGTCATGTCCCTTCATGATTAAGTACATAGTTCCTAATTCTAATTGACTTATTTCATCATGATGGTATTGTTTAGGAAGAATTATACTAGTCATGATATGATGAAGTATCTTAGTGTTCAAAGGCAGTAGATGTTCACAACTTTTAGGAATCAATGCTATGTTAGGATTGGCAAAGATTGTTCCTAAGGCTTCAACATAGGATGTTCCAATACTTTCATCATCCCATGATCCTCTAAAGTAAAGTCCTATACTTTTCATGGGAATGCCTATCATATCACAAATGAACCTATCAGTGATTGAGATGTGTTGTCCTAAAAGATAGGTGGACATCCTTTCTTCATCATCTATTTGTATGTTATTGTAAAATAATCTAACTAGCCTAGGATAGATGGGTTCGTTAATCTGCAAGATTGGAAGTAGATCTAGGTTTGCAAACCATTGGATAGTCTCTAAGTCTCTTAGTTCATTTAGATCTATGTATTTTCCCTTATTGATACTTCTAAGTTCGAAAGAGGGAAATTTTTCAGCATGGTTTTTTGAATCGAAAAGGGTGAAGTCAAACTCTTCTACTAATCTCCTCTTTCCCTTGTCCCTTGAGGATCTTCTAGATCCCATAACTACTGCTGTTTAGAGGGATGATGATGAGCAAGAGTAAATGAAGAACAAAACATAATTTAAGAGCTTCTTAGAGAGTACCTTTGTGAAATCTTCAAGAGAAGGAAGGATTCTTGAAGTTTTGCTCCGAAATGGGAGGTATTTGGAAAGCTTAGAGGAGTGAAATGAGAATGGAGGAGACTTGGAAGAGTAGAGGAGGAAATGGGAGTGAGTTGGGGTTGATTCCACCGTCGGCCCTAGCGTGGGTTTAAAAAGGCAGAGTTGCAGGCGGTTGCACCTCTGGCTGGAGCGATGCAACCGCTGGCAACCCGTGGTAGCTGGAGGTGCCACCGCCAGCTGGAGAGGTGCCACCGCCTGCAGCCAGTGAGCACCTAATGTGATTTGATCAGGGAGCCTTTGCTTTGAGGAGAGTTTTTCATTTCAGAGCAATTAACGTTTCTTACGTGATTTCCTATGAGTTTTTATTTAAGGAAGAAGCTCTTGTATGATCAAGATAGATCTTTTAACGTGCGTATGTCGTACGTATGTTGATAGTTTGTTTGGTATCCCTTTTAAGATCATGACATATTTAGTTTCTTCATGATACAAGAATTAATTCGTAGATGATAGAGTTGAAGGGTTCGATGATCAAGGGGATATGTGAATTTGGGAATCATATGTTTCTAATAAGGTTGTATCCAAATCGCATTTGTGATTTCATAACTTCCACTTGTTATTTAAGCGTTGTGAGTTCCTTTTTGACTCTTGGTTTATGACTATCGAGAATCAAGGAGCAGAATATTATTTCTTGCTCCAGCCTAAAAGTTTAATATTTTTATAGGAAGGGATGATTTTTAGGTACCCATTTGCTTTTGGGTGCCTCACAAATAGATCTACATTTTCTATCATATTGCATAGAATTTGTCATGGTTCCTTTAGGAACCCAAATCAATTTGTTTGGACTAATTTTCCTGAATGGACAATAATGCGTCCTGTGTCCAAACTTGCAACAAAAGTTGCATTTGTTTTGATGTCTAACATGTAAGATGGGGCCTTTTACGAAGGTAGTTGGATTTTGGTGAGGACTTCTCACAAATCTAATCCCACTTCTTTTGGGAACATGACCCTTGTATGTAAGGATCATGTTTAATGACTTGCTACCAACCTCGAATTTCTTCAAGGTATCCTTAAGTAGCAAGTTTTCTTTTTGAAGAGTTTCTAGATCAAGGCATTTTATGCATGAGTTTAAACTATCACTATGTTCAGCATTTAACTTATCAAACTTGTAAATAAGACTATCATACTCCTTTTTTAGCAATTTGTATTTACCACTAATAGTCTTACACTCATCAAACAATTCATGGAAAGCATTTAATAATTCATCGAATGATAAATCTGCATCTAATGAATTTGTTACCTCGTCTTCGATGGCCATTAGGGCGTAATGAGCAACTTGCTCGGTGTTGGTCTCCTCTTCTTTGGACACGCTTGAGTCGTCCCATGTTGCTTGAAGCGCCTTCTTCTTTGATGTTCTTCTTTTGACTTGGGGACAATCACTCTTGTAGTGTCCCGGCTTTTTGCATTCATAGCAGATCACTTGGTCCTTCTTGGGTTCAAGTTTATTTTTCGCGTCATTCTTAAACTTGTTTCTTTTAAAGAACTTTTTAAACTTTCTTGTTAAAAGTGCCAAGTCATCATCACAGTCCTCATCACTTGAGTTTTCTCTCAAGTGGCATTCAGAAGTTTTGAGTGTCATATCCTTCCTGTTCTTTGGAAGGATGTCTTCTTGCTCTTCATGAGCTTTACAAGTCATTTCGTAGGTCATTAATGACCCGATTAGTTCTTCAAGAGGGAAGTTGCGCAGATCTTTTGCCTCTTGAATAGCAGTGACTTTAGGATCCCAGCTCTTAGGAAGGGATCTTAGTATCTTATTTACGAGTTCAAAATCCGAAAAACTTTTTCCGAGTCCTTTCAGACCGTTGACGACATCCGTGAAACGGGTAAACATGTCGCCAATGGTTTCACTCGGTTTCATTCGGAAAAGTTCAAAAGAATGCAACAACAGATTGATTTTTGACTCTTTCACTCTACTTGTGCCCTCGTGGGTCACTTCAAGTGTGTGCCAAATATCAAATGCAGTTTCGCAAGTTGAAACACGATTAAATTCGTTTTTATCAAGCACGCAAAATAAGGCATTCATAGCCTTTGCATTAAGAGCGAAAGCCTTCTTTTCCAATTCATTCCAATCGATCATTGGAAGAGAAGACTTTGAAAATCCGTTTTCAACAAGGTTCCACAGTTCAAAATCCATAGAAATAAGAAAGATCCTCATTCGGGTCTTCCAGTAGGTGTAGTCCGTCCCACTAAACATGGGTGGACGTGTAATAGAATGCCCCTCTTGGTTTCCGGCGTATGCCATCTCTCTTAGGTTTTAATCCGTTAGAGAGTTAACCTCGCTCTGATACCAATTGTTAGGATCAAGAGCACTAAGAGGGGGGGGGGGGAATTAGTGCAGCGGAAATCTTTCAGCGATTTAAAAACGAAAGCTGCGTTCATCTGATAAAAACGATTTCGATGTAAAAGCCGATTCTAAGATTACTTAAGATTGAGCGCAGTTTACGTCTAAGCACAGTTTACGTCTAAACTAAGTTTGCGTCTAAATACAGTTTGCGTCTAAACGCAGTTTTGCGTCTAAACACAGTTTTACGTCTAAACGCAGTTTTGCGTCTAAACTCAGTTTACGTCTAAACGTAGTTTTACGTTTAAACGCAGTTTGCGTCTAAAAGTAGTTTACGTCTAAAACACAGTTTTATGTCCAAACACAGTTTGCGCAGTTTGCGTCTAAACACAGTTTTGCGTCTAAACTCAGTTTACGTCTAAACGCAGTTTTACGTCTAAACGCAGTTTGCGTCTAAACGCAGTTTTACGTCTAAACGTAGTTTTACGTTTAAAAGAAGTTTACGTCTAAAACACAGTTTTATGTTTAAACACAGTTTGCGCAGTTTATGTTTAAACGCAGTTTTACGTCTAAACGCAGTTTGCGTCTAAACGCAGTTTTACGTCTAAACGTAGTTTGCGTCTAAAATAGTTTCAAAGAGATCTAAACTTAGAAGCTAGTTCATAAAAAGCGCAGAAGACAGTTTTGCATAATCAAAACACAAACGTAAGCTGATCGTACGAAAAACACAGATTTACGTCTGAATGCAGATTCGAAAAGATCAGCACTTAGAACTTGTTCGCAAAGGCGCAAAGAGCAGTAGTTATGTAGGAGGTTTGCAGTAATGATAAGGTACTCGAAATAAAAGTAAACCAGAGATTTAGAGTGGTTCGGTCAGTCTTGACCTACTCCACTTTTGGCTTCCTCCTCCGACGAGGTCACCAACGTCAACAAGCTGCCTTCCTTCAATGGGCGAAGGCCAATTGTCCTTTTACAGTTTCACTCCTTTTGATGGGCTCAGGAGACAACCCTTACAGAACCTTTCTCTCCTCACTTTACAATTCAGAAGCTTAAAGAACAGAAGGAGGAGACTTAAAGGCTTTACAACAATTTTGAGCTCTTAGAATCACAGAAAGAATCAAGATTTCGGTGTAGGTCTATATCATTTCTGTGCTGAATGGGTGGGGTATTTATAGGCCCCAACCCAGTTCAAATTTGGAGCTCAAAACGATCAAATCCCGGAATTCCGGGATCAGGCGGTTGCACCTCCTGACTGGAGAGGTTGCACCGCTTGGCAGAGCTCGGAGACTAAGCCCAGGCGGTTGCACCTCTCTATCAGGGGCGGTTGCACCGCCTGAGTCTGGCTCGGAGACTGAGCCCCAGGCGGTGCCACCTCTTGACTGAGGCGGTTGCACCTCTCTGCCAGAGCTCGAAGACCGAGCTCAGGCGGTGCTACCTCTCTGTCAGGGAGGTTGCACCGCCCAGTCTAGCTCGAAGACTGAGCTCAGGCGGTTGCACCTCCTGGCTGGGGCGGTTGCACCGCCCAGTCTCGCTGGGAGACTTAGCCCAGGCGGTGCCACCTCCTAGCCTAGGCGGTTGCACCTCCTAGTGCAATCAGGGTCCGAATGGTTAGCTCCATTCGGCCCAATTTCAATCTTTTCAGGGGCCCAATTGCCCCAAGATTAAGCTAATGGGATCACCTCCCATTTTCCAACTTAATCAACGTGCTAACTATGATTAAATCTAAGACAATTTCTGTAGCTTTGCTCCGATGCATCAATCGCTTCTTCCGGCGAGTTTCCGGTGAACTTCCGTCGATCATCCGATGAACCCTCGGTGATTCTTCTGCGGACTTCCGGCAAACTCCTGGACTTTGCGACGATCCACTTGGCGAGTTCCGACGAGCTTCGCTTGGCAAGCTTCTGGACTTCTCGGATCTGTTCTCGCAGAACCTCCGACGACCGTCCGAACTTCCGTCGAACTCTTGAACTCCCAACGTGATCATGATCTTGACTCCGGCGCAACTCCTGCTGCTTGTCTAACTTTCATCGTAGTTAATCCTGCACACTTATCTCAACACATAGATTAGACAACAAATGACAATTGACTTCATCATCAAAATCCGAGATTCAACAGCTTGGATATGGCATAGAAGATTAGGTCATGCTAGCATGAAACTAATCACTCAAATATCATCTAAAGAACTTGTAAGAGGAATTCCTCATATCAAGTTCATCAAAGATAATGTATGTGATGCTTGCCAATTAGGTAAACAAATTAAGGGTAGTTTCAAATCTAAGAATCAAATAAGCACCTCTAGGCCCTTACAATTGATCCATATGGACTTGTTCGGACCAATCTCCACATCAAGTCTAGAAGGTAGCAAATACGCCTTCGTCATTGTGGATGACTATAGCAGATACACATGGACTTACTTCTTAAAACAGAAAAGTGAATGCCTTAGATATTTTACCAAGTTTTGTAAACTTGTTCAGAATGAGAAAAGTTCTATGATTTCGTCAATTAGAAGTGATCATGGTGGTGAATTTCAAAACCATGATTTCCAGGAATTTTGTGAACTCAATGGATATAACCATAATTTCTCTACTCCTAGAAATCCTCAACAAAATGGAGTAGTAGAAAGAAAAAATCGAAATTTACAAGAAATGGCAAGAACCATGTTGAATGAACACAACCTACCCAAATATTTTTGGGCCGAAGCCGTAAATACTGCATGCTTCACATTTTGAATAGAGTTCTAGTAAGACCCCTACTAACCAAAACTCCCTATGAGCTATGGAATAACAAAAAACCTAATGTTTCATATTTTAAAGTCTTTGGCTGTAAGTGTTTTATTTTGAATGAAAAGGATAACTTAGGAAAATTTGATGCTAAATCCGATGAAAGAATCTTTCTTGGTTATTCTTCAGTTTTTAAAGCTTTTCGTATCTTCAATAAAAGAACTCTAATTATCGAAGAATACATTCATGTTGTTTTCAATGAAATTTTCGAAATCACGAAAAATGATCTTGATGAAGATGTTAATTTTGATTCCTTGAATTTAAATGAAACCCCTTCTCCAACTAGCAACTTGGATGCATCCACTTCCGAAATATCCTTACCCAAGGATTGGAAGTATGTAGATGCTCATCCCAAGGAGCTAATCTTAGGAGACACATCAAAGGGGGTTCAAACACGATCTTCTCTTAAAAATTTTTATGCGAACGCCGCCTTTCTCTCCCAAATTGAACCCAAATGCGTTGACGAAGTCATGAAAGATGATTCATGGATTATCACAATGCAAGATGAATTGAATTAATTTTAGAGAAATGAGGTGTGGAAGCTTGTTCCTAGGCCAAATGACCATTTAGTTATTGGTACTAAATGGGTCTTCAGAAACAAGCAAGATGAAAATGGTATCGTGGTTAGAAACAAGGCTAGATTAGTGGCCAAAGGTTTCAACCAAGAAGAAGGTATCGATTACGAAGAAACCTTCGCTCCTGTGGCTAGATTGGAAGCCATAAGGATGCTCCTTGCCTACGCTAGTAGTAATAATTTTAAGTTGTTTCAAATGGATGTTAAAAGCGCTTTTCTAAATGGCTTTATTTCCGAAGAAGTTTATGTTGAACAACCTCCTGGATTTGAAAATGATAGCCTCCCTAATCATGTGTTTAGATTAACTAAAGCTCTCTATGGTTTAAAACAAGCCCCAAGGGCTTGGTATGAGAGACTTAGTTCTTTTCTTATCGAAAATAATTTCACAAAAGCCAAGGTTGATACTACATTGTTCATCAAGAACTTTGAAAATAATTTTCTCATTGTTCAGATTTATGTTGATGATATTATCTTTGGCTCTACAAATGAATCTCTTTGTGAATCGTTTGCTAAAACTATGAGTCTTGAATTCGAAATGAGCTTAATGGGAGAATTAACATTTTTCTTAGGCTTACAAATCAAACAACTAAGCAATGGCATCTTTATTAGTCAAACTAAATATGCTATGAATTTATTGAAAAAAATTGATATGAACAACTCAAAGGCTATTAACACTCCTATGAGCACCTCCACTAAGTTAGAAATTGATGAAAGTGGAGAAAGCTTCAATCAAAAAACTTATAGGGGTATGATAGGAAGTTTACTTTACCTCACTGCAACCAGACCAGACATTATGTTCAGTGTAGGACTTTGTGCTAGATTTCAATCAAACCCTAAGATATCTCATCTCAAAGCAGTTAAAAGAATATTTAGATATCTTAATGGAACCACAAATCTAGGATTGTGGTACCCAAAATCAGAAAATTTTGAGTTAATTGCTTATGCTGATGAGGACTTTGCCGGCTGTAGACTAGATAGAAAAAGCACATCAGGATCATGTCAATTTTTAGGACATGTCCTTCTTTCCTGGTCATCTAAGAAACAAAACTCGGTTGCACTATCAACAACCGAAGCTGAATATATTGCAGCAAGTGCATGCTGTGCACAAGTTGTATGGATGAAAAACACCTTAGAAGATTACAAAGTTAATCTTAAAGATATTCCCATTAAATGTGATAACACGAGGGCAATATGCTTAACTAAGAATCCTATACAACACTCAAGAACAAAACATATTGATATTAGACATCACTTTATACGAGATCATGTCACTAATCATGACGTAACCATAGAGTTCATTGATACTAAACATCAACTAGCTGACATTTTTACAAAACCTCTAAGTGAAGAACAATTTGATTTCATAAGAAGAGAATTAGGAATGTTGATGTGTCCGAATAGATAAACTTGTTAAAATTATTTTTCGGACTTTATTGAATGATCAAATCACTTGATTGCCATGTTTCCATGATTATATGCATCTCATCATCCGAATGCTATAAATCAGATTTTCTCATACACTTTTACGAAAAATATGTTTCTGAAATAGATATGATGAAGTGATTCCTGCGTATGTATTCCATCTTGAAATATCTTTACGTATACAAAGGATTATAACAAAACAGGGGAAGAAGTATTAAAAGCAATCTATGTAAAATTCCTCTATAAGCTTGCTTATATTATTTTCCTGGTATTTCAATAACCATGCTTTTTGTTGATGACAAAGGGGGAGAAATATATGAATTGACGCTATAAACAGCCATGCTTGCATCACGGAGAAATATATGATATATGAATTGATGCTATAAACACTGCTATGATTATGCCATGCTTGCATTACGGAGAAATATATGATATATGAATTGATGCTATAAACACTGCTATGATTATGCCATGCTTGCATCACCAAGAGATATATGAACAGATGCTATAGTTTGCATTATGCCTTGAGTTGATATCTTACGATGTAAAGAAAATGCAAAACTTGCTAAAATATTTGAAATGTGTGCATCATGTAATAGTGCTTCACAGCTTTATATGTTAATGTTCAACTACATGATGAATAGTTACACTCATAATCATACAAACTTGATGATGTATGTCAAGCCTTGACATCATCCTTGAAGAGATACATCATGATGGGTATCATGATGGGAGTATTGATAAGTTTAACTGATATAACTTATCAATATGTCGCTTGAATTCTTAGGTCTTGAATTCAAGGTTGACTTATCTCAAATATGGCATGTAGACAGGGGGAGTTAAGGTTAACTCCATTATCAATTGATTGTCATCATCAAAAAGGGGGAGATTGTTGAATCTCGGATTTTGATGATGAAGTCAATTGTCATTTGTTGTCTAATCTATGTGTTGAGATAAGTGTGCAGGATTAACTACGATGAAAGTTAGACAAGCAGCAGGAGTTGCGCCGGAGTCAAGTCAATGATCACGTTGGGAGTTCGAGAGTTCGACGGAAGTTCAGACAGTTGTCGGAGGTTCTGCAGGAACAGATCCGAGAAGTCCAGAAGCTTGCCAAGTGAAGCTCGTCGGAACTCGCCAAGTGGATCGTCGCAAGTCCAGGAGTTTGCCGGAAGTCCGTAGGAGGATCACCGAGGGTTCATCGGATGATCGACGGAAGTTCGCCGGAAACTTGCCAGAAGAAGCGATTGACGCACCGAAGCAAAGCTGAAGAAATTGTCTTAGGATTAATCATAGTTAGCATGTTGATTAAGTTGGAAATGGGAGGTGATCCCATTAGCTTAATCTAGGGGCAATTGGGCCCCTGAAAAACTGAAATTGGGCCGAATGGAGCTAACCATTCGGACCCTGATTGCACCAGGAGGTGCAACTGCCCAAGCCGGGAGGTGGCACCGCCTGAGCTAAGTCTCCCAGGGAGACTGGGCGGTGCAACCGCCCCAGCCAGGAGGTGGCACCGCCGGGGCTCAGTCTCTGAGCGAGACTAGGGCGGTGTAACCTCCCCAGACAGAGAGGTAGCACCGCTTGAGCTCGGTATTCGAGCTCTGGCAGGCGATGCAACCACCTCAGTCAGGAGGTGGCACCGCCTGGGGCTCAGTCTCCGAGCCAGACTCAGGCAGTGCAACCGCCCCTGACAGAGAGGTGCAACCGCCTGGGCTCAGTCTCCGAGCTCTGCCAGGCGGTGCAACCGCTCCAGTCAGGAGGTGTAACCGCCTGATCCCGGAATTCCGGGATTTGATCGTTTTGAGCTCCAAATTTGAACTGGGTTGGGGCCTATAAATACCCTACCTATTCAGCATAGAAAGGGCACAGACCTACATCGAAATCTTGATCTTTTCTGTGATTCCAAAGAGCTCAAAATTGTTGTAAAGCCTAAAAGTTCTCCTCCTTCTGTTCTTCAAGTTTTAAGTTGTAAAGAGAGGAGAGAAAGGTTCTGTAAGGGTTGTCTCCTGATCCCGTCAAAAGGAGTGAAACTATAAAAGGGCAGTTGGCCTTCGCCTATTGAAGGAAGGCCTCTAGTTGACGTCGGTGACATCGTTGGAGGAGGAAGCCAAAAGTGGAGTAGGTCAAGACTGACCGAACCACTCTAAATCTTGGTTTGCATTTACTTTGAGCATTTTATCAATACTGCAAACCTCCTAAATAGCTACTGCCTTCTGCGCTTTTTACGAACGAGTTTCTAAGTTCATATCTTTCTGAATCTGCGTTTAGGCGTAAATCGGTGTTTTTCATACGATCATTACATTGCAGTTTACGTTTACGTTTTGACTCCATTTATAACTGCAAACTGTCTTGTGCGCTTTTACGAATGAGTTTCTAAGTTCAGATCTTTCTGAATCTGCGCTTAGACATAAATCGGCATTTTCGTACGATCATTACATTGCAGTTTACATTTACGTTTTGACTCCGTTTATAACTGCAAACTGCCTTCTGTGCATTTATAAAATGTATCTCAAAGTTCAGTATTTTCAGAATCAGTATTTAGACGTAAACTACGTTTAGACGTAAAACTACGTTTAGACGCAAACTACGTTTAGACGTAAACTGCGTTTAGACGTAAACTGCGTTTAGACGCAAACTGCGTTTAGACGTAAACTGCTTTTAGACGCAAACTGCGTTTAGTTGTAAACTACAGTTAATCTTAAGTAATCTTAAAATCGGCTTTTACATCGAGATCGTTTTTATCGAACGAACGCAGCTTTTGATTTTAATCGCTGAAAGATTTTCGCTGCACTAATTCACCCCCCCCCCCCCCCTCTTAGTGCTCTGGATCCTAACAACCTATATCACGATTCGCTATCTTGCTTACGACATAGAGATGTCACCAGTGACCTAAGGGTATGGTATACTTGGTTGAGTCCCTCGAGGGTATATCATCAAATCAGACTCATCTTGTAACGAAAGTGTTGACTTAACCGAGCATCATGGTTGGTCGAGTCCCTCGAGGCCATGGTGATTCGGAGGCCGAACAGGACGGGAATCATAAGGAGTTGTGATCGACAAGAGTTGCCTACCTTTTAGGCTTAGTGTGATTGGTCGAGTCCCTCGAGGTTACACTAAGACGCTGATTGGATCATGATCCCCACTAGAAGTCTGCCGGAGACTTCCGTTTCATGTGCTGAGGGTGTCGCATGACTCGTTAGTAAAATAGTGGGTGCATATTAAGATAGAAGTCCATATCTTGATAGTTTATTTCTTGCAAAATCTGCATGTTATTCATTTCTGCTGTATCTTTATTTTCAGAAAATGTCGCTTTCAAATCCCTTACGTGGCATACTTGATGTCAACCGCCACACTGGTCCAAATTATACGGATTGGCTCTGTAACTTGAGAATTGTTCTCACAATGGAGAAAATTGTGTACGTCCTTGATATAGTGATGCCTATGCCCGAAGAAGGGGCAAACGAGGATGAGATCGCTTGCTACGTGAAGTACATTGATGACTCCACTCTTGCTCAGTGCTATATGTTGGGCTCTATGACTCCTGAGTTACAGAGACAACATGAAAAGATGGATGCCAGATCCATTCTCCTACATGTCCGTAAATTGTTTGAGGAACAGGGAAGGACTCAGCGATATGAGATATCTAAGAGCCTCTTCCGCGCTAGGATGACTGAGGGGACACCGGTTCAGAACCATGTCCTAAAGATGATTGAGTGGATAGAGAAACTCACAGGTCTAGGAACGGTCCTAGAGGATAACTTGTGTGTGGACATTGTGCTTCAGTCCCTACCAGATTCCTTTTCACAGTTCATAATGAATTTTAATATGAACAAGCTTAAAGTGACTCTCCCAGAGCTTCTCAATATGTTGAGGGAGGTAGAGAGTACTATCAAGAAAGAGAAGCCAGTTCTCTACACTGGTGAGACCAAAAGGAAAAGGAAAGCAGAAAGGTCCCTTAAGAAGGGAAAGAGCAAGGTCAAACCACGTAAAGCAAAGGTTGCTAAGAAAGACCCAGCAAAGGACAAAGGCCAGTGCTTCCACTATGGTAAAGATGAGCACTGAAAGAGAAACTGCAAAGAGTACCTTGCAGAAAGGGCGAAACAAAAGCTTGATGAAGCTTCAGGTACATTCATGATCATTCTCCATTTGTTAGACTCTTATGATAACATATGGGTATTGGGTACCGGTAGTACTTATCATATATGCAATTCGTTACAGGTTCTGGCAAAGACTAGGAGACTAGAGAGAGGCGAGATGGACCTCAAGATGGGTAATGGAGCAAAAGTTACTGTAGTAGCTATTGGCGAGGTCGCCCTACATCTGCCTAGTGGAGCTTTTATTGCACTAGATGCATGTTATTTTGTTCCTTCTATTATCAAAAACATTATCTCCATTTTATGTTTAACAGTTAGTGGATATAAATTTGTTTTTGAGAACAATGGTTGTTCGATATTATTAGATAATAAGATCATCAAAGGAACATTGTATAATGGTTTATTTATATTAGACACCACTCCACATATCATGAATGTAAATGTGTCCAAAAGGAAATGAGATGAGTTGAACAGTGCATACTTGTGGCATTGTAGGCTAGGTCACATCCATGAAAGAAGGATTCAAAAGTTACTAAATGATGGATATTTAGATCCATTCGACTATGTGTCATATGCAACTTGTGAGCCTTGCATTCGTGGAAAACTGACCAACTCTCCATTTAGTGGAACTGGAGAGAGAGCCACTGAGTTGTTGGAACTCATACATAGTGATGTATGTGGACCCATGTCAACTCATGCTATTGGAGGTTACTCCTACTTTATTACATTTACTGATGATTTCTCAAGGTATGGATATGTGTACTTAATGAAGTACAAGTTCGAGGCTTTTGAAAAATTCAGAGAGTATAAGAATGAGGTGGAGAACCAAACTGGAAAGAGTATCAAAACTCTTCGATTAGATCGAGGAGGTGAGTACTTAAGTACAGAGTTCACCTAGTTCCTCAAGGACCATAGGATATTATCCCAATGGACACCTCCTTATACACCTCAGCTCAATGGTGTCTCTGAAAGGAGAAATCGTACATTATTAGATATGGTACGGTCCATGATGAGTTTCGCTGACCTACCCATCTCATTCTGGGGATATGCCATAGAAACCACAGCTTACCTTCTGAACAGAGTTCCAACTAAGTCGGTAGTGTCTACACCATATGAGATATGGAAAGGGAAGAAGCCTGATCTTAAGGATGTTAAGATTTGGGGCTGCCCTGCACATGTTAAAAGACACAACCCCGATAAGTTAGAATCAAGGACAGAGCGATGCAAATTTGTGGGATACCCCAAGGAAACTTGTGGGTATTATTTCTATCATCTTGAGGACCAAAAGGTCTTTGTAGCTAAGAGAGCAGTGTTCCTTGAGAAGGAACACATTCTTGGCGGAGATAGTGGGAGAATGATAGAATTGAGCGAGGTTGGAGAACCAAGCTCAAGCACCACTCTATAGCCCGAGTCTGTTCAGGTACCTAATACACAAGTTTCAACTTTACGCAGGTCTGATAGAGTATCCCATCCTCCTGAGAGATATGTGGGACATATTATAGGAGAGGATGTAGAGGATATTGATCCTCAGACCTACGAGGAGGCTATTATGAGTATAGACTCCAGGAAGTGACAAGAAGCCATGAATTCTGAGATGGATTCTATGTACTCCAATAAGGTTTGGAACCTAGTTGATGCGCCCGAAGGTATTGTACCCATCGGTTGCAAGTGGATCTTTAAGAAAAAGATCGGAGTAGATGGAAAGGTAGAGACCTATAAAGCAAGGCTAGTGGCTAAGGGGTATCGTCAAAGGCAAGGTGTTGACTATGACGAAACCTTCTCACCCGTAGCAATGCTAAAATCCATCAGAATTCTATTGGCTATTGCAGCACACTATGATTATGAGATCTGGCAGATGGATATGAAAACTGCATTCCTCAATGGGAACCTCGAGGAGGAGGTGTATATGATGCAACCTGAGGGATACGTGTCCAAGAACTGCCTAGATAAGGTGTGTAAGTTGCTTAGATCCATTTATGGATTAAAGCAAGCTTCCCGAAGTCGGAACATAAGATTTGATGAGGCAATCAGATCTTATGACTTCGTTAAGAACGAAGATGAGCCTTGTGTATACAGAAAGGTAAGTGGGAGCGCTATCACCTTTTTGGTGTTATATGTGGATGACATCCTGATCATTGGGAATGACGTAGGAATGCTATCCATAGTAAAGGCTTGGTTATCTAGACACTTCTCCATGAAGGACTTAAGGGAAGCATCCTATATTTTGGGGATTAGAATCTATAGAGATAGATCTAAGAGGATGCTTGGCTTGTCCCAGTCCAGGTACATAGAAACCATTGTCAAAAGGTTTGGCATGGAAAATTCCAAGAGAGGTCTCATACCGATGAGATATGGGATATCGCTTTCTACGAGTATGTCCCCAAAGACTCCAGAAGAAAGGGCGAACATGGATATAATACCTTATGCCTCAGCAATAGGGTCTATCATGTATACCATGCTATGTACTAGGCCTGATATAGCGTATGCTCTGAGTGTCACGAGCAGGTATTAGGCGGATCCAGGCTTGGAGCACTGGAAAGAAGTAAAGTGTATCATTAAGTACTTGAGAAGGACTAAGGGTCTTTTACTAGTATATGGAGGTAATAGCCTTAAGGTTGAAGGCTACACTGACTCAAGTTTTCAGTCTGATGTCGATGATAGCAAGTCGAATTCAGGGTATATGTACACCTTAAATGGAGGAGCAGTGTGCTGGAAGAGTTCCAAGCAAGATGTCACTGCTGACTCGACCATAGAGGCGGAGTACATTACTGCATCAGATGCAGCAAAGGAGGGAGTTTGGGTGAAGAAGTTCATCACAGATTTGGGAGTTGTGCCGGGTAGCGAAGAGCCGATCTCCCTATATTGCGACAACAATGGGACGATTACTCAAGCAAAGGAACCTAGGTCTCATTAGAAATCTAAGCCTGTTCTGAGGAGGTTCCACCTTATCAGAGAGATCGTGACCCGAGGAGATGTAGTAGTGGAAAGAGTTCCATCCGAAGATAATATTGTAGATCCACTAACAAAGCCGTTGTCTCAAATTTGTTTTGAGCATCACAGGGGTCTGATGGGGATCAGACACATAGGTGATTGGCTTTAGGTCAAGTGGGAGATTGCTAGTCATAGGTGCCCAGCAAGCCAATCACGTGAGTGATGGCACGTTGTGACTTAATACAGAATCTTTTTGCTTATTATATTTTGGCATATATCACTTTATAACTATTGCATATATACATACATATATTGTGATGTCCTTGGATTTGTGCAATGGGAATTGGATCGTGATGAGATCATGATAGTGAGATCGATTCACCTTTAAACACATATCCTAAATAATCCCGGTCATAGGTTACTCGAGAGGGATATCATGATAACCGGACATACTGGTGTGCTGTATACCCGTCCATATGATGGATGCAGCTGGTCTTATAGTTTCTTATGTAGGGACACTAGGGAAACAGTACAGGTGCTCATTGGAGAATGAGTTCACTGATTGATCCGCTTACGGAATGCTAGATGGTTGATGATGCCTTATTGTCAAACAGCGATTCCGTAGTCCTAGTGGTGTATCTGGTCCTTAGACTTGAGACACCAAGGATGTCCTGTATGAGTGCTCCACTCTTTGATACCAGACTTATAGGTTTGGCTGTCCCAGATATAGTACAGTTGGTCATTGGGAGTGGTAGTCGACCTTACGAGGGCTATTGAGTGTCGATAGAGGATCATCCACTCTCGGCATCATGAGAGGAATATCCCATGTGTTCTTGCTTAGACAAATCCTTGGCTAGGGTCATTCGAGTTGAGGGAGAAAGATTTCTCCGAGAGAATCCGATTAGAGCGAAACTCGAGTAAAAACCGTGTGGGTCTGACAACACCATGCTCGATATACGGTCTTTAGGATATTAGATGGATGAGGGACTATAGGTACACGGTAACTGAGGACAGACAAGTCCAATGGATTGGATTCCCCTGTATCGTTTGGGGACTACGGCGTAGTGGCCTAGTACGTCCATAGTCGATGAGTCGAGTGAATTATTACAGAGATAATAATTCACTAAGTTAGAAGGAGTTCTGACAGGTATGACTCACGACCAGCTCGATATTGGGCCTAGAGGGTCACACACATATGGTAGGCATTGCGATGAATAGAGGTTCGGATATGAGATATCCGACGGAGCCCTTGTCTTATTGGATGCAGAACCAATACCCACTAGGGGAGGACCCATTAGGGTTTGACAGGGGACCTCTATAAATAGGAGGGATTCAGAGCCCCATGGGCTAGAGAGCTTTTGTTTGCCTTTTCCTATTCTCCTCTCCATCTCCACCTCAGAGTAGGTCTTGAGTTTTAAGGAGCGTCATCGCAACCCTGCTGTGTGGATCACTACTAGAGAGGAGGATGCTTGACCTCCTTCACCCTCTCCTAAGGATCTGCAAGGAAATAGGGATATACAATCTCCCTAGGTAACACAATCTACTCTATACGCAGTTTCATGTTTCGCGGATTTTTGCGTACCAATCTTCGCACGACGATGAATATCTCTTTGGAAATCAGGGATTTTGTTTTTCTTGTTCTTCCACTATGCATATGATGTCGCCTCAAGGATTTCCCAACACTTGAATCGTCCCAAGTTGCTTTTAAAGCTTTCTTCTTCTTCGGTTGCTTCTTCTTGGCTTGAGGGCATTCATTTTTGAAATGCCTCGGCTTCTTGCATTCATAGCATATTACTTGGTCCTTTTTATGTTCAAGTTTATTTTGGTGTTATTTTTAAATTTGTTCTTTCGTATAAATTTTTTAAAATTTTGAGTTAAAAGTACAATGTCGTCATCACTGTCCTCATCACTTGATGTTCCTTTCAAGTGGTTTTCTTGTGATGTAAGCACCATATCCTTCCTATTCTTTGGAAGGGGGTTCTCGAGCTCTTCATGAGCATGACATGCCATTTCGTAAGTCATTAGAGACCCAATAAGTTCTTCAAGAGGAAATGTTTTAAGGTCCTTGTCCTCTTGAATGACCGTAACTTTTGGATCCCAACTTTTTGGGAGGGATCTTAAGATTTTAGTTACTAGTTCAAAGTTAGAAAAATCTTTACCAAGAGCTTTGAGTCCATTGATGACATCCGTGAAACGGGTGTACATATCTCCGATAGACTCACTTGGTTTCATTCGGAAAAGTTCGTAAGAGTACACAAGAATATTGATTTTGGACTCTTTCACTCGGCTAGTGCCTTCATGAGTGACCTCAAGAGTTCTCCAAATATCAAAAGCCGAATCACAAATTAAAACATAATTAAATTCATTTTTGTCTAGTGCACAAAACAAGACATTCATAGCCTTTGCGTTTAAAGCAAAAACCTTCTTCTCCGATTCATTCCGTTCTCTCATCAAAAGAGAAGATTTTTGAAATCCATTTTCGACAATAGTCCAAAGCTCGAAATCCATGGAAATGAGGAAGATCCTCATACGAGTCTTCCAATATATATAATCTGACCCATTAAACATAGGTAGACGTGTAATGGAATGACCCTCATGCATGCCGGATTAAGCCATCTCTCTTGGGTATTAAATCAAATATGAGAGTGAGCCTTGCTCTGATACCAATTGTTAGGATCGGAGCTGCACTAAGATGGGGGGTGAATTAGTGCAGCAGATTAAAACTTGTAAATTCAAAAATGATTCCGTAAAATGCAAGGAGATTTCATTTTGATAGTAGCTTAAGTAAAGTAAAAATCAAAACTCGGTGCTATGTAGATAACGATTGCAGAAAGGTAAGTACTTACACATTCAATGAACATGCCAATTTAAAGTGGTTCAGTAAAATGACCTACATCCACTTACGAAGCCTTTTTCAATGAGGCTTCCTACTTCCACTAGCAAATCTCTTTGAAGGGGAAGGACAAATACCCCTCTTACAACCTTTTACAAGTGGTTCATACTCTTACAAATTTTTAAAGAGAAAAAAGGAGGTGAACACTCAAGCAATTGAAAAAAAGACTTGCTAAAGACTTTTCTAAGACTTTTATCTCAATCTACTGCTTTCACAAAAGTTATAATCTTAGCTGAGAATTGAGGGATATTTATAGGCCCCAAGAGGATTCAAATTTAGGCTCCAAATTTTGAATTCTTTTGGATTTCCGAGGCTGGCAGTGCTACCACCTGTCAGTGACGGTGCCACCGCCTGTTAGTGTCTGACACTGACAATGTATTGGCGGTGCCACCGCCTAGTCCAACGGTGCCATCGCCCGACCTCTCGGGTTCTGGGCTATGCCACTGCCCAGTCTGGCAGTGCCACCGCCCGACCTCTCTGGCTTTGGGTGGTGCCATTGCCCAGTCCGACGGTTCCACCGCCCGACCTTACGGGTCACTAGTTGGGCTTCAAGTTCAGCCCAAACCGAGTCACATTCGGGCCCAATTGGCCCCTAACCAGGATATAGGATTATTCCTTAATCCTAACCCTAATTACATGCAAACTACATAACTGAAAATATAGTCCTAAGCAATTTTTAAACAGTAAGCGTTGAGTCTCGTTCTAGCGAGCATTTTGGCGATCTTCCGATGGACTTCCGATGCACCTTCGGATTTCTTCTAGTGGACTCCCAGCAGGCTCCTAATCTTATGGCGAGTTCAGTGAATAGCCGAGCCTTCTCGGTGATCTCTGCAAACCTCGGACGATCTATTCGGCGGACTTACGAAAACTCCGACACGTCCCCGATTTCTTCTCGGTTGGCTCCAACAGCATCTCCGACGAATCTTCGGACTTTCAAACACCCATCGAACTTGACTCTGGTTTCGTTGCTTAATGTTTTCAGGCTATCGTAGTTAATCCTACACACTTAACTCAATAATATGGATTAGATCAATTAACCCATCAATTGATTTCATCATCAAAATTCGAGATTCAACATGGACCATATTATGTTATGATCCCACTTCACCTTCTTTATGTTTGACATGATATCCAAAGCTTTGGTTGTATTTCTATGCATGCTTTGGATAAGAATGAATGTAATGTCATGTGACATTTGAGCTTCTATTCATATTTTATTCTTTGATATGTTTCCGAAATGTTATATGTCTTTGTTATGCTTTGAAATATACCATATGCCATGAATATGCTCCTTATGCCAATGATATACTCCAATTACGTTTCCTTGATTATATGAACAAAACATGCTTTGAACGAAACGACATCATAATTCTGCATTCAAACAAAACATGCTTCTGTTTCATCTCGTATCTCTACTTTGTATTTTGATACCTCATTTGTTTGAAAACTATCCTTCTTGCTATAGATATATTAGTCACTTGCTGAGCTTTATATGCTCACCCCGTTGCTATATAAATTTTTCAGGATAGTTTATCGCTTGCTAAAATATGTAATTTGGGTTGAGACAGTGGAAAGCTAGAAGATTTTGGGGCAAATATTTCGTACTTGATATGTTGATATTGTATAAGTTCCTTTCGTGTGTATCAACGACGAATCTAGATTGAAGTATCTTGTAAATGTTTGAAAAGTACCTCTCATGTTAGGATTTTAAGAATGTTAAATTAAAATTATGTAATGATATAAACATTTGGTACATGTTGGCTTTGTAATTGTATAGATTCCCACAACTATGGATTTATGATGTGGTTATAGTTTAGTTAAGTTGTCTTTGAATTTTAAGAATCATTAAGTGACATAATGTATGATTATAAACTATACAGGTTTTGTGAATTGTGGATTGTAGAGGCGAATGACTTGAATGTTTTTCTTAGTGACCTCAAATGTGTGATTGGATCTTGGATTGTTTGTTGAATTATAATATTATCAATTTTGAGTTAGGATCATACCTCTTGAATGAGAATTAAATTTAGGGGGCATGACAGGTATCATGCCCAAAGTAATGATGCATAATAATCATGCTTAACGAGTTTTTCAAAATTATACACGATGATTCTTGTGATTTATGTATTAATAATCTTTACCGTAATGAAAGTTTTTTTTCATTTTAAACATTGATACTTGTTTTTATTTGGCATAAAAATTTGGGCCTGCTTATATGAAATCAATCATATAAATTGAAATAACTAAAAAGAAGAAAGCATTTTTCTTGAAAATTTTCATTTTCTCTATCTTATCGATTTTTCACTAAGAAATTGATAAAGTCATTTATGCCATTTTGAATCTTTTGAAATGAATTTTGATGATTTCATATTTTGAAATTGAATGAATTTTATCTATATCATGATCTTAATTTTTAGAAATTATAACTTTGGATTTTCTCTTATGTGAATTAAGATCTCTCATTTGATCTCTTATGTCTCTTTTTGTCATTCACTAAAGAGAATATCTCTTTCGGAATTCATGACTTGAATTTTCTTTTGAAGATCTTTTACTATTTGATCTCCTATAATTCTTCTTGATATATATTAAAAAGAAGCATAATTGAAATCATGATCTTGAATTCTCGAAATCAAAAATTGATATTTTTTCTTATGTGAATCAAGATCCCTCACTTTTTATTCTCGAATGATTTCTTATATTTTATTAATCAAAATATTTGTCCAAGTGAATCATAATGTTTCTTTGATTATTTTTTTTATATACCCACAACTTGAGATGATGTGCTTCGATGTTTGGAACATTGTATACACAAATTGTTTTTCTTTCATATTTCGATACTCCCTTGTTTTCATGAAATATAACTCATCACCAAATTAATTTTCTTGTTATTCTTTATGTGATGATTTGAAAATTGATGAAAGGGGAAATAAATTGCACCATTATATTATTATTCTCCTCGTTTTGCCTATGACAAAGGGGGAGAAAATAAATGATGAATGTTTGGTACCAACAATCATGAAGTGATAAATGCTTAAAAATGTTCATTTAAAGTTTGGTATCATGAATACTTGAGTTTCATATATGATATGCTCATAGTGATAATTGATTTATTTTTAGTATCATGAAGTATGGATGAAATATAAGGTTTTGAAATTGTGCATATTTTAATTTGAAACTATAATTATGCACAAATATAATGAAAAAAAATGGAATTGATACTTTATCTTTGTCATGATTTGAAATTGATGTAAAGGGAAAAAAATTATAACATGGTTTTCTTTCATTGTTTTTTATAATGACAAAAGGGGAGCAAAGTTGCTAGTTTTCACGCCATAAAGAGAAGCAAAAAAGCTTGCTCATCTCAAAACATGCAAAACTTTTGCCAACTTTCATATGTAAAAAATTTGCTAGCATGCATGTTCTACTATGATGTAACACTTGCTAAATTTGCTAGCTTATAAATTGTAAGGAGAAGAACTTGCTATCTTGAACATCACCAAAAATTTGCTACCTTGCATGATGTAAAATTTGCTAGAATTGCTAGCTTGTAATCTAAAGAGAAGCAAAGATTTGCTACCAAAGAAGCAAAAGTATAATCTTGCCTATCTTAAGAAGCAAAATATGCTAACTTGCACATCTAGCAAAATTTACAAACTTGCAAAACTCAAAATTATTGCTAGTTTGCATGTAAAATGATGTAAAATTTTGCTAGCTTGTGCTTTGCCAAGGAAGCAAAAATTGCACTTCTCAAAAGAGAAGAAAGAAAATTACTAGCTTGCATGATGATAAAACTTGAGACTATGTTTATTATGCAATGATTTGAAATTTTGTCTAAACACTTGGTTGCACTTCTCCTTTGTGTTGATGACAAAGGGGGAGAAGTTATGATAACAATCATGCATAGAATGATGTATTGAAAATATGATTATGCATGATTTTATAATAATATGTTACAAATATTTATGATGAAATATTGCTTTGACTAGAATTCAACTTGAATTCAAGAGTTCTATCAATATGGCATATTGATAGCGGGAGTTAAGGTTAACTCTGTCATCAATTGGTTGTCATCATCAAAAAAAGAGAGATTATTGAATCTCGGATTTTGATGATGAAATCAATTGATGTGTTTGTCATCTAATGTGCATTTAAGTGATGCATGACTAGCTTAGATCAGAAAAGGAAAATTGATTAAAGCAGGGGGAATCGGACATTGGGTCAGAGCAGAAATGTTAGAAGATTGGACATTGTGCCGGAGAAATGGTCGACGTATCAACATAAGGCTTCGAGCCGTGAATTCAAGCATTGGGCCAAGAAGATCGGACATTGTGCTAAGAAGATTTGATGTTGCGAGAAGACAACATACCGATTGGGCAATACATCGAAGGAGAGGATGATGCGCCGAAGGATCGGACAAAGTGCTAGATGAATGACATGCCAGACAACAAGGATTCGCTTGTAATCGATTATGTTTAGATCAAGTTAGTTTAGAGTCTAATTGAGTCGGTTTAGAATATAATTAAGCGAACTCAATTAGGGGTCAACTAGGCCCAAAATGGGGCTGTTTTGGGCTAAGAGAAAGGCCCATTCAGTAACCCAAAAGTTAGGTCAGGCGGTGGCACCACTAGTGGCTTAGTCTACTAGGCACAATCTCCGAGACTGTGTAAGACGGTGGTACCGCCAGTCTGGGTGGTGGTACTACCCAGACAAAGTCTCCTAGGCGGTGGTACCACCAGAATGGACAGTGGTACTGCCTAGTGTCAGGCTATAGGTGGTGGTACTACTCGTACTCTGAAATCTTAAGGATTTAAATTTTGGCTCTAAGTTTTGAAGCTATTTGGGGTCTATAAATATTCCAGATATTCCTGCATAGAGTAGAAAGAAAGATTGAGCAAAATTCTATGATTCTAAGATTGTAAACCCTATTAGAAAGTTGAGTTCTCTCCTCCTAAAGCTTAGAGAGAGTTCTAAGGGAGGTGTATGGGGGATACCATGTAAAAGAGGATTGTAAAAGGCTATCTCCTAAACCTGTGAAAAGGAGAAGAGGGGTGTAAAAGGGTAGTTAGTCTTCGCCCATTGAAGGAAAACCATTAGTGGATGTCGGTGGCCTCGACGAAAGAGGAATCGGGAGTGGATGTAGGTCACGACGACTGAACCACTATAAAATTTGGTTTACATTTCTTTTGAGCAATTTACTTTAACTATAAACTACCTTACTTACTATACTCTTCCATATGCTTTCAAAGTTTTAGCATTTCCAATATCGGTATTCATCAAATGTACAAAATTTTTGAAACCGACGTAATATTTACCGATGCACTAATTTACCCCCCACCCCCCCCCCCCCCCCCCTCTTAGTGCCGACTCGTTCCTAACAATTCAATCTTCCCTATGTCATGTTTAAAGCTCAATCTGGGATAAAATAAAACAACTCAAAGCCATCTACCAAATATGACTACCCAAGGAGAACTCTAGACTCAGTCGAGTGCTATTATTGATCGACGGATCATGACTCGACGACGATGACCCACTATTGAAGTGATAATATAGTGGGTGAACCTACCAGCAGAAGATGCCACTTGGGAGAACTATGATGACTTAAAGATCAAATTCCCAGAATTCATGAATTGTTAGTCTCGAGGACAAGGCTGATTTGAAGATAGCGGGTATGTTAGGACTCTAGCTAGGAGAGTCCTAATTAAGTTTCATTAAAAGGGACATTCATGTAAAACCTACATAGCCGACCCCTATTAAAGAGGTGAAAAGGCCAGCTAAGGATAGTATTAGTTTGGAGAATGCTTCATAGAGAAACATTAGGAGTTGGTTAGAAGTATGAGCTGTTGAATCTCGTATTTTGATGATGAAACCAATTGATAATTATGTTTACGTTTTAATCTGCATCTTGAGTGATGCAGGATACTTCGATCAGGATGAGACAATTAAAGCAGGAAAAATCATGTTGTGCCGGAGGAACATGTTAGAAGATTGGACGTCGGGCCGATGGATCGGTTGACATATCGACAGAAGGCTTCGGGCCGTGGACTTGGGCATCGGGCTAAGAAGAGAGGGTATTGCGCTAAGGATATTGGAGTTGCGGAGTCAACTGGCCGATTGGACAATAGGCTGCAGGAGAGGACAATGCGCCGAAGAATCAGATGAAGCGTCGAGGGACCAATGACATGCCAGCCAACTTAGTTAATTGCTTAGGATTAATTGTCTCGATCGAACTTTTGTTTTAAGTGTGCAGAATTAACTATGATGAAAGAAAGATATGCAGCAGGAGTTGCGCTAGAGTCAAGATTATGATCACGTTGGGAGTTCGAGAGCTCGACGGAAGTTAGGACGGTCATCGGAGGCTCCACGAGAACAAATCCGAGAAGTCTAGGAGCTTGCCAAAAGAATCTTGTCGGAACTCACCAAGATCAAATCGTGAAGTCTAGGAGCTTGCTGGAAGTCCGCAGAATGGTTTCCAAGAGTTTATCAGAAGACCGCCGGAAGTTCGCCGGAAGCTCGTCGGAAGTTCACCGGAAGCTCGCCGGAAGAAGTCTTGACTTGCGGACTTTGTAATAGCTTGGAAAATATCTTTAAATTCATAATTAGCATGTTAATTAGGGTTAGGATTATGTGTTAATCCTAAAACCTACGGAGGGGCCAATTAGGCCCGAGTTCAGACTGGTTTGGGCCAAGTTTAGAGCCCAACCAGTGAGCTGAAATAGTGTAGGCGGTGGCACCGCCCAGGAGAGGGTCTCCCAGGAAAGCTGGGTGGTGCAACCACCCCAAGCAGGCGGTGGCACCGCCTAGGCTCAGTCTCCAAGCGAGACTAGGTAGTGCAACCGCCTCTGACAAAGGTGCAACCGTTTGAGCTCAGTCTCGGAGCTCTGGTTGGGCGGTGCAACCACCCCAGTCAGGCGGTGGCACCGCCTGAGCTCGGTCTCTGAGCTTTGGTAGGAGGTGCAACCGCCCCTGACAAGCGGTGGCACCGCCCAAAGGCTCAGTCTCCGAGCTCTACCAAGCGGTGCAACTACCCCAGTCAGGCGGTGCAACCGTCAGACCCCAGAATTCCGGGAATTGACAGTTTTGAGCTCGGAATTTAAACTGGTTTGGGGCCTATAAATACCCCACTCTTTCAGCAATGAAAGAGCAATGAAAACCACCGAAATCCTGATCTTACTCTGTGATTTTAGAGCTCAAAACTGTTATATGAGTTAAAAGTTCTCCCTCTTTTCTTCCAAGTTCTGATCTTTCAAGAGAGGAGAGAAAATTCTGTAAGGGTTGTCTCCTAAGCTTGTCAAAAGGAGTGAAATATAAAAGGGTGGTTGGCCTTCGCCTATTGAAGGAAGGCCTTTAGTAGACGTCAGTGGAGGAAGCCAGAGGTGGATGTAGGTCAAGATTGATCGAACCACTCTAAAATCGCGGTGCTCTCTGGTTTGCATTTACTTTGAGCATATTATCTTTACTGCAAACCTCCTCAATAGCTTACTGCCTTCTGCGAATTTACGATCATGTTTTAAAGTTTAGTATTTTCCGAATCGGTGTTTAGACGTAAATCAGTTTTATCATACGAACATCATATTTCAGTTTGCACTTACATTCTGATTTCCATCATAATTACAAACTACCCTTATAGATTCGCTTTAACTACATCTTGCTTGATCACAAGTTAAAGTGATTTACAAATAAGCTTTTCTACCGAAATCACTCTTATCGTACGAATGCAGTTTTAATCGTCGAAAGTTTTCTGCTGCACTAATTCACCCCCCCCCCCCCCCCCCTCTTAGTGCTCTTGATCCTAACATGAGCTTGAGTATGAGTCATATTATGAGTTGAGGTTTATAAGCCCTATAAATAGTCATATATTCATCCTCTTTTCACAAGAATAGATGAATCATTTTAGCAGCTTTTGAGCAACAACCTAAAGGAAGGAACCCCTATAGAGTTCCAAGGAGGCCGATCCCCTAAAGAGATCAACCTCAAGCTTAGAATCCGCAAGGGTTCTAATAGGTATCATCTCTTGCTAGTTGACACTGGGCGATACCACCACCCAGTCTGATAGTACCACCGCCTGACAAAACATCTGTGACTAGGTTCTTGTGGTACCACCACCTGATAGGACAATACCACCACCCAGACCTCCTAAGAGATTGAGCCTCAAGTGGTTCCATCGCCCACCCTGGGTGGTGCCACCACCTAGCAAGGCTCCAAGTGGTCGAGTGGGCCTTCCATCCGGCTCAACTTAGTCATGTTTTGGGCCCAATTGGCCCATAACTGAGTTAGTAGGATTACCTCTCAATCCTAACCCTAATTATATGCTAACTTTGATTTTTAAGTCATACACCAAACAAAACAAGTTTGATAAGTCTAGATTTCTTCCAACGAGCTTCCGACGATCTTCCGACGGACTTCTAATGATCTCTTAGCAATCTTCTAGCAGACTCTAAGAAAACTCTTGGACTTCGCGGTGATCTTCTTGGTGAGTTCCGACGAGCTTCTTTGGCAAGCTCCTTGACTTCTCGGCCAATTCCGGTGGCACTTCTGACGAACCTCGAGACTTCCGACAAACTCTTGAACTCCCAATAAATTCTCGATCTTGACTCTAGCACTTCAATTTGCTTTATATCTTGATCACTTTCGTAGTTAATCCTACACACTTTCCTTAACATATAGATTGGATCAAACAATTTACCAATTGATTTCATTATCACAATCCGAGATTCAACAATCTCCCCCTTTTTTATGATGATAATCAATTGATGACGAAGTTTATATTAACTCCCCCTATCTATATGCCATACTTGAGAAAAGACACTCTTGAATTCAAGGTCCTTGAATTCAAGCATCAAACCGATAAGTTATATGCATTTAAACTTATTAACATGCATATCATGAGACCAATCATGTTTTACCATTTCAAAGTATGATTTCACATATTTATCACAATAAAACTCATGTCACCGCATGACATCCATTTTCAAGTCCAATATCGAATGATAATTTTCAAGTAGGATATAAATTTTAAATATGAAATTTAGCAAGATTCAAATTTTAAGTTTGATAAAAGATGACAATTCATCAATCTAAGGCATGATACACCAAATCTTGTTGGAGTACATAGAATCCATCTCAAAATTCATAGCTGCTTGCCACTTCCTGAAGTCTATACTCATAATAGCCTCTTCATAGATCTCAAGATCAATGTACTCAACATCCTCTCTTTTAATATATCTTATATATCTCTCAGGAGGATGAGATACTCTGCCAAACCTATGTAAAGTCAGAACCTATATACTAGGTACTTGAACAGACTTGGGTTATGGAGTGGTGCTTGAGCTAGGTTCTCCAATCTTACTTAACTCTATCATGCTCCCACTATCTTTACTAATAATGTATTCCTTCTCAAGGAATACTGCTCTCTTAGCTATAAAGACCTTTTGGTCCTTGGGGTAATATAAATAATATCCATAAGTTTCCTTGGGGTATCCCACGAAGTTACACCGCTCCATCTTGGATTTCAACTTATCGGGGATGTGTCTTTTAACGTGGGTAGAACAGCCCCAAATCTTAACAACCTTAAGATCAGACTTTTTCCCTTTCTATATCTTATATGGTATATATATTACCTACTTAGTTGGAACATTATTCAAAAGGTCAATTGCGGTCTCTAGGGCATATCGATAGAATAAGATGGGTAGGTCGTCGAAACTTATTATAGACCTCACTATGTCTAATAGTGTGCGATTACTCCTTTCAAATACACCATTGAGCTGAGAAGTATGAGGAGATGTCCATTGTGATAGAATCTCATGATCCTTAAGGAATTGGGTGAACTTTGTATTGAATCTTGAATTTTGATAATGAAATCAATTGGTGAATTAATGATCTAATCCATAAGTTGAGATAAGTGATGCATGACTAACTACAATTGTGAGAAAGACAAAGAAGAATCGAATGTTGGGCTAGAGTTAATGATCGAGCATAAAGCCGGATGAATCAGGGAATACATCAAAGGATCGGATGATGCAGTGAAAGCTTGTCGGAAGTTCATCGGGAGTTCATCGAAAACTCATCAGAAGATCGTCGGGATTTCGTGATAAGACCCTAAGGTCTTATCGTAAAAGAATGAAGATAAAAGGGGATGATCACTTCGAGGTGATTGGTCTCCTTGATCACTTCGAGGGGATCGGTCTCCTTGATAACTTCGAGGGGATTGACCTCCTAGGGTTTGTCCATATATTGGAATAATATTTTATTAATTGATTGATTTTCGAAAAAAAAAGGTTATATCACTATTTATAGAGTTCCACCTAGAGTCCACCAGGATTTAGACTCTTAATAATAAATAAATATTAAACCTCTATCCGACTCTAAATAAACTAAACAGACTCAATAAATATTATTCAAAACCTTAGAAAATAAATGGAACCTAAGGGATCCTAACAATTCCCCCCTCTTCAAATCAACCTTGTCCTCAAGGCTAAGTAGCATCAAACTTGGGGAGCTTCTCTTTCGGCACTTCAGTTATAGGTTATCTACAACACATCACAACCCGTTGATCAAGTAAGTATAGTTTCCACTTTTTGATAGTGTAACTAATAGGTCTGTCTTTTAGTATAGTAATCATTGCAAGAAACTTCTGGCCCTGTATAATCAATTTTATATTTAAACATTTGCTATCACAAGTTAAAATTCATCCATCAATGATCTTTACTTTGAATCTGTCACAACCGTCAATGTGGCGGGCTAATCGGTCAATAGTCTCACTATCCATAAAATTGTTAGTGCTACAAGTATCAATCAAAACTATAACATGATGATGTTCCAGAGTTCCACTAATTTTCATAGTTTGCGGGTTAGAGTAGCTAGTTAATGCATGCATTGTATGTATGGTAGGTCCAACATCTTTATTAGAATTAATACCTTCATGATCGAAGTCCACATTCTTAGCTTTTGGTTCCTCTCCAATTGGCTCAATCATCAAAAGTTGCCATTGTTTACATCGGTGCTCCATACTCCACTTTTCATCATAGTACAAACCCTTTGCTAATCTTTCCTTAGGTTCTTCTTCGGTTAGTCTTCAGGTCTTAGGGTTTTGGTTGGGAATAGATGGGGCGGGTGGCTTGCTGATTATCTGGTTGTTATCACTTCTGTTTCCATGATTTTCCTTGATATCTGGATTAAGCCCTTCAATAAATGTACTCACCAGTTGTCGTTCAGACCAATCTCTGGCTTGATTTGACAATTGTTTAAATATGTTCTAATATTCTAACACTATAGAAGTTTGACAAATTTTGGCGCTTGAATTTCTAGATCTGTGTAACATAGAACTTGAGCCCCCATCTTGTTGTAATTTGCTGAGGCTCTTCAGTAGGCTCTTTTTGAAATCATTAAGTATTTCTTACAGTCGATTCTCAATTCTAATTTTCAATGCTTCCATTTATGCTTTCACTAAGTTATCGGTGGCCATTGCAAAAGACTATAAATATGTAATCTCAACTCCTGTTTCTGGTGTTGATCAAGGGCATCAGCACTATCGATGAGAAGTTGCTGAGGAGGTGGATGCCGAGGGCAGTGTTGCGATCGCTACATTGGAGGAAGGGTTGCTGCCCTATTTCTATTGCTGCATGAGGTGAGAGCGTCGGGGGCTGGAAGGCGACTACATCGGTGTGGCTACAGCTGCTATGACCCAAGGGGGCGATCGCTGAGCAGTGAGGGTAGTGCTGTAGTCGCTGCGTTGGAGGAAGAGTTGCTGCCTTATTTCTGTCATTGTGTGGGGTGAGAGCGTTGAAGGTAAGAAGGCGACTACGTCGGTGTGGCTGCAGCTGCTATGACCCAACGGGACAATCGCCGAGCAGCAGGTTTGAGGCTATGGAGATGGCAACTTGTTGCGGTTTTTGCGTGGGAGGCAGCGATGCTTGTTGCAATCACTACGCGGAGGGATCACTACTGCTGAGGGTTAGTAGGCAGCGATGGTGGTGCAGCTAGGGGTAATGCCGCCAAGGGCTCACCGCTATGGTGCCTGCGATGGCGGGCTGGAAGGCAGCATGCTCTGTCTCTATCGCACTATGGAAGGAGGTGCTGGTGACATCGAGGAATTGCGTGTGGTTGAGGAAACTTCGGTGGTTGTGGTGATCATGGTTGCGGCGAACGCTACGAGGAGGGATGAAAGAGCGACTGCAGCTGTGACCCAAGAGGAGGTGGGCGATGGTGGAGAAGGAGGCAATGAGGGTCACAACTAGGAGATGTTTGGCCGGGAGTAGTGACGGGAGAGGGCAGCGTTGAAGCGGCCGAGGTTGAGAAGAGGAGTCGGTGCGATCACTGAACATCCAGGTTGAGGCTGCAGTGATGGCAACTGGCGGCAGCGTCGGCAGAGGAAGAGCAAGAGGGAGGTGGCATTAAAGTGGATAGGGTTGAGGCTCCAATGGAGAAGAGGGATCGATGGTGGCACTGTAGGGAACAAGGGCAATTGGTGATTTGCCCTATTTCTATCACTAGAGCAAGGGAGAGGCTGCGAGGATCATGGCTAGGTGGCAAGCAGCATCGTCGCTGGCTGGGCAGTAGTAGCGACGGTGGGGGCAACCGACGTTTGTAGCAGTAGAGGGACCAGCGGCTGGGAGGCGACGAGGCGGTTGGGAAAAGTGGTGGTGACATGGTTGGGAACAAGGGCGAGTTGCCCTGTTTCGATCGTCGCAAGAATAGAGGAAGCTGCGATGGCTGCCACGTTGCTGTCGTCTCCTCCTACACGCGAGGGCTTCCTTACAGGTTCCTTGAGAATCCGACAAGAATCCCCGACCTTCGTCGCAAACCCTAAGAATAGAGGAAGCTGGGACGGTCGCCACATTGCTGTCGTCTCCTCTCACACACGAGGTCGGAGGCAACTGGCGGCTACGGCTATGACCCAAGGGGAGGCAACTAGGGTTGCAGTTGGGAGGCAGGCGGTGGAAATCGAGTAGCCGGGAAGCAGTGGCGACGGTGGAGAATGGGTTGCCCTACAGCGGCAGTGGAGAAGAGGAGCAGGGCTGCGGTGGGATGGGACGCTGGCAACATCATCTCCTGGCAGTGGTGGTGGCTCGGGTGGGAGGCGACGATCGACGGTGGCCTTTGGCTAGGAAGTAGGGCGATGGTGGTCACTGGCCAGAGAGCAACAACGGTAGGTGGGCTAGCCGGAAGCAAGGGAAGCAGGCTACGACTTCTTCTTCTTCTTTCTCTCTCTCCCTCTTTTTTTTTTTTGAATGATGATAGCTGCTTAGTGGCTTGGCAACAGTGGCGGTGGTGGAGAAGGGGCAGCGGTGGTCGTTGGCCGGGATGTAGAGATTCCTTCTAGGTTGAGAAGGATCGACGTTCGTAGTTGCCGGCTTCACCCTTCCTCACACAAATTTCTTTCTCTCTCCATTTTTTCTTATAACTACAATAACACTACAATGAGAACGCTAAGGATCACCGCTTTGATACCAAATGATAAGACCCTAAAGGTCTCTTATCGTAAAAGAAGGAAGATAAAAGGGGATGATCACTTCAAGGGGATTGGCCTCCTTGATCATTTCGAAGGGATCAACCTCCTTAATCACTTCGAGAGGATCGGCCTCCTAGGGTTTATCCATATATTGGAATAACATTTCATTGATTTATTTATTTCCAAAAAAAAAAGGGTTACATCACTATTTATAGAGTTCCACCTAAAGTCCACTAGGACTTGGACTCTTAATAATAAATAAATATTAAATAAACCTCTATTCAACTCTAATTGAACTAAACAGACTCAATAAACATTATTCAAAAGCTTAGAAAATAAATAGATCCTATGGGATCCTAATAGTTCGTTGGAAGTTCACCGAGAGTTCGGTTGAATAATTGACATGTCGGACAACTTAGATTACTTGTATCATAATTGTTTTAGTCTTAACTATCGTAGTTAAGACTTTAATTTGAGTTAGTTTTAGGAGAAATCCTACTAACTCAATTAGGAGTCAATTGGGCCATAAACAAGGTTGAATTTGACCGGTTAGATGGCTCATTTAGTCACTTGGAGCCACGTCAAGTGATGGCACCACCCAGAATGGGTGGTGGATCCACTTGAGGCTTGGCCTCCTAGGTGGTTTGGGCGGTGGGTAGCAAGGGCATCAACAATTGCTGCCCTTTCTTATTTTTGCATCAATAATTTTGACGTTAAAAGTCTCTCTAAAACATAAAAAATATAATTCAAAATCAATCTTTCACATGAACAACTTGGCTCTGATACCATTGTAGGAAAATCTAGGGGCAATATCATATGCACAACAGAAGTGTTGAATCTCATATTTTGATGATGAAACTACTTGATATATGTTTATGATTTAATCTGCACTTTGAGTGACGCAGGATGCTTCGATCAGGATGAGATAATTAAAGTAGGAAAATCATGTTGTGCCGAAGGAACATGTTAGAAGATTGGACGTCGGGCTAGTGGATCGGTCGACGTATCGACAGAAGGCTTCGGGCCGTGGACTCGGGCATCGGGCCAAGAAGAGCGGGTATTGTGCCAAGGATATCGGAGTTGCGGAGTCAACTGGCCGATTGGGCAATAGGCTGCAGGAGAGGACGATGCGCCGAAGAATCGGACAAAGCGTCGAGGGACCAATGACATGCCGGACAACTTGGTTAATTGCTTAGGATTAATTGTCTCAGTTGAAGTTTTGTTTTAAGTATGCAGGATTAACTACGATGGAAGAAAGACAAGCAGCGGGAGTTGCGCCGGAGTCAAGTTCATGATCACGTTGGGAGTTCGAGAGTTCGACGGAAGTTCGGATAGTCGTCGGAGGTTCTACGGGAACAGATCCGAGAAATCCAGAAGCTTGCCAAGCGAAGCTCGTCGGAACTCGCCAAGTGGATCGTCGCAAGTCCAGGAGTTTGCCGGAAGTCCGTAGGAGCATCACCGAGGGTTCATCGGATGATCGACGGAAGTTCGCCGGAGACTCGCCGGAAGAAGCGATTGACGTACGGAAGCAAAGCTGCAGAAATTGTCTTAGAATTAATCATAGTTAGCATGTTGATTAAGCCGAAAATGGGAGGTGATCCCATTAGCTTAATCTTGGGGCAATTGGGCCCCTAAGAAATCGAAAATTGGGCCGAATAGAGCTACTCATTCGGACCCAGATTGCACCAGGAGGTGCAACCGCTCAAGCCAGGAGGTGGCACCGCCGGGGCTAAGTCTCCCAGGGAGACTGGGCGGTGCAACCGCCCCAGCCAGGAGGTGGCCCCGCCTGGGGCTCAGTCTTCGAGCAAGATAGGGCGGTGCAACCTCCCCTGACAGAGAGGTAGCACCGCCTGAGCTCGGTCTTCGAGCTTTGGCAGGCGGTGCAACCGCCTCAGTCAGGAGGTGGCACCGCCTAGGGCTCAGTCTCCGAGCCAGACTCAGGCAGTGCAACCGCCCCTAACAGAGAGGTGCAACCGCCTGGTGTAATATCCCTCGCTTTTAAAAATTATTAATAAAGATTTATTTATAAATTGGAGGACCTATATGTAAATATAGAAATTTCAAAGACTAAACTGTTAAGTTGTAAAAAGAAGTAAATAAAGAAAAACCGAAAATTTCGGTTTTATCCCACCGCCTCCCACGCACTCTCTGTTTCTTCGGAGCGGTGGGGCATGAGGAGTGAAGAAAAGAAGAAGAAGAGGGAAAAGAAGAGAGGAGGAAGAAGAGAGGAAGAAGAGGGAGAAGAGAAGAAGAAGAAGAAGAAGAAGAGGAGGTGGCTGCAGCGAGGGCTGCAGCGAGGAGCTGTGGGGCGTGGGGAGAAGAAGAGAGGAAGAAGAGGGAGAAGAGAAGAAGAAGAAGAAGAAGAGAGGAGGATAGCTGCGGCAAGGCTGCAGCGAGGAGGTGTGTGGCTTAGGGGAGGAAAAGGGAAGAGGAGAAGAAGAGAAGGAGAAGAAGAGGGAAAAGAGAGGCAGCTGCAGCAGCCAGGGCTGCAGCACCTCTGTTTCCCGCAGGTGGAAACAGAGGAGAGGATGTGTGGGGCGTTGAGGATGAAAAGGGAAGAAGAAGAAGAAGAAGAAGAAGAAGATAGCTGCGGCAAGGCTGCAGCGAGGAGATGTGTGGCCTTGGGGAGGAAAAGGGAAGAGGGGAAGAGGAGAAGAAGAAGAAGAGGAAGAGAAAGAGGTGTGATACCTCTGTTTCCTGCAGAGGAAACAGAGGAGAGGTGTGTGTGACGCCGGGGAAGAAGGGGCTGCAGCTGCGGCGATGGCAGCTGCAGCTGGAAGAGAAGAAGAAGAGGAAGATGAGCAGGGGAGGAGGGAGAGGTTGCGGCCGTGGCTGCGGCCCCGACTGCAGCAGTTGCAGCGGGGAGAGAAGAAGAAGAAAGGAAGGAGAAGGGAAAGAAGTAGCTGCGGCTGCGGTTGTGGCAGCTGCAGCTATGGCAGGGAAAGAGGAAGAGAAAAAGGAAAGGAAGAAGAAGAGAAAGGGAAGGAGAGGAAGAAGAGAGGAAGAGGAGAAGGGGCTGCGGCTGCGGCGATGGCAGCTGCAGCTGTGGCAGGGAAAGAGAAAAAGGAAAGGAAGAAGAAGAGAAAGGGAAGGAGAGGAAGAAGAGAGGAAGAGGAGAAGGGGCTGCGGCTGCGGTGATGGCAGCTGCAGCTGTGGCTGGGAAAGAAGAGAAGGAAAGGAAGAAGAAGAGAAAGGGAAGGAGAGGAAGAAGAGAGGAAGAGGAGAAGGGGTGGCAGCTGCGGCAGTGGCAGCTGCAGTTGGAAGAGAAGTAGGAGAGGAAATAGAGTAGCAGAGGAAGTAGAGGCTGCGGTTGTGGTGGCTGCGGCCATGGCTGCGACTGTGACTGCGGCAGTTGCAGCCGGGAAAGAAAGGAAAGGAAAGGGGGAAAAAGGGGCTGCGGACGGGATTGCGGCCGCAGCGGCAGCGACTGCGTATGCAGCAGTTATGTCTGCGAGAGAAGGGAAGAAGGAAATAGTGCAGTGGAAGGGGGCTGTGGTTGTGACCGCAGTTGCGGTCGTGGCTGCGATTGTGGCAGCGGCAGCGGCGGCGGCTGTGGCAGCTGCGTTTGGGAAAGAAAAAGAAGGAATGAGAGTAAGAGAGAGCAGGTGACTGTGCCTCGATGTTCGACACGTGATGTAGTTACGAAGAAAGGAAGAAAACGGGAGCACAAAACGAAACAGAGAGAGGACACGGAGGAAAAGTAGAAAGATTGGACTGGCACCTTCCTTGGATATTCAGATCAAAATATTTGAAAGGCAAGTTCCCTGATCGTTTCTCCTATAATTGCTCTGATATGTCTTATTGCAAGTTCCCTGATCGTTTCTCCTATAATTGCTCTGATATGTCTTATTGCAAGTATCCTGATCTTTCCTCACTGTCAATTTTATCTCCACATTTGCTTTGAATATGAGGAACTTTGAATTGTTCTAGCCTTGCATTTGATATATCTCCTGTTTAGACGTAACGATTCGAATCTGTGCAACTTCTTAGATTCTGACCTTTTGATACCGAGCTGCCTATAAGCCTTTGTGGAAACTCTGATTTGTTCAAAACTGATTTCATTGGAACCTAGACTCGTAGACCTTTCCTTGATATATGGATTGAAAGATTTGGAATCTAAACACCTGCCCAGTTATCTGTTGAATCTGACATTATGAATTCTGCCAATAGAGATTTTGTTCTACGACTCTTGCTTACCAAATTATTTGTAACTCTCTCTGTTGGACAGTTCAATTCATATGAAGCCTGTCTTATCTGAAAGTATTATCCAATGATTATTTCTGAGTAAATTGGAGCACGATTGATAGTTTGAATCATTTGTTCAATATGCCTTCTGTATTCTGCCAGAAATCGAGCTTTGGTCGATTTCTCATATTCTGGTTTCATTCCTTTGGAAATTGATATCCTTTAGCTTTCTTATTCAATTGAGCTTTATATTACTGCTTTGAATTCTTGTATGCTCTTGTCCTAAAAATTATTTGCATTCTTGAAAACTGTTGTGTAACATTTATGCTATATCGTATTGACTCATATAGGCACATGTATATCCTATTGTTCCGCATTTGCTTTCGATATGTGCCTATTCCAGTTTCATTCCTTTGGACATTGAATTCATCAAATCTTCTTATTGAATTGAGTTATATGTGATTGCTTGGATTCCATATGTGCCCTTGCTTTCAATTCCTTTCAAATCTGAATATACTTGTGAAAGATTATTGCTTACTTCGGATTGACTCGTAAAGGCACATGTACGTTTTGTTGTTCCGCGTGTGCTTCCAATATATGCTACTTATTGTTGAAACTGCCCTTTTGTACTCTGGTGTGTGGGATTGTCTGGACCTTTGCCAGAAATGGTAAAGGGTATGCGCTATTTGCCCGCTATGTGGGGTCCCGCTATGAGGGATATTCTGTATGCGCTTGTTGCCCGCTACGTGGGTATGTGATTAGAGCTTGCGATGCTCTGCCGGCCCCCTTTGACTTTACCTAGACGTGGGTGGATGGAGCTCCCAGACGTGGGAGACTTTTGTCAGGTGGTCATTCAGAAATGGATGAATCACATTCTGACTGAGATCCCACTACACCTTCTGTATGTTTGATATGATATCCAGAGCTTTGGTTATGTGTTTCTGTACATGCTTTGGATAAGATTGATATGTTTGCAACGTCAAAGACGACGTTTGAGCTTCTGTACGGTATTTGTTATTGATATGCTCTGAAATGTTTCCTCCACTGTTGATATGTTTCGAAATGTTCCATATGTCGTTGATATGCTCCGGAACATTTCATACGCCATTGATATGCTCCAATTACTCTGTGCTCCATTTGCTATGAACTGATATGTTCTGAAATGTCCTATCTGCCAATGATATGCTCCAATTACTCTGTGCTCCATTTGCTATGAACTGATATGTTCTGAAATGTCCTATCTGCCATTGATATGCTCCAATTACTCTGTGCTCCATTTGCTATGAACTGATATGTTCTGAAATGTCCTATCTGCCATTGATATGCTCCAATTACTCTGTGCTCCATTTGTTATGAATCAAATATGTTTTGAATGACATGATACTTATGATTTTGTATCTAATGAGATGGTATCCTTGAGAATTCTTGTATTCTGCCTTACATTATGATACCTTACTCGTTTGAAACCGTTCCTTTTGTTCTGAATATGTTTTGTCACTTGCTGAGCCGTTTTTGGCTCACTCCGTTGTTATATAAATCTTTCAGGTCAGCTTGTCACTCTTCGAGATGTTTGATTTGGGCTGAGGCAGTGGATAGCTATTCAGAACTATGGGCAAGTCTGGTGGGTTATTATGATATTGTTGTATAAGTATGTTTTGTATGTAAGGAAATGTTGTCGGTGAACCAAAATGGATATACTGTGTCAAAGTGTTAGGAGATCTCTCTTATTTGGAATTTCAGAATGTTAAGTCTAATTTATGGTGATTTGAACTTGTGGTGAATAGTTGGAGTTCTGATTGTATAATTTATTTAGCTTGTGGATTTATAAATGTTGTTCATGTTTGTCAAGTTGGCTTGGGTTGCCATGAATGTGAATTATCGAGTGATGTGATATATGATTTTAAAATGCACATGTTTTATGAATGTGAATTTGATTGAATGTTTTTCAGTGTCCTCAAACGTTAGTTTGGATCCTGGATTGGTCTGTGACGAAAAGTTTAAAAATCATGGATATATTTTGAGGGGGCGTGACAGAGGTGGTATCAGAGCATGGTTTGAGGATTACTGAAATATTTGATATGTTGACGTGTAAAATATATTGAGGTCTAGTGAACTGTAGTGATCGGTGGAAATTTTCTTTGATGTATTTTAGGAATCTAGGATGACGATGACATTTAGTCCTCCTACTTCATCTGATTTTGATTAATTAAGTGGGATGAAAGGGTAATCGGGGATATTGAATCAGAGTGGCACAGCAGAAGCATGGTGCACCTAATCCATTTGTGGCAGAAAAATGGATAATGCGAATAGAGAAGATATTTGATGTTCAAAATTGTTCTGATGATTAAACGATTTCTTTTGCCACCTTATATTGGAAGTAGAGGCTGATCATTAATGGGAAAAAAAAAAAAAATTTGAAGATCAGTGGCAAGAATGATAAGGACAAGTTTACCAAAAAAAAAAAAAAGATTGAAAATGAATCAGAAAGTGATAACAAGAGGGTCGAGACATTTGGATTTGAAAAGGGAAGTCACCACAAAAGACTCAATCATGTGTGAATTGCAAGTTAAATTATGAAACAAGTTTGTGTTGGTGGGTGACTGGAGTCTATTTGTTTGTAGAAAGTTGGATCATAAAACAAAAGACTGCCATTTGAACAATAAGAAAGAGTCACTGCCTCATAAATCATCAGCCCATGTCAGAGTGTATGCTATCACTGAATATGATTCTAAAACTTCTGAATTAGTGATCAAAGGTATTATACATGTTTATGAAAGAATGCAAATATTTGTTTGACCATGGGTCCTATCTACGATTTGATTCGTAACATGTTGCCTATCACTTGGGTATTCAACCTAGACCACTGTATTATGTGATATATGTAAGTACAATCATTGGAGATTCTTTGATAACGAAGTTGAATCTGGTCCTCTTGTCTGATTCTTATTGGAGAACTTGAACTTTTGCTGATTTAGTTCTCCTAGAGATTTGGAGTTATGATATTATACTTGGTATGGATTGACTATCTTCTTATCATACCAGTATGGATTGGTATATAACGAATGATCACTTTTTGAATATTTGATCAGCCGATCTTTTATTTTGAGAGTATTGGACATTATTTATCTCCTTGCCTAATGTATCCCAAGATGACTTGTTTGGATTACCTGCAAATGTGATTTTGCTTTTGATTTGGTCCTTGGGACAATCCTAAAATCTAAGCTTCTCTACAAAATGATATCATTTGAGTAAGCGGCATTAGAAAAACAACTACAAGGATTACTAAATGAGGATTTTATTTGGCTTAATATTTTATCATGAGGTGCTCTAGTGTTAGTTAAAAAGATGGATGGAACATTGAGGCTTTGTATTGATTATGGATAGTTGAATCAGGTGATCATCAAAAACGAGTATTTTCTGAAGTAACGACTTGCTTGATTAATTACAGGGTGCGCAAGTATTTTTAGAAATTGATTGAAGGTCGGGTTACCGTCTATTGAGGATCAAGGAGGAGAATATTTCGGTCACTCGTGGATAATTATGTAATTGTATTGTATTGATGAAACTATTTAAGAGTAGGAGGAGGAAATAAAGATATCATAATCCTCATCTTTTCATCGATTGAGCTATGATCAATTTAGAGGACTAAATTTTCTTTTAAGGGGGGAGAGTGTAATATCCCTCGCTTTTAAAAATTATTAATAAAGATTTATTTATAAATTGGAGGATCTATATGTAAATATAGAAATTTCAAAGACTTGTTAAGTTGTAAAAAGAAGTAAATAAAGAAAAACCGAAAATTTCGGTTTTATCCCACCGCCTCCCACGCACTCTCTGTTTATTCGAGAAACAGAGAGGAGCGGTGGGGCATGAGGAGTGAAGAAAAGAAGAAGAAGAGGGAAAAGAAGAGAGGAGGAAGAAGAGAGGAAGAAGAGGGAGAAGAGAAGAAGAAGAAGAAGAAGAAGAAGAGGAGGTGGCTGCAGCGAGGGCTGCAGCGAGGAGCTGTGGGGCGTGGGGAGAAGAAGAGAGGAAGAAGAGGGAGAAGAGAAGAAGAAGAAGAAGAAGAAGAAGAAGAAGAGAGGAGGATAGCTGCGGCAAGGCTGCAGCGAGGAGGTGTGTGGCTTAGGGGAGGAAAAGGGAAGAGGAGAAGAAGAGAAGGAGAAGAAGAGGGAAAAGAGAGGCAGCTGCAGCAGCCAGGGCTGCAGCACCTCTGTATCCCGCAGGTGGAAACAGAGGAGAGGATGTGTGGGGCGTTGAGGATGAAAAGGGAAGAAGAAGAAGAAGAAGAAGAAGATAGCTGCGGCAAGGCTGCAGCGAGGAGATGTGTGGCCTTGGGGAGGAAAAGGGAAGAGGGGAAGAGGAGAAGAAGAAGAAGAGGAAGAGAAAGAGGTGTGATACCTCTGTTTCCTGCAGAGGAAACAGAGGAGAGGGTGTGTGTGACGCCGGGGAAGAAGGGGCTGCAGCTGCGGCGATGGCAGCTGCAGCTGGAAGAGAAGAAGAAGAGGAAGATGAGCAGGGGAGGAGGGAGAGGTTGCGGCCGTGGCTGCGGCCGCGACTGCAGCAGTTGCAGCGGGGAGAGAAGAAGAAGAAAGGAAGGAGAAGGGAAAGAAGTAGCTGCGGCTGCGGTTGTGGCAGCTGCAGCTATGGCAGGGAAAGAGGAAGAGAAAAAGGAAAGGAAGAAGAAGAGAAAGGGAAGGAGAGGAAGAAGAGAGGAAGAGGAGAAGGGGCTGCGGCTGCGGCGATGGCAGCTGCAGCTGTGGCAGGGAAAGAGAAAAAGGAAAGGAAGAAGAAGAGAAAGGGAAGGAGAGGAAGAAGAGAGGAAGAGGAGAAGGGGCTGCGGCTGCGGTGATGGCAGCTGCAGCTGTGGCTGGGAAAGAAGAGAAGGAAAGGAAGAAGAAGAGAAAGGGAAGGAGAGGAAGAAGAGAGGAAGAGGAGAAGGGGTGGCAGCTGCGGCAGTGGCAGCTGCAGTTGGAAGAGAAGTAGGAGAGGAAATAGAGTAGCAGAGGAAGTAGAGGCTGCGGTTGTGGTGGCTGCGGCCATGGCTGCGACTGTGACTGCGGCAGTTGCAGCCGGGAAAGAAAGGAAAGGATAGGGGGAAAAAGGGGTTGCGGACAGGATTGCGGCTGCAGCGGCAGCGACTGCGTATGCAGTAGTTATGTCTGCGAGAGAAGGGAAGAAGGAAATAGTGCAGTGGAAGGGGGCTGTGGTTTTGACCGCAGTTGCGGTCGTGGCTGCGATTGAGGCAGCGGCAGCGGCGGCGGCTGTGGCAGCTGCGTTTGGGAAAGAAAAAGAAGGAATGAGAGTAAGAGAGAGCAGGTGACTGTGCCTCGATGTTCGACACGTGATGTAGTTACGAAGAAAGGAAGAAAACGGGAGCACAAAACGAAACAGAGAGAGGACACGGAGGAAAAGTAGAAAGATTGGACTGGCACCTTCCTTGGATATTCAGATCAAAATATTTGAAAGGCAAGTTCCCTGATCGTTTCTCCTATAATTGCTCTGATATGTCTTATTGCAAGTTCCCTGATCGTTTCTCCTATAATTGCTCTGATATGTCTTATTGCAAGTTCCCTGATCGTTTCTCCTATAATTGCTCTGATATGTCTTATTGCAAGTATCCTGATCTTTCCTCACTGTCAATTTTATCTCCACATTTGCTTTGAATATGAGGAACTTTGAATTGTTCTAGCCTTGCATTTGATATATCTCCTGTTTAGACGTAACGATTCGAATCTGTGCAACTTCTTAGATTCTGACCTTTTGATACCGAGCTGCCTATAAGCCTTTGTGGAAACTCTGATTTGTTCAAAACTGATTTCATTGGAACCTAAACTCGTAGACCTTTCCTTGATATATGGATTGAAAGATTTGGAATCTAAACACCTGCCCAGTTATCTGTTGAATCTGACATTATGAATTCTGCCAATAGAGATTTTGTTCTACGACTCTTGCTTACCAAATTATTTGTAACTCTCTCTGTTGGACAGTTCAATTCATATGAAGCCTGTCTTATCTGAAAGTATTATCCAATGATTATTTCTGAGTAAATTGGAGCACGATTGATAGTTTGAATCATTTGTTCAATGTGCCTTCTGTATTCTGCCAGAAATCGAGCTTTGGTCGATTTCTCATATTCTGGTTTCATTCCTTTGGAAATTGATATCCTTTAGCTTTCTTATTCAATTGAGCTTTATATTACTGCTTTGAATTCTTGTATGCTCTTGTCCTAAAAATTATTTGCATTCTTGAAAACTGTTGTGTAACGTTTATGCTATATCGTATTGACTCATATAGGCACATGTATATCCTATTGTTCCGCATTTGCTTTCGATATGTGCCTATTCCAGTTTCATTCCTTTGGACATTGAATTCATCAAATCTTCTTATTGAATTGAGTTATATGTGATTGCTTGGATTCCATATGTGCCCTTGCTTTCAATTCCTTTCAAATCTGAATATACTTGTGAAAGATTATTGCTTACTTCGGATTGACTCGTAAAGGCACATGTACGTTTTGTTGTTCCGCGTGTGCTTCCAATATATGCTACTTATTGTTGAAACTGCCCTTTTGTACTCTGGTGTGTGGGATTGTCTGGACCTTTGCCAGAAATGGTAAAGGGTATGCGCTATTTGCCCGCTATGTGGGGTCCCGCTATGAGGGATATTCTGTATGCGCTTGTTGCCCGCTACGTGGGTATGTGATTAGAGCTTGCGATGCTCTGCCGGCCCCCTTTGACTTTACCTAGACGTGGGTGGATGGAGCTCCCAGACGTGGGAGACTTTTGTCAGGTGGTCATTCAGAAATGGATGAATCACATTCTGACTGAGATCCCACTACACCTTCTGTATGTTTGATATGATATCCAGAGCTTTGGTTATGTGTTTCTGTACATGCTTTGGATAAGATTGATATGTTTGCAACGTCAAAGACGACGTTTGAGCTTCTGTACGGTATTTGTTATTGATATGCTCTGAAATGTTTCCTCCACTGTTGATATGTTTCGAAATGTTCCATATGTCGTTGATATGCTCCGGAACATTTCATACGCCATTGATATGCTCCAATTACTCTGTGCTCCATTTGCTATGAACTGATATGTTCTGAAATGTCCTATCTGCCAATGATATGCTCCAATTACTCTGTGCTCCATTTGCTATGAACTGATATGTTCTGAAATGTCCTATCTGCCATTGATATGCTCCAATTACTCTGTGCTCCATTTGCTATGAACTGATATGTTCTGAAATGTCCTATCTGCCATTGATATGCTCCAATTACTCTGTGCTCCATTTGTTATGAATCAAATATGTTTTGAATGACATGATACTTATGATTTTGTATCTAATGAGATGGTATCCTTGAGAATTCTTGTATTCTGCCTTACATTATGATACCTTACTCGTTTGAAACCGTTCCTTTTGTTCTGAATATGTTTTGTCACTTGCTGAGCCGTTTTTGGCTCACTCCGTTGTTATATAAATCTTTCAGGTCAGCTTGTCACTCTTCGAGATGTTTGATTTGGGCTGAGGCAGTGGATAGCTATTCAGAACTATGGGCAAGTCTGGTGGGTTATTATGATATTGTTGTATAAGTATGTTTTGTATGTAAGGAAATGTTGTCGGTGAACCGAAATGGATATACTGTGTCAAAGTGTTAGGAGATCTCTCTTATTTGGAATTTCAGAATGTTAAGTCTAATTTATGGTGATTTGAACTTGTGGTGAATAGTTGGAGTTCTGATTGTATAATTTATTTAGCTTGTGGATTTATAAATGTTGTTCATGTTTGTCAAGTTGGCTTGGGTTGCCATGAATGTGAATTATCGAGTGATGTGATATATGATTTTAAAATGCACATGTTTTATGGATGTGAATTTGATTGAATGTTTTTCAGTGTCCTCAAACGTTAGTTTGGATCCTGGATTGGTCTGTGACGAAAAGTTTAAAAATTATGGATATATTTTGAGGGGGCGTGACACCTGAGCTCAGTCTTCGAGCTCTACCAGGCGGTGCAACCGCTCTAGTCAGGAGGTGCAACCGCCTGATCCCGGAATTCCGGGATTTGATCGTTTTGAGCTCCAAATTTAAACTGGGTTGGGGCCTATAAATACCCCACCCATTTAGCACTGAAGAGATACAGACCTACACCGAAATCTTGATCTTTTCTGTGATTCTAAGAGCACAAAATTGTTGTAAAGCCTATAAGTTCTCCTCCTTCTGTTCTTCAAAGTTTTGAGTTGTAAAGAGATGAGAGAAAGGTTCTGTAAGGGTTGTCTCCTGAGCCCGTCAAAAAGAGTGAAACTGTAAAAGGGCAGTTGGCCTTCGCCTATTGAAGGAAGGCCTCTAGTTGACGTCGGTGACCTCGTTAGAGGAGGAAGCCAAAAGTAAAGTAGGTCAAGACTGACCGAACCACTCTAAATCTCGGTTTGCATTTACTTTGAGCATTTTATCATTACTGCAAACCTCCTAAATAGCTACTGCCTTCTACGCTTTTACGAACGAGTTTCTAAGTTCGGATCTTTCCGAATCTGCGTTTAGACGTAAATCGGCGTTTTCGTACAATCATTACATTGCTATTTATGTTTACGTTTTGATTCCATTTATAACTGCAAACTACCTTCTGCATGTTTACGAACAAGTTTCTAAGTTCAGATCTTTCCGAATCTGCGTTTAGACGTAAATCGGCATTTTCGTACGATCATCACATTGCAGTTTATGTTTACGTTTTGACTCCATTTATAACTGCAAACTGCCTTTTGCGCATTTATAAAACGCATCTCATAGGTCAGTATCTTCAGAATCAGTATTTAGACGTAAACTACGTTTAGATGTAAAACTGCATTTGGATGCAAACTGCATTTAGACGTAAAACTATGTTTAGATGTAAACTGCGTTTAGACGCAAACTGCGTTTAGACGTAAACTGCATTTAGATGTAAACTGCGTTTTATCTTAAGAAATCTTAGAATCGGCTTTTACATCGAAATCGTTTTTATCGAACGAACGCAGCTTTCGGATTTAATCGCTGAAAGATTTACGCTGCACTAATTCACCCCCCCCCCCTCTTAGTGCTCTCGATCCTAACAATTGGTATCAGAGCCCGGTTTTTCTCATTTCATATTTACACCCGAGAGAACTGGCTCTTCATGGCTTTCAAGAGGGCTTTTCGGTCTTTCGTCCACCGTTGTTTAACGGATTGGACTACACTTATTGGAAAACTCGAATGAGAGTTTTCTTGATTTCTACGAATTTGGATTTATGGAATATCATTAAAAATAGTTTTCAACTTCCCTCTAAACCGACGAACGAATGGTCGGATTTGGAGAAGAAGTTTTTTTCTTTAAACGCAAAGGCTATAAATGCCTTATTTTGCGCTTTGGACAAAAATGAGTTCAATCGGATTTCTACGTGCGAAACGGCTTTTGACATTTGGCGAACACTTGAAATCACGCACGAAGGAACTAGTAGAGTCAAAGACTCGAAAGTTAACTTTTTATTGCATGATTTTGAGCTTTTTCGAATGCAACCAAGCGAGACTATAGGCGACATGTACACTCGTTTCACGGATGTCGTCAATAGTTTAAGAGCTCTTGGAAAATATTTTTCGGATTTTGAACTCGTAAACAAGATTTTGTGTTCTCTTTCTAAGAAGTGGGATTCAAAAGTAACTGCAATACAAGAAACTAAAAACCTAAACAACTTACCACTTGAAGAACTAATTGGTTCGTTGATGACATATGAAATGGTGCACAATGAACATGCTGAACATGTTGAACACAATCACCTTCCAAATAACAGGAAGGATTTGGAACTCCGGACAAATGAATGCCACTTGAGCGATGACTCAAGTGATGAGGACAATGATGAACAAAACAACCTTCCAAAGAACAGGAAGGATTTGGGACATAGAACATTTGAAGACCACTCGAGCATAAGCTCAAGTGATGGTGAACTTAAACTACAAATGAAATGAAAATTAAAAAGCAAAAAGAATGGAACTACTTGCTTTAAACGCAAGAAGAAGAACAAAAATTGGGATGAATCGAGCTCCTCCGAAGACGAGAAAGTCAACAAAAGCGAGGCGGCAAACTACGCCTTAACAGCCTACGACGTTGAGGTAATTAAAATGCCTTTGGTTTATTTTGAAATTACTTGATGCTTTCATGATGTATTTTCTTTTTTAGTTTAGAATTAATTTTCTTGAAAATTACATGTTTAAAAATAAAAATATAAAAATTATGATCATGCTAGTAATTTCGAAAATGATAATATTGCATATTTTATGAAATCATGGTTAAGAAGTAATAATGTGTATCATGTTTGATTAACATTGTTGAATGAAATCACGTTTGATTTAAAGTAATACATAATGATGTAATATTAAATGGTTATGATACAATGATTAACAATTTTATGCGTGAGATTTTAAGTTATCCATGATCATGAGCTTGTTTGATCTTCATGATTGAACTTGAAAATCTATAGCAAAATCTTGTCTGAATGCATGAAAGTGTTAATTTCATTTTCGGATTCACTTAACAATTGGTATCCTAACAATCGGATTTTCTCATACACTTATGAAAAATATTTTTCTAAAATGGATTTGATGAAATGATTCTTGCTTATAAATTCCATCTTGAAATATGAATGATAGTGTTTTTGCTTGCAAAGATTTGTTTCACATACATATCTCCTATGATTCATGTGCAGAAAAAGAATTTATAAATCATGATACAATGAGATTTCTTATGCAAAAATAAAGTGCTTTTGTGATTCTTTGCTAAAGAGAATAATTATTAAAATCATGATCTTGATAATTATAACATGAAGCTCTTTATAAATCAAGATCGTTCATTATGCTCCCTACATTTATCAAAAAGGAGTTCTTCAAATGAAATTCAACTTGTCTTTTGATTTCTTAGAATTCAATGAAGTGTCATATTGATATCTTGAAACTTGGAATATTTTAAAATGTGATCTTGATAAGAATGTTTCAAGTTGCTCTTTGTACTATATCTTTTCAAATGAATCATGAGCCTTGATATCATATATTTCATAATATAGAGAATTCTTTGCCTTATGTCTTGAACTTTCATGCTTATCTTAATTTGGCATATAAAGACTAAGGCATGCTTAGATGAAAAAGAATCTCTTAAAAAATGCTTTTCCCATCTGATCGAGATTAATGATTTCATGATATTTTATGAATCTCGAAATTAATTTTAATGACTTGATTATGAATTTCAAGTTAATGATTTGATTTGAATAAGTTTTATCTAAATCATAGTCTTGATCTTGCAAAATTGAAGTCACAAATAATATCTTGTGGTATTCATGAATTGATACTCACAATATGAAAGCATTGATATTCATGACTTGAATTGGATTGAAACATTGTATGCTTAAATTAATCATTCTCCTATGTTTCAAAAATTCCTTAAATGCCTTATGTGATGATTGAAAACTAACTTGCTTTATGATGAATCACGAATCATGATATAAATGCCTTGAAATGATTGAAATATTTAACACTTTTATGCTCTTCCCCCTACTTCCTTCTTGTTTTCAATGATAAAATGGGGAGAAGTTTTGATCATGCATGGTAGGATATAATTTGACAAAATTGATACCATCATGATATGGAACATTTATGATGTGCAATTATGCATGCAATACTTGTGCTTTCTAATTATGATGTGATGTATTGCATATAATGTAAATCATGATTTAAAATGCTATGAGTGCTAAGTTACACACTTTGAGAAGAAATTGCTATATTGAAACACTAATGTAATTATGAATGGTGATATGAAATTATGCATGTAATACTTCAACCTATGATAACGATGCATGCAATGATAAAATATTCATGATGAAAAATTGTCTTGACATTCATGACTTGATTATTCTTCCTTTGTCATGATTTTGAAATCATTGTAAAAGGAAAAAGAACTACAAAACTGTATTCTTCCTTTCTTTTTGACAATGACAAAGGGGGAGATAGCTAGCTTGCACAAGTCAAGAAGATGCAAAAACTTGATTGCTAGCTTGCCTATCTTAAAGTAGCAAAGATTGCTAACTTGCTTATTTCAAGAAGCAAAAATTGACTTCTTGAACATCACTATCTTGAGTATCTCAAGAAGCAAAACATGCAATTTGCACATTGCAATAGGAAGCAAGAGCTTACACAAGAAAGCTATCTTGCATTTGCTTTCGAAATTATTGCTAGCTTATATATTGTGAAACTTGTATATCGTAAAAATTGCTAGTTTCTGGTCTAAAGAGAAGCAAAAACTTGCTATCTCAAAAGAAGCAAATGTGCTATCTTGCCTATCTCAAGAGGCAAAAATGCTAACTTGCACATCTAGCAAAACTTGACAAATTTGCATATCTCAAGAAGCAAGAGTTGCTTTCTTGAACATCTCAATATTGCTAGCTTGCACGATGTAGAACTTGCTATCTTGAACATTACCAAAAGTGCTATCTTGTATGTTATAAAACTTGCATATCTAAAACTTGATAGCTTGAATGTTCTAAGCATTATGTAACACTTGCTAAATTTTCTAGCTTCAAAACTTGCATGATGATAAAACTTGATATTATGTTTTTCATGCAATAAGTTGAACCAATATCACAAATGCTTGATTGTGGTACTTCTCCTTTTTGTTGATGACAAAGGGGGAGAAGTATGATGTTATACATAAGTTTATGCATAAGTTCATGATGACGTGTTGCAAGTATTCATGATGAATATTGCAATGACTTGAATTCAGTTTGAATTCAAGGTTTTATCAATATGGCTATTGATAGGGGGAGTTTGTTTAAACTCCGGGAGTTAAGTTTAACTCCGTCATCAAGTGGTTGTCATCATCAAAAAGGGGGAGATTGTTGAATCTCATATTTTGATGATGAAACTACTTGATATATGTTTATGATTTAATCTGCGCTTTGAGTGATGCAGGATGCTTCGATAAGGATGAGACAATTAAAGCAGGAAAATCATGTTGTGCCGAAGGAACATGTCAGAAGATTGGACGTCGAGCCAGTGGATCGGTTGACGTATCGACAGAAGGCTTCGGGCCGTGGACTCGGGCATCGGGCCAAGAAGAGCGGGTATTGTGCCAAGGATATCGGAGTTGCGGAGTCAACTGGCTGATTGGGCAATAGGCTGCAGGAGAGGACGATGCGCTGAAGAATCGGACGAAGCGTCGAGGGACCAATGACATGCCGGACAACTTGGTTAATTGCTTAGGATTAATTGTCTCGATCGAAGTTTTGTTTTAAGTGTGCAGGATTAACTACGATGGAAGAAAGACAAGCAGCGGGAGTTGCGCCGGAGTCAAGTTCATGATCACGTTGGGAGTTCGAGAGTTCGACGGAAGTTCGGATAGTCGTCGGAGGTTCTGCAGGAACAGATCCGAGAAATCCAGAAGCTTGCCAAGCGAAGCTCGTCGGAACTCGCCAAGTGGATCGTCGCAAGTCCAGGAGTTTGCCGGAAGTCCACAGGAGCATCACCGAGGGTTTATCGGATGATCGACGAAAGTTCGCCGGAGACTCGCCGGAAGAAGCGATTGACGTACCGAAGCAAAGTTGCAGAAATTGTCTTAGAAGTAATTGTAGTTAGCACGTTGATTAAGCCGGAAATGGGAGGTGATCCCATTAGCTTAATCTTGGGGCAATTGGGCCCCTAAGAAACCGAAAATTGGGCCGAATGGAGCTACCCATTCGGACCCAGATTACACCAGGAGATGCAACCGCTCAAGCCAGAAGGTGGCACCGCCGGGGCTAAGTCTCCCAGGGAGACTGGGTGGTGCAACCGCCCCAGCCAGGAGGTGGCACCGCCTGGGGCTCAATCTTCGCCTTGATAGAGAGGTAGCACCGCCTGAGCTCGGTCTTCGAGCTCTGGCAGGCGGTGCAACCGCCTCAGTCAGGAGGTGGCACCGCCTGGGGCTCAATCTCCGAGCCAGACTCAGGCGGTGCAACCGCCCCTGACAGAGAGGTGCAACCGCCTGGGCTCAGTCTTCAAGGTCTGCCAGGCGTTGCAACCACTCCAGTCAGGAGGTGCAACCGCCTGATCTCGGAATTCTGGGATTTGATCGTTTTGAGTTCCAAATTTGAACTGGGTTGGGGCCTATAAATACCCCACCCATTCAGCACTAAAGAGATACAGACCTACACCGAAATCTTGATCTTTTCTGTGATTCTAAGAGCTCAAAATTGTTGTAAAGCCTATAAGTTCTCCTCCTTCTGTTCTTCAAAGTTTTGAGTTGTAAAGAGAGGAGAGAAAGGTTCTGTAAGAGTTGTCTCCTGAGCCCATCAAAAGAAGTGAAACTGTAAAAGGGCAGTTAGCCTTCGCCTATTGAAGGAAGGCCTCTAGTTGACGTCGGTGACCTCGTCGAAGGAGGAAGCCAAAAGTGGAGTAGGTCAAGACTGACCGAACCACTCTAAATCTTGGTTTGCATTTACTTTGAGCATTTTATCATTACTGCAAACCTCCTAAATAGCTACTGCCTTCTACGCTTTTACGAACGAGTTTCTAAGTTTGGATCTTTCCGAATCTGCGTTTAGACGTAAATCGGCGTTTTCGTACAATCATTACATTGCTGTTTATATTTACGTTTTGATTCCATTTATAACTGCAAACTGCCTTTTGCGTGTTTACGAACAATTTTCTAAGTTCAGATCTTTCCGAATCTGCGTTTAGACGTAAATCGGCGTTTTCGTACGATCATTACATTGCAGTTTATGTTTACGTTTTGACTCCATTTATAATTGCAAACTACCTTCTGCGCATTTATAAAACGCATCTCAAAGTTCAATATCTTCAGAATCAGTATTTAGACGTAAACTACGTTTAGACGTAAAACTACGTTTAGACGCAAACTGCGTTTAGATGTAAAACTACGTTTAGACGCAAACTACGTTTGGACGTAAACTACGCTTAATCTCAAGTAATCTTAGAATCGGCTTTTACATCGAAATCGTTTTTATCGAACGAATGTTGCTTTCGGATTTAATCGCTGAAAGATTTCCGCTGCACTAATTCACCTCCCCCCTCTTAGTGCTCTCGATCCTAACAAGAAGAACATAAAATAAAAATTTTAGATTTCCCAAAAGGTATTCATTATCATACGAAAATTAGTATGCAAAAACCTGCGAAACTGAAAACCACATGTGAGAGAGTTATGTTACCTTGAGAAATTATATATCCCTGAAATCCTATAGATCTATGGGAGAGAATGAAGGAGGTCATATCCTCCTCTCTAGTAGTGATCCACACTACAGGGGTTGGGAAGACGCTCCTCGAATCACTATACAAATCTCTATACCTTCTAGTTTAGGAGGAGAAGAGGAGAAGAGAATAGGAAGTGGTAGCCAAAAAGGCCCAGCCTATGGCCCTTTAATTCCCCTCCTATTTATAGAGGCCCCTAGCAACTTAACCCTAATGGATCCTATCTTATTGGGTATTGGATCTCGATCCAACTATCTAAACCTCTTAGATCAGTAGATCTTTATCCAACAATCTTTCATTGGCTCTTATTGGATCTCATCCATATGATTCAATAATTTAAGGGCTTATTAGATATCTAATAAGATAGGGGCTCCAACGAATAACTCATATCTGAACCTCTACTCGTCGCAACACCTACTATATATGTGACCCTTTAGGCCCAATATCAAGCTGGCCATGAGTCATACTTATCAGAACTCCTTCTTGCTTAGTGAATCATCAACTACATACGTACTATGCCACTACGTTGTATTCTCTAGATGATACAAGAAAATCCAATCCATTGGACCTACTTGTCATCAGTTACCGTGTACCTATAGTTCCTCATCTATCTAATATCCTAAAGATCGTATATTGGGTATAGTGTTATCAAGCCCATATAGTTTCTACTCGAGTCTTGCTTTAATCGAATTCTCCCAAAAAACTCTTTCTCTCTCAATCCAAATGACCTTAGCCAGAGATTTGTCTGAGCAAGAATACATGAGATATTTCTCTCATGACATTGAGAGTAGATGATCCTCTATCGACACTCAATAGCACTCATAAGGTTGGTTGTCACTCTTGATAACCGGTTATACTAGATCTGAAACTTCTAGGCCTATAAGTCCGGTATCAAAGGGTGGAGTACTTATACAGGATATTCTTAGTGTCTCAAGTCTAAGGACTAGATATGCCATTGAGATGACAGAATCATTGTCTGACAATAAGGCATCATTAACCATCCAGCATTCCGTGAGCGGATCAATTAGTGAACTCATTCTCCAATGAGTACCTGCATTGTATCTCTAGTGTCCCCACATGAGCAACTATGAGACCAGCCACCTCTATCATATGTATAAGTATACAATACACTAGTCTATCTAGTTATCTTAATGTCCCTTTCGAGTAACATATGATCGAGATTATTTAGTGTTTGTGTTTGAATGCGAATCGGTCTCATTATTGTGATCTCATCACGATTCTGATTCCCATTACACAGATCCATGGACATCACAATATATTCATACAATAGGTAATATAAAGTAATAAAATATCAAATAATATAATAAAAAAAAGAGCATGTGTCATGTCACACGTGTCATCACTCACATGATTAGCTTATAGGGCACCTTTGATTGGCAAAAACTATATTACTCAATGGCAACCTCAAGGAGGAGGTATATGTGATACAACCTAAGAGATTTGTATACAAGGAAAGTCTAAATAAGGTATGTATATTACTTAAGTTCATCTATAGAATAAAGCAAGCTTCTTAAAGTTAGATTTAATAAGGCAATCAGATCTTATGGCTTCGTTAAGAACAAAGATGGTCCTCGTGTGTACAGGAAGATAAGTGGGAGGATTAACACCTTCTTGGTGCTATATGTGGATGACATCCTAATTATTGGGAATGATGTAGGAATGCTCTCCACGGTTAAAACTTAGTTATCTAGACACTTCTCCATGAAGGACTTAAAAGAAGCATCATATATTTTGGGAATTCGGATCTATAGAGATAGATCCAAAAGAACGCTTGACTTATTCTAATATAGGTACATAGACATCATTGTTAAAAGGTTTAGCATAAAAAATTTCAAGAGAAGTTTTATACCGACGAGATGTGAAATATCACTTTCTAGGAGTATGTCCCCAAAGACTCTTGAAGAAATGACAGACATTGAAAGGATATCCTATGCCTCTATGATAAGGTCTATCATGTATGCTATGTTATCTACTAGGCCTAATATAACGCATACTCTAAGTGTTACAAGAAAGTATCAAGCGGATCTAGGTTTGGAATACTAGAAGGTAATAAAGTGTATCCTCAAGTACTTGAGAATAACTATAGATATTTTACTAGTGTACGAAGGAGCTAGTCTCAAGGTTAAAGGCTATATAGACTCAAGTTTCTAGTCGAATGTCAATGATAGTTAGTCAAACTCAAAGTATGTGTTCACTATGAATTGAGAAGCAGCAAGCTGTAAGAGTTCCAAGCAAGATACTACTGCTGACTCGACCACTATGGTAGAGTATATTGTATAGCAAAAGCTGCAAAGGAGATAGTTTGGATGAAGAAGTTCATCACAGATTTGAGAGTCATACCGAGTACCAGCAGCCAATTCTCTTATATTGTAACAACTAGGTGATTGCTTAAGTGAATGGACCCAAGTCTCATCATAAGTCTAAGCATATTCTGAGGAGATTTCACCTAATTAGAGAAATCATAGCCCATAGTGATGTAGCAGTGGAAAGAGTTCTGTCCGAAGATAAGATTACAAATCCACTAACAAAGCCATTGTCTCAGATTGTTTTTTAGCATCACTGGGGTCTGATAAGAATTAGACATATGGGTGATTGACTTTAGGTCAAGTGAGAGATTGTTAGTTACAAGTGCCCTATAAGCTAATCATGTGAGTGATAACACATATAATCCATTACACAATCTATTTTAGTTAATATTAATAATAGTATTTTCTTACTTTATATTACATGATAAATATATTGTGATATCATTGAATCTATTCAATGAGAATTAGATCATAATGAAATCATGATAATGAGACAAATTCACCTTTGAACATAGATCCTAAATATTCCTGGGCATATATTACTCAAGAAGGATATCAAGGTAACCAAACATATTGGTATACTATATACCCATTCATATGATGGAGGCAGTTGGCCTCATAGTTGCTTGTATAGGGATATTAGTGATATAGTGCAGGTGTTCATTAGATAATGAGTTTATTAAATAATGCACTTATGAAATACTAAATTATTAATAATATCTCATTATTAAACAATGATTTTGTAGTCCTAATTGTATATATGGTCCTTAGACTTAAGATACTAAAGATACCTTATTTAAGTACTTTGTTCTTTCATATCAAATTTATAGGTTTGGAAGTTCTAATATAGTGCAAACGGTTATTAGAAATGATAACTAACTTTATGAAGGCAATTGAGTGTCAATAAATGATCATCCACTCTCAATATTATGAGAGGAATATCTTATGTGTTTTCACTCAAGAAAATCCCTAATTAGGGTCACTCGAATTGAGAGAAAAGGAGTTCTCTAAGAGAATCCAATAAGAGTAAGACTCGGATGGATTTTATATCTAACAGCACCATACCCGATATATAGTCTTTAGGATATTAGATGGATAAAAGACTATATATACATAATAACTAAGGGCAGATAGGTCTAATAGAATATATTCTCATGTATTGTTTGATAATTATGGTGTAGTGGCCTAGTATATCCATAGTTATGAGTTGAGTGAATTATTATAAGAATAATAATTCATTAATTCAAAAGGAGTTCTGAGTTAGAAAGGGTTCTAATGGGTGTAACTCACGGCCAACTCAGAATTGAGCCTAAAGGATCACACACATATGATGGATGATTTGATAAATAGAGGATTAGATATGAGAAATATAATAAGCCTCCTTTATCTCTATTTTTATGGATCTATTGGGTGAGACTCTCTTTATAAATGTGAGTTGGACTCGAAGGATTATAGGCTAGACCCATAGAGTCATCGGGCTCCTCATCTCTTTCTCTCATCTCTCTCTTGCTGTGAGCCCTTCTCTAGTGTGAGAGGATTGTTAGGATTAGGGGTTGGCACTAAGAGGGGGGGTGAATTAGTGCAGCGATAAAATAACGTCAGTTTAAAAAGCTCCGTATGATAAAAATTGTTTCCGACAAAAACCGATCTCGGAAATATCTTAACTTGAAACACGTTCGTAAAAGAATTAAAGGCGGTAAGCACTTAAAGAGGTTTACAGTAAGGTAATAGCAAGAATAAAATGCAAACCAAAGAACATGACAGTTTTAGAGTGGTTCGGTTAACTTGACCTGCATCCACTTTCTACTTCCTCCTCCGAAGAGGTTACCGGCGTCCACTATAGGCCTTCTTTCAATAGGCGAAGGCCAATCATCTTTTATACCCCTCTTCTCCTTTTCACGGGTTTAGGAGATAGCCCTTACAAGCACTCACTCTTCTCTCTAAATAGAATTCTAATACTTAGACTAGAGGAGGATTCTCACAAGAGATTTCTACAGCGATTCTTTACTTTTAAACTCTCTGTGCTTGTGTGCTTTAACCAGGGATGAGAAGGGTATTTATAGGCTTCAAGTTGATTCAAACTTGGAGCCTAAAATTTACCCATCCCGGGTTCCTCGGGCACGGGCGGTACTATCGCTTGCGCTGGGCGGTACCATCGCCTAGTGTCAGTCGACACTAGCACTGTCCTAGGCTGTACCACCACCCAGGGGGCAATGCTGGGTGGTATCACCATCCAGACTAGCGGTACCACTGCCTAGCACCTTGTCAGGGGCAGTACAACTGCTTAGACTGGTGGTACCACCACCTGACATAATCTCGAAGACTATGCCACAACGGTGAGACTTCTTAGGGCACTGTTTAGGCCTCTCATTGAGTCCAACACAGTCCTTACATGGGCTTTGCTGGCCCCTAATTGGGTTGGCCCAAATCCAAACCCAATTACGTACTAACTACAAAATATAAGACATAATCTAATCTAAACAAGTCAGTAAGTCTATTCTTCCAGTGAGCTTCCGGCAATCTTCCGAAAATGTTCCGGCAAACTCTCGGCAACTCCTGGACTTCACAATGATCTTCTTGGTGAGTTCCGACAAGCTACTCTGGCAAGCTCTGAGACTTCTCGGTTGGTTCCGCCAAAACTTCCGACGAACGTCCGGACTTCTAACGAACTCTCGAACTCTCAATGAAATCGTGTCCTTGACTCTAGGACTTCATTTTGCTTCATGCCTTACTATCGTAGTTAATCCTGCACATGTAAAACACACTTCGATCTAGACAATTAATACTAAGCATTACTCAAGTTGTCCAGCATGTCATTGATCCCTCGACGCTTTGTCCGATTCTTCGGCGCATCATCCTCTCTTGCAGCCTATTGCCCAATCGGCTAGTTGACTCCGTAACTCTAATATCCTTGGCATAATATCCGCTCTTCTTAGCCTGATGCCCGAATCCATGGCCAGAAGCCTTTTGTCGATACATCGATTGTTCCTCCGGCCCGACGTCCAATCTTCTGACATATTTTCCTCCGGTACAATATGATTTTTCCTATTTTAATTATCTCATCCTGATTGAAGCATCCTGCATCACTTAAAACGTAGATTAAAGCATAAGCATATATCGATCGATTTCATCATCAAAATCCGAGATTCAACAATCTTCCCCTTTTTTATGATGACAACCAATCGATGACGGAGTTAACCAAACTCTCAGAGTTTAAACAAACTCCCCCTATTAATATGCCATATTGATAAAAACTCTTGGATTCAAAAATCCAAGCAATATGTCATGATCAAATCATGCATGACATCAACATACTTCTCCCCCTTTGTCATCAACAAAAAGGAGAAGTCCAATTCCCATGTGTTTATGATATTAATTCAACTTATTGTATGAAAAACATAATATCAAACTTTATCATCATATAATTTGAAGCTAGAAAATTTAGCAAGTGTTACATCATGCTTAGAACATTCAAGCTATCAAGTTGTAGATACGCAAGTTTTACAACATACAAGCTAGCAAATTTAGAGATGTGCAAATTGGCATATTTGCTTCTTGAGATAGGCAAGATAACACTTCTTTGTAATGTTCAAGATAGTAAGTTCTACATCATGCAGGCTAGCAAATTAGATATGTTCAAGAAAGCAACTCTTGCTTCTTGAAATATGCAAGTTGTAAGCTAGCAAATTTTTGCTTCCTTTGCAATGTTTGAGCTAGCAATTTTGCTTCCATTGCAAAGTGTAAGTTAGCATGTTTTACATCTTGAGCTAGCAATATTTCTCCTCCTTTGTTATTGTCAAAAAGAAGGAAAGACCCTTTACATCAATTTCTATATCATGACAAAGGTAAGTATCAATCTTATTTGTGCATCATTATATTTTCAAATTAAAACATGCATAATTTTAAAACTATACATTTCATTTTTCATGCATGATAAAATAAATCAATCATTATTATGATCATATCATACATGATACTAAGACATTAAATTTTTTAAGCATTTATCAATATTTTGATCATAATACCAAACATTCATCATTTAAAGTATTTATGATACCAAACATACATCATATCATAGCATTTTAAATCATGATAGTATCTAAATGTCAAATTATATTGTATCCCATATTTCATGCATATTTTTTATTTCATCACATTCATTTCATCTCATCAAGAAAAATTAATTGGGTGATGAATACAAGAAGTTATACAAAAATAAATCAAATCATAAGAAATAAGATCATGTAAATACCAAAAGACATGATTCATATATTAAATCCTTTCTTAAATGAAATACTAAGAAGAATTGTAGGAGAACGATTAATGAAAAATTTTGATTCATAAAAAATCTTAATTTATAAATATCAAGGAATCAAGATCATGATTTCGATAAAAATTTATTTAAATTTAAATCATCAAAATCATTTTCAAAGTCTAACAGATTCATAAAAATGATACAAATGGATTCATCAAAATCAATAAGATAGAGAAAAATAATTTTCAAAAAATATTTTCCTCTTTTTAGTTGTCTCAATTTATATGATTTTATTTCATTTATGCCAAATAAAATCATGTATCATTTTTAAAATTGAAAGTGCAAGATTTATTACAACAAAGATCAATAAGCCACATGCATTATGGTAAAGATCGATAATCTATAAATTGCAAGAATCATCATACATAATTTTAAAATATAAATTTATTAAGCATGATCTCAAATTATATTATTTCATCAAGCATGATTTCATATTTTCAATCAAAATCATTTTGTTTGTTTATCATAAACATGTAATTTTCATGATTATTTTTAAAATTACTAGAATGATAAGCATGATTCCTAATTTTTGCATTTTCATTATTAAACATGTAATTTTTAAGAAAATTAATTCTAAACTAGATTAAAAAATATATATCATGAAAAGCATCATGTAATTTTGAAATAAACTAAGGGCATTTTGATTACCTCATCGTCGAATGTCGTTAAGGCATAGTTTGCCACCTCGCCTTTGTTGATTTTCTCTTCATCTTCGGAGGAGCTCGATTCATCCCAATTTGTATTCTTCTTCTTCCGTTCAAAGCAAGTAGTTACGTTCTTTTTGTTTTTTAATTTTTGTTTCATTAACTTTTTAAATTTTTTAGTGAGTTCAAGTTCACCATTACTTGAACTTATGCTCGAGTGGTCTTCAATCGTTCTAAGTACCAAATCCTTCCTATTATTTGGAAGGTGGTTTTATTCATTATGTTCATCATATGCATTATGCACTATTTCATATGTCATCAATGAACCGATAAGTTCTTCAAGTGAAAAAATATTTAAATATTTTGTTTCTTGTATTACCGTTACTTTCAATTCCCAAGTTTTAGAAAGTGATCTTAAGATCTTGTTAACGAGTTCAAAATTTAAAAAACTTCTACCAAGTGCTTTTAAACCATTGACGACATCCATATCAACAATAGTTTCGCTTGGTTTCATATGAAAAATTTCAAAATCATGCATTAAAAAATTAACTTTAAAATCCTTAACACTAACCCGATTAAATTAGTTTTTATTTAAGGCACAAAATAGAGCGTTCATAGCTCTCGCATTTAAAGAAAACGTCTTCTTTTCCAAATCATTCCAATGGTTCATTAGAAGAGAAGACATTTGAAAACTATTTTCAATAATATTTTATAAATTTAAATCCAACGAAAATAAGAAAACTCTCATTCAAGTTTTTCAATAAGTGTACTCCGTCCCATTGAAAAATGGAGGACGAATAAGAGAGTGAACCTCTTCAAAGCCAAAAAGAGCCATTTTTCGTGGGTGTTAAACCAATTGAGAAATCATAAGGCTTTGATACCAATTGTTAGGATCAGGGGTTGGCTCTAAGAGGGAGGGTGAATTAGTGTAGCGGTAAAATAACGTCAGTTTAAACAACTTCGTACGATAAAAACCATTTCCGACGAAAATCGATCTTGAAAATATCTTAACTTGAAATACGTTCGTAAATGAATTGAAGGCAGTAAGCACTTAAAGAGGTTTACAATAAGGTAATAGCAAGAATAAAATGCAAACCAGAGAACACGGTAGTTTTAGAGTGGTTAGGTCAACGTGACCTACATCCACTTTCGGCTTCCTCCTCCGTTGAGGTCACTGGCTTCCACTAGAGGCCTTCCTTAAATAGGCGAAGGCCAATCACCTTTTATACCCCTTTTCTCCTTTTCATGGGTTTAGGAGATAACCCTTACGAGTACTCACTCTCCTCTCTAAATAAAATTCTAACACTTAGACTAGAGGAGGATTCTCACAAGATATTTCTACAGTGATTCTTTACTTTTAAACTCTCTGTGCTTATGTGCTTTAACCAGGGATGAGAGGGGTATTTATAGGCTTCAATTGATTCAAACTTAAAGCCTAAAACTTTCCTGCCCCAGGTTCCCGAGCACGGGCGGTACTACGGCTTGCGCTGGGCGGTACCATCGCTAAGTGTCAGTCGACACTGACACTGTCCAGGGCGGTACCATCACTCAGGTCTGGCGGTACCATTGCCCAGGGGGCAGTGTTGGGTGGTACCACTACCCAGACTAGCGGTACCATCGCTTGGCACCTTGCCAGGGGCAGTACAACCGCCCAAACTCGCGGTACCATTGCCTGACATACTCTCGAAGATTATGCCACGACGATGAGACTTCTTGGGGCACTATTTAGGCCTCTCATTGGGCCCAACACAGTTCTTACATAGGCCTTGCTGGCCCCTAATTGGGTTGGCCCAAATCCAAACCCAATTACGTGCTAACTACGAAATCTAAGACATAATCTGAGCTAAATAAGTCCGTAAGTCTATTCTTCCGACGAGCGTCCAACGATCTTCTGGTAATTTTCCGGCGAACTCTCGGCAAGCTCTTGGACTTCATGACAATCTTCTTAGTGAGTTCTGACAAGCTACTTTGGCAAGCTCTGAGACTTCTCAGCTGGTTCCGCCAGATCTTCCGACGAACTCTTATACTCCCAACAAAATCATGTCCTTGACTCTTGGACTTCATTTTGCTTCATGCCTTGCTATCGTAGTTAATCCTGCATATGTAAAACACACTTTGATCTAGACAATTAATACTAAACATTACTCAAGTTGTCTAGTATGTTATTGGTCCCTCAACGCTTTGTCCGATTCTTCGGCGCATCATCCTCTCTTGCAGCCTATTGCCCAATCAGCTAGTTGACTTCGTAACTCCGATATCCTTGGTGCAACATCCGCTCTTCTTAGCCCGATGCCCGAATCCACGGCCCGAAGCCTTCTGTCGATACGTCAACCGTTCTTCCAACTCGATGTCTAATCTTCTAACATATTTTCCTCCGGCACAACATGATTTTTCCTGCCTTAATTATCTCATCCTGATCGAAGCATCCTGCATCACTCAAAACACAAATTAAAACATAAACACATAACGATCAGTTTAATCATCAAAATCCAAGATTTAACAAGGATAGCAAGAGGGCCTGTCCCATCTTTCTAATTGCTACTGCGTGGTGGTGCACTATCACAAGGAGAGAACTAATAGTGAGGTAGAGGTGCATCGCTGCTACCGCCCACCATATGGATTATCACTAGAGAGAAGTTTGTGAGAACTCCTTCATCTGATGGTCCAGGATCTAAATTCTTAGGGGATATACGAGCTCCCCTATGTGAGAATGTCTCACCCCATGATGCAGCTTTGTTATTTTGAGTTTTATGCTCCCGATTATCTCCTGGTGATCCAATGTTTTTTTGGGAAATGATTTTTGTTTTAATTTTTCACTATGCATGTAATGCTCCTTATCATTTCCTAAAATATCAGACTAAAAACTTGAGTCTATGTAACCCTCAATCTTGAGGCTACCTCCTCCATACACCAGTAAAAAATCTTTAGTCATTCTCAAGTACTTAAGGATGCACTTTATTGCCTTCTAGTGTTTCAAACCTAGATCTGCTTGATATCTGCTTGTAACACTTAGAGCATGCGCTATATGAAGCCTGGTACATAACATAGCATACATGATAGACTCTATTATCGAGGTATAGAGTATCCTATCCATATCTAACCTTTCTTCAGGAGTCTTTAGGGATATATTCCTAAAAAGTGATATTCTGTATCTCATCGGTATGAGACATCTCTTGAAATTTTTCATATTAAACCTTTTGACAATGGTGTCTATCTACCTATACTAGGATAAGCCAAGCACCCTCTTGGATCTATCTCTATAGGTTTGAGTATCCAAAATATATGATGCTTCTCTTAAGTCATTCATTAAGAAGTGTCTAGATAACCAAGCCCTAACAATCGAGAACATTTCTATCCTATTCACAATGATTAGGATGTCATCCACATACAACACCAAGAAGGTAATATCACTCTCACTTACCATCCTATACACACAAAGCTCATCTTCATTCTTAACGAAGTCATAAGATCTAATTGCTGTTAGGATCAAGAGCACTAAGAGGGGGGGGGGGGGGGGTGAATTAGTGCAACGGAAATCTTTCTGCGATTAAAATCGAAAGCTGCGTTCGAACGACAAAAATGATTTCGATGTAAAATCCGATTCTAAGATTACTTTAACTTAAGATTAAGCGAGATGGCATTAAAGTAAATCTACGAAGGCAGTTTGCAGTTTATGATGAAAATCAGAATCCAAGCGCAAACTGAAATATGACGTTCGTACGATAAAACCGGTTTACGTCTAAATGTCAATTTTGAAGATACTGAACTTTGAGATATGTTTTATAAATGCGCAGAAGGCAGTTTGCATTTATGATTGGAATCAAAATGTAAACGTAAACAGAAATGTAATGATCATGCAAAAACGTCGATTTACGTCTAAACGCAGATTCGGAAAGTTCTGAACTTAGAAACTCGTTCGTAAAAGCACAGAAGGCAGTATCTATTTAGGAGGTTTGCAGTAATGATAAAATGCTCAAAGTAAATGCAAACCGAGATTTAGAGTGGTTCGGTCAATCTTGACCTACTCCACTTTTGGCTTCCTCCACCGACGAGGTCACCGACATCAACTAGAGGCCTTCCTTCAATAGGGGAAGGCCAACTGCCCTTTTACAGTTTCACTACTTTTGACGGGCTTAGGAGACAACCCTTACAGAACTTTTCTCTCCTCTCTTTACAACTCAAAACTTTGAAGAACAGAAAGAGGAGAACTTTTGGCCTTTACAATAATTTTGAGCTCTAAGAATCACAGAAAGAGATCAAGATTTCGAGTGTGTCTATACTCTTTCAGTGCTGAATGGGTGGGGTATTTATAGGCCCCAACCCAGTTCAAATTTGGAGCTCAAAACTGTCAATTCCCAGAATTCCGGGATCAGGCGGTTGCACCTCCTGACTTGGGTGGTTGCACCGCCTTAGTCTGGCTCGGAGACTGAGCCCAGGCGGTTGCACCTCCTGATTGAGGCGGTTGCATTGCCTGCAGGGGAGGTTGCACCTCCTGACTGGGGCAGTTGCACCGCTTGGCAAAGCTTGAAGACCGAGCTAAGGCGGTGCTACCTCTCTGTCAGGGGAGGTTGCACCGCCCAATCTCGCTCGGAGACTGAGCCCAGGCGGTGCCACCTCCTGGCTGGGGTGGTTGCACCGCCTAGTGCAATCAGGGTCCGAATGGGTAGTTCCATTCGGCCCAATTTGGGTTTTTCAAGGGCCCAATTGCCCCAAGATTAAGCTAATGGGATCACCTCCCATTTCCAATTTAATCATTGTGCTAACTACAATAAATCCTAAGACAATTTCTGCAATTTGCTTCGGTGCGTCAATCGCTTCTTCCGGCGAGTTTCCGATAAACTTCCGTCGATCATCCGATGAACCCTCGGTGATGCTCCTGCGGACTTCCGGCAAACTCCTGGACTTGCGACGATCCACTTGGCGAGTTCCGATGAGCTTCTTTTGGCAAGCTTATGGACTTCTCGGATTTGTTCCCGCAGAACCTCCGACGACTGTCCGAACTTCCGTCGAACTCTCGAACTCCCAAAGTGATCATTGTCTTGACTCCGGCGCAACTCTTGCTGCATGTCTAACTTGCATCGTAGTTAATCCTACACACTTAAAATAAAACTTCGATCGAGACAATTAATCCTAAGTAATTAACTAAGTTGTCCGGCATGTCATTGGTCCCTCGACGCTTCGTCCGATTCTTCGCCGCATCGTCCTCTCCTGCGGCCTATTGCCCAATCGGCCAGTTGACTCTGCAACTCCGATATCCTTAGCGCAATACCCGCTCTTCTTGGCCCGATGCCCAAGTCCACGGCCCAAAGCCTTCTGTCGATATGTCGACTGATCCATCGGCCCGACATCCAATCTTCTAACATGTTTCTCCGGCACAACATGATTTTTCCTGGTTTAATTGTCTCATCCTAATCGAAGCATCCTGCGTCACTTAAAACGCAGATTAAAACATAAACACAATTATCAATTGGTTTCATCATCAAAATACGAGATTCAACAATCTCCCCCTTTTTTATGATGACAACCAATTGATGACGGAGTTAAACTTAACTCCTGGAGTTTAAACAAACCCCCTATCAATATGCCATATTGATAGAACCTTGAATTCAAACTGAATTCAAGTCATTGCAATATTCATCATGAATACTTGCAACACGTCATCATGAACTTATGCATAACATGTCATGTCATCAACATACTTCTCCCCCTTTGTCATCAACAAAAAGGAGAAGTACCACAATCAAGCGTTTGTGATATTGGTTCAACTCATTGCATGAAAAACATAATATCAAGTTTTATCATCATGTAGTTTTGAAGCCAGAAAATTTAGCAAGTGTTACATCATGCTTAGAACATTCAAGCTATCAAGTTTGAGATATGCAAGTTTTATAGCATACAAGATAGCACTTTTGGTAATGTTCAAGATCGCAAGTTCTACATCATGCAAGCTAGCAAATTAGAGATGTTCAAGAAGGCAACTCTTGCTTCTTGAAATATGAAAATTTTGTCCACTTTGCTAGATGCACAAGTTAGCATGTTTTGCTTCTTGAGATAGGCAAGATAGCACTTTTGTTCTTTTTGTTTCTTAAGATGTTCAAGATAGCAATTTCTTCTCTTTTGAGAAGTGAAAATTTTGCTTTCTTCTTGAATTGTGCATGTTAGTTATCTCCTCCTTAGTCATTGTCAAAAAGAAGGGAAGATCCTTTCTGTCAATTTCTAAATCATGACAAAGGTGAGTAATCATTTTTATTTCAAAATTCCATAATTGAGATAAACCTTGAATTCAAATTAAGGCAATTTTAATCATGGTTCATATCATATGCAATACATTACGTAAAAAGCATAAGTATTGTATGCATCATTTTAGCAACAAATCGTAGCATTTCATCACATGGCAAGATATCATCAAGTAGAATTACGATGCAAGTTCTTGATATCTTAACATGACGAAAATTCAAATATGGCACTTATAGCATCAATTCATATAGTTCTCCCCCTTTATTATCAACAAAAGGAGATGTAGCTCTAGCTATTTTAAAAGATATGCAAGTTTTTATAACATGAAACAATATTTTCATCACAACATATAAGCACAAAAGCATAGCAAGATTCTTAAGTTCAATTATGGCAATTCAACACTGCTTCATGTGCAAGATTGCACTTTGCTTTTCTTTGCATGTTCTAACTAGTAAAAGCTTTCTCCCCTTTGTTTTTGTCAAAAAGAAGGGAGAAATCAATGGCAAAAAAAAAAAAAATTTTTTAATTATTATACAGGCCATATTACAAAATCTTGTCATGATATCAAGAAAGTTCAAGAAGGACATGATCCATTCGACAAATCCTTTTAATAGGGCAAACGAATTATATAACCAAGAATCATGATTAAAATATATCAATATCATAGATCAAGTCATGATTCGTGATTCATCATAAGGCAAATTAATTTTCAGTCATCACATAAGGCATTTAAGGAATTTTTAAAACATAGGAGAATGATTCATTTAAGCATACAATGTTTTAATCCAATTCAAGTCATGAATACCAATACTTTCATATTGTGAGTATCAATTCATGAATACCAAAAGATATTATTTGTGATTCCAATTTTGTAAGATCATGATTATGATTTAGACATAACTTATTCAAATCAAATCGTTAACTTGAAACTCATAATCAAGTCATCAAAATTAATTTTGAGATTCACAAAATATCATGAAATCATTAATCTCGATCAGATGGGAAAAACATTTTTAAGTGATTCTTTTTCATCATGTTTATTTTCATGAGATTCACAAGATTGGTAAAATAAATTCATTAATCTCAATAGGATAGAAAATTAATTTCATTTCATACAATTGATTTCATGTTAGCATGCTTTTTCATTTCTGTTAAATAAAAACATGCATCAATGTTTAGGATCGAAAAATGAATTTCGTCATAAAACCACAAGATCAATAGATTCTCAAAAATGAATTGTTAGGATCACGAAAATCCGAAAATGAGATTTAACACTTTCATATATTCAGACATGATTTTTGCTATAGATTTTGGAATTAAATCATGAAGATCAAACAAGCTCATGATCATGGATAACTTAAAATCTCATGCATGAAATTGTTAATCATTGTATCATAACCATTTAATATTACATCATTATGCATTACTTCAAATCAAACATGATTTCATTCAACAATGTTAATCAAACATGATACACATTATTACTTCTTAACCATGATTTCATATTTTCAATCAAAATTATTTTGCTTGTTTATGATAAAATATGCAATATTATCATTTTCAAAATTACTAGCATGATCATAATTTTTGTATTTTTATTTTTAAACATGTAATTTTCAAGAAAATTAATTCTAAACTAAAAAAGAAAATACATCATGAAAGCATCAAGTAATTTCAAAATAAACCAAAGGCATTTTAATTCCCTCAACGTCGTAGGCTGTTAAGGCGTAGTTTGCCGCCTCGCTTTTGTTGATTTTTTCCTCGTCTTCGGAGGAGCTCGATTCATCCCAATTTTTGTTCTTCTTCTGGCGTTTAAAGCAAGTAGTTCCATTCTTTTTGCTTTTTAATTTTCGTTTCATTTGTAGTTTAAGTTCACCATCACTTGAGCTTATGCTCGAGTGGTCTTCAAATGTTCTATGTCCCAAATCCTTCCTGTTCTTTGGAAGGTTGTTTTGTTCATCATTGTCCTCATCACTTGAGTCATCGCTCAAGTGGCATTCATTTGTCCGGAGTTCCAAATCCTTCCTGTTCTTTGGAATGTGATTGTGTTCAACATGTTCATCATGTGCATTGTGCACCATTTCATATGTCATCAACGAACCAATTAGTTCTTCAAGTGGTAAGTTGTTTAGGTTTTTAGCTTCTTGTATTGCAGTTACTTTTGAATCCCACTTCTTAGAAAGAGAACGCAAAATCTTGTTTACGAGTTCAAAATTCAAAAAACATTTTCCAAGAGCTCTTAAACTATTGATGACATCCGTGAAACGGGTGTACATGTCGCCTATAGTCTCGCTTGGTTGCATTCGAAAAAGCTCAAAATCATGCAATAAAAAGTCAACTTTCGAGTCTTTGACTCTACTAGTTCCCTCGTGCATGATTTCAAGTTTTTGCCAAATGTCAAAAGCCGTTTCGCACGTAGAAATCCGATTGAACTCATTTTTGTCCAAAGAGCAAAATAAGGCATTCATAGCCTTTGCGTTTAAAGAAAAATACTTCTTCTTCAAATCCGGCCATTCATTCATCGGTTTAGAGGGAAGTTGAAAACCGTTTTCAATTATATTCCATAAATCTAAATTTGTAGAAATCAAGAAAACTCTCATTCGAGTTTTCCAATAAGTGTAGTCTAATCCGTTAAACAACGGTGGACGAAAGATCGAAAAGCCCTCTTGAAAGCCATGAAGAGCCATTTCTCTCAGGTGTAAATCCGAAATGAGAAAAACCGGGCTCTGATACCAATTGTTAGGATCAAGAGCACTAAGAGGGGGGGGGTGAATTAGTGCAGCGGAAATCTTTCTGCGATTAAAATCGAAAGCTGCGTTCGAACGACAAAAATGATTTCGATGTAAAATCTGATTCTAAGATTACTTTAACTTAAGATTAAGCGAGATGACGTTAAAGTAAATCTACGAAGGCAGTTTGCAGTTTATGATGAAAATCAGAATCCAAGCGCAAACTGAAATGCGACGTTCGTATGATAAAATCGGTTTATGTCTAAATGTCAATTTTGAAGATACTGAACTTTGAGATATGTTTTATAAATGCGCAGAAGGCAGTTTGCAGTTATGATTGGAATCAAAACGTAAACGTAAACTGAAATGTAATGATCGTGCGAAAACACCGATTTACGTCTAAACGCAGATTCGGAAAGTTCTGAACTTAGAAACTCGTTCGTAAAAGCGTAGAAGGCAGTAGCTATTTAGGAGGTTTACAGTAATGATAAAATGCTCAAAGTAAATGCAAACCGAGATTTAGAGTGGTTCGGTCAATCTTGACCTACTCCACTTTTGGCTTCCTCCACCGACGAGGTCACCGACGTCAACTAGAGGCCTTCCTTCAATAGGCGAAGGCCAACTGCCCTTTTACAGTTTCACTCCTTTTGACGGGCTTAGGAGACAACCCTTACAGAACTTTTCTCTCCTCTCTTTACAACTCAAAACTTTGAAGAACAGAAAGAGGAGAACTTTTGGCCTTTACAACAATTTTGAGCTCTAAGAATCACAGAAAGAGATCAAGATTTCGAGTGTGTCTATACTCTTTCAGTGCTGAATGGGTGGGGTATTTATAGGCCCCAACCTAGTTCAAATATGGAGCTCAAAACTGTCAATTCCCGGAATTTCGGGATCAAGCGGTTGCACCTCCTGACTGGGGCGGTTGCACTACCTGGCAGAGCTCGAAGACTGAGCCCAGGCGGTTGCACCTCCTATCAGGGGCGGTTGCACCGCCTTAGTCTGGCTCGGAGACTGAGCCCAGGCGGTTGCACCTCCTGACTGACGCGGTTGCACCGCCTGCCAGAGCTCGAAGACCGAGCTCAAGCGGTACTACCTCTTTGTTAGGGGAGGTTGCACCGCCCAGTCTCGCTCGGAGACTGAGCCCAGGCGGTGCCACCTCCTGGCTGGGGCGGTAGCACCGCCTAGTCTCCCTGGGATACTTAGCCCAGGCGGTGCTACCTCCTGGCTTGGGCGGTTGCACCGCCCAGTGCAATCAGGGTCCGAATGGGTAGCTCCATTCGGCCCAATTTGGGTTTTTCAGGGGCCCAATTGCCCCAAGATTAAGCTAATGGGATCACCTCCCATTTCCAACTTAATCATTGTGCTAACTACCATAAATCCTAAGACAATTTCTGTAGTTTGCTCTAGTGCGTCAATCTCTTCTTCCGGCGAGTTTCTGGCGAACTTCCGTCGATCATCCGATGAACCCTCGGTGATGCTCCTGCGGACTTCCGGCAAACTCCTGGACTTGCGACGATCCACTTGGCGAGTTCCGATGAGCTTCTTTTGGCAAGCTTGTGGACTTCTCGGATTTGTTCCCGCAGAATCTCCGACGACTGTTCGAACTTCCGTCGAACTCTCGAACTCCCAACGTGATCATTGTCTTGACTCCGGCGCAACTCCTGCTGCATGTCTAACTTGCATCGTAGTTAATCCTGCACACTTAAAACAAAACTTCGATCGAGACAATTAATCCTAAGCAATTAACTAAGTTGTCCGGCATGTCATTGGTCCCTCGACGCTTCATCCGATTCTTCGACGCATCATCCTCTCCTGCGGCCTATTGCCCAATCGGCCAGTTGACTCCGCAACTCCGATATCCTTGGCGCAATACCCGCTCTTCTTGGCCCGATGCCCAAGTCCACGGCCCGAAGCCTTCTGTCGATACGTCGACTGATCCATCGGCCCGACGTCCAATCTTCTAACATGTTTCTCCGGCACAACATGATTTTTCCTGGTTTAATTGTCTCATCCTAATCGAAGTATCCTGCATCACTTAAAACGCAGATTAAAACATAAACACAATTATCAATTGGTTTCATCATCAAAATACGAGATTCAACAATTGCCTCATCGAGTCTTATGTTCCAACTTTGGAAAGCTTGCTTGAGTCCATAGATGGATTTAAGTAATCTGCACACCTTATCTAGACTTTCCTTCGACACAAATCCCTTATACTGTAATATATATACCTCCTCGAGATTGTTAGTGAAAAACATGATTGTCACGTCCATCTACTAGATCTCATAATTATAGTATGATGCAATGGCAAATAGAATTTTGATAGATTTCAATATAGCCACAAGTGAGAAGGTTTCGTCATAGTCAACACTTTACCTTTGATAATACCTTTTAGCCACTAGTCTTGCCTTATAGGTCTCTACCTTTCTATCTACTCTGATCTTCTTCTTAAAGATTAAATTATAACCAATGGGTACAATACCCTAAAGTGCATCAACTAGGTTCCAAACATTATTAGGGTATATGGAATCCATCTCGGAACACATGACCTCTTACCACTTCTTGGAGTCTATATTTGTAAGAGCCTTCTTGTAGGTCTGAGGATTGATATCCTCAATGTTATCTCCCTTAATATGTCTCACATATCTCTCAAAGGGATGGACACTCTATTAGACTTACACAAAGTTGGAATATATGTGCTAGGTACTTGAACAGACTCGTTCTGTAGAATGTTGCTTGAGCGAGGTTCTCCAACCTTACTTAACTCTATCATACTCTTACTATTTAATCCAAGAATGTGTTTATTCTCAAGAAACACTACCCTCTTAGCAATAAAGACCTTTTGGTCCTTGGGGTAATAGAAATAATATCTATAAGTTTCCTTAGGGTATCCTACGAGTTTGCACCATTCCATCCCTAATTCCAACTTGTCAAGGTTATGTCTCCTAACGTGGGTAGGACAACCCCAAATCTTAATAACCATAAGATCAGACTTTTTTCCTTTCCATATCTCATATGGTGTAGACATTACCGCCTTAGATAGAACTATATTTCGAAGATAAGCTATAGACTCTAGGGCATAGCCCTAGAAAGATAGGGGAACATTGACGAAACTCATCAAAGACTGCACCATGTCCAACAATGTACGATTCCTCCCTTTCGATACACCATTGAGTTGAGGTGTATGAGGAGGAGTCCACAAGGATATGGTCTTATGTTTTTGAGAAATTGGGTGAACTCTATACTCAAGTACTCTCTTCCTCGATCTGATCGAAGAGTTTTGATACTCTTTCTAATTTAGTTTTCTACCACATTCTTATACTCCCTGAATTTCTCAAAAGCTTCAGACTTACACTTCATTAAGTATACATATCCATACCTAGAGAAATTATCAATCAATATAATGAAGTATGAATAACCACCTATGACTTGAGTTGAAATAAGACCACATACATCAGTGTGTATGAGTTGTAGCAACTCAGTGGCTCTCTCTCAACTTTCACTAAATGGAGAGTTGGTACATTTCCCTTGAAGACAAGATTCACAGGTTGCATATGATTCATAATCAAATGGATTTAAGTATCTATCATTCAGCAACCTTTGAATTCTTCCCTCATAGATATAACATAGTCTACAATGTCATAGGCATACGTTATTCACCTTATCTCTCTTTCTCTTAGACACACCAATATTCATGTGGAGCAACATCTAACATAAATAAACTATTATTTAAGGTTCCCTTATTGATGATCCCATCATCCAAAATCAATGAACAACTACTATTCCTAGAAACAAACTTGTCACCATTATTTATCAAATAATAAATAGAAATAATATTTTTGATGATCGAAGGAACGAAGTAGCATGCATCTAATGTAAGAACAACTCCATTGGGCAAATGTAGGGTGATCTCACCAATGGCAACAACAATAACCTTTGTACTATTTCCCATCCTCATGTCCATCTCACTAATCTCCTAGGTCTTGCTAAAACCTACAACGAATTATAAATATGAGATATACTAACCCTAATGGATTACCACTAGAGAGGATTTTGCAAAGTTCCTTCATCCATAGACGAGGATCTGTAATCTGTTGGGAAAAAACATGTTAAAGCGGAATATTCTTTTCCCTCTTTGTGTATCAAAATGGGTTCCTCACCAAAATACCAACTTGATATCCAAATGAAAATATCAACCAGCACAACATAAACAATAGAGCAAAAAATCAATCACACAATGAGACCAAATCTTTTAACGTGGAAAACCCAATGTAGGAAAAACCACGGGACCGTAGTCCATCTCAAACTTCCATTATCAATAATAATGATAATAGGTTTATAGTAAATCTTCTCTAGAATAACCAGAGATCATAATAACATCAAGAACATAGATCTTGGCTCTAGCATATCATCATATAGGATATATCTCCTCAAAAGAGAAATCTAGGTCTCACAAAGTGGGTATAGCAGGAAAGTATCTTAGAGAGGGTAAACTGTAGATCAACACCATTAGGATTATAGAGTTTACTGCAAGGATTCTCTACATAAAATTTGGGCCAAAACTGATAACGTTTGGCGACCAATCATAAGCAGAAAACTCAAAAACCTAATCTTTCTTTCTCCTTCTCTCTCTCTTTTGCCGTGTGCTGCCGCCATTCACTGCACGCCCAAATGCGTGCATGCTGAGCTCTCTAATTTTCTGCCCTCACCTTTTGCCCTTTCTCTCTTAATTGTTGATTTGGGTTTATGGCCCAAATTGTCCAAGCCCACATATGGGCTGGACCCAACAATTCTCCCCCTCCCGCTCATATGGTGGGCTGTACTAAGCCCGCTCTTCGCCTACATGCTTCAATCTTCTCCTTAGGCAAAGACTTTATCAATATATCTGATCTATTCTCATTAGTATTCACTTTTTCCAACTGTAATTCTTTCATCTCAAGCACATCACGAATCTAGTGATATCTCACATCAATAAGCTTGGATCTAGAACGGTATGTTGAATTCTTGGAGAGGTGAATGACACTTTGACTGTCACAGTAAATAGTATATCCTTTCTGTTTCAAGCCCAATTCCTGTAAAAACTTTTTCATCCAGAAAGCTTCCTTTCAAGATTCAGTAATTGCTATGTATTCTACTTTTGTGGTTGATAGAGCAACACAATTCTATAACTTTGATTGCCAAAAAACTGCTACCCCTACAAATGTCGTCAAGAACCCCGAAGTAGACTTCTTGGAATCAGTATCACCTGTCATATCAGCATCTGTGTACCCTTCTAACATAGGTTCATCATTACCAAAACATAAACATAACCTAGAAGTACCTCTTAGATATCTTAATATCGATTTCACTGCTACCCAATGTTCCTTTCTATGATTAGAGAGAAATCGGTTGATAACTCCAACTATATGAGTTATATCTGGCCTAGTACAAACCATAGCAAACATCAAACTGCTTACAGCAGATGAGTAAGGCACTCTGGATATTTCTTCTTTTTCTTTCTCACTTGTTGGACATTGTTTCGAACTAAGCTTGAAATAACCTGCAAGTGGAGAACAAACTGCTTTGGCTGTACTCATGTTGAATATTTCAAGAACATTTTCAATGTAAGTCTCCTCAGATAGTCAAATCTTCTTTTTCTTCCTATCACGAAAAATCTTCATGCCAAGTATTTGTTTCACCGATCCAAAGTCTTTTATGGCAAAAAACTTACTTAGCTCTCTTCTAAGCTTTCCAATTTTTTCAACATCATAGCCAACAATCAGCATATCATCAACATATAGCAGTAAAATAATAAAATTATCATCTGAAAATTTTTTCAACACACAATGATTATATGTGGTTCTATCATACCCTTGGCTCATAATAAATGAATCAAACTTCTAATACCACTGTCTAGGTGCCTATTTGAGTCCATATAAGCTTTTCCTAAGCTTACACACCATACTTTCTTTTTCCTTGACTTTGAAACCTTCTGGTTGCTCCATATAAATTTCTTCTTCTAAGTCACCATGAAGAAATGTTGTTTTTACATCAAGTTGCTCAACTTCTAAATTCAAATGGGTAGCCAAACCAAGAACAACTCGGATAGAGGATATTTTCATAACTGGAAAAAATATTTCTTCAAAGTCAATACCTTTCTTCTGACTGAATCCTTTCATAACTAGCCGTGCCTTGTATCTTTGTTGTGAGCTATTATTTTCAGTCTTCAATTTATAAACCCACTTATTCTTGAGAGTTTTCTTCTCTTTAGACAATTTTACCAAGTCATAGGTGTGGTTCTCAAGCAAGGATCTCATCTCTTCTTGCATGGTTTTAACCTACTCATTCTTATTCTCATGTAGAATAGCTTCTTGGTAAGTTTCTAGCTCTCCCCCATCAGTAAGTATAACATACTCATGTGGAGGATATCAAGTAGATGGTTGTCGCTCTAGTAGATATTCTCAATGGAATCTCAACTTATGGTGGAGGTGCTTGTTCAGTTGGTTCAGCATCATCAACTGTAGGTGTATCATCAATGGTATTCTTACCAAAATCTTCTTGTTCATCTCCCCCATGATCATCATGAACTACAAGTGAAGGAACTGGACCCAAACTCCAAGGAATATAAACAGAGGTTTTTGGCTTCTCAATATTATCACCATCATCAAACAATTGGTCTTCAAGAAACACAACATTTCTGCTTCTAATATTCTTCTTGTTTATTAGATCTCATAATCTGCACATAAACTCTTCATGACCATATCCCAAGAAAATACATGCTTTTGCTTTACTATCAAGCTTGGAACTCTCATCTTTGGGAATTTGAACAAATGTTTTACACCCAAAGACTTTTAAGTAATTATAAGATATATCTTATCCTCTCCATACTCTCTATAGAACATCACATTTTAGAGGAACTAATAGAGAAAGATTTATCATATCAACTGTAGCTCTCAAAGCCTCCCCCCAAAATGACTTTGGTAACTTGGCGTGAGAAAGCATACACCTAATCCTTTTTTCAATGGCTTTGTTCATTCTTTCTACCACACCATTCTATTGAGGAGTTTTAGGAACTATTTTCTCAAACCTGCAATAATTCTTAAAAGGACCCATGTACTCGCCACCATTATCTGATCGAATACACTTTAGCTTTCTACTAGTTTCTTTTTCAACACTAACATGAAACTCCTTAAAAACATCTAGTAACTGGTCTTTAGATTTCAAAGCAAAAGCCCACACTTTTCTAGAATGGTCATCAATAAAAGTAACAAAATAAAGAGCACCTCCAAGAGTTCTAGTTTGCATAGTACATACATCAGTATGAACTAAATCAATAACATCTGATCTTCTAGATGATGGATATCTATAAAATGCAGCTCTATGTATTTTTTCAGCTAAGCAATGATCACAAGATTTAAGAGATGTACCTTACAGCTCTGGTAAGAATTGCTTTCTAGCAAGAGTTTGAAGTCCCTTCTCGCTGATATGTCCAAGCCTCTTATGCCAAAGATCTATACTTTTACCTTTTTGAATTGCATTAATCTCTCATTTGTGTAGCTTAGCTTCTATAACAAAAAAAGAGTTAAGTTTATTTCCTCTTGCCACAATCAGAGAACCTTTAGTGAGTTTTCATTTGCTTCCACCAAAATAGTGTGCAAAGCCCTTATCATCAAGTCTACCTGTATATATCAAGTTAAGATGAATATCTGGAACATGCCTTACATCTTTGAGTATTAATTTGCTCCCAATATTGGTCTCAAAGCAAATATCTCAAATACCCACAATCTTAGATGTTCCACTGTTTCCCATTCCGACATTACCAAAATCACTAGTAGTGTAAGATCTAAAAAAAATCACCAATTGAAGTGACATAAAATGAAGCACCAAAGTCAATTACCTAATTATTGTCCTGACCTACAAGACAAACACAACCTTCATCACAAACAATAGTGATATTACCTTCAGTAGCAATTGTATTGGTCTCTTTCTCATTTTTCTTCATTTCATTCTGTTCTCACTTCCAAAACCTATACTCTTTCTTCATGTGACCTGGCCTATTATAGTGAAAATATTTGATATCTCTTCTAGACTTGGATCTTCCACTATATCCATGTGGATTTCCGCTACACTTCTTCTACGTCTTTCTTGTTTTTCAGTAACAAATGCACCAGAAGAAGATTCACCCTGTTCTTTCCTTCTAGCATCTTCATTTAGCAAACTGTCTTTAACTATATCTATAGTTAGAGTTCTCTCTGGTGTGGAGTTGCAAATAGTCACCACATACGTTTCCCAACTATAAAGAGCTGAGAAGTAATAATCCTTGCATGTCATCATCTATATTCATTTTTATGGCAACCAACTTATTTGCAAGACTCTGAAATAGGCTTATGTGCTTAACAATATTACCACCATCTTTATACTTCAAATTTACAAGTCTTATAAGGAGAGAAATTCTATTTCCTACTGTCTTTTGCGTAAAGAGATTTTCCAACCTTTGCCAAACAACATCAGCTCTGGTTTCATCTGAAATATAATCATACAAGTTTATATCCATCCATTTTCTAATATAGGCAATGACTTTTCTATGCTGAACTTCTTATTCTTCATCGTCCATAGTAGAAGGTTTATTTTTAACCTTGATAGGCTTATACAAATCTTTACAATAGAGCAAATCTTCCATCAGACACCTCCAAGTGGAATAATTTGATGAGTTCAATTTAATCATACCATTTGACAGCTCCATTTCAATCACACAAGAAAAACTAGCACCAAACAACATATTGCTTTGATACCACTTGTTGGGACAAAACCTGTTAAAGCGGAATATTCTTTTCCCACTTTGTGTATCAAAATGGGTTCCTCTTCAAAATACCAACTTGATATCCAAATGAAAATATCAACCAGCATAGCATAAACAATAGAGCAAAAAATCAATCACATAGTGAGACTAAATCTTTTAACGTGGAAAACCCAATGTGGGAAAAACTACGGGATCGTAGTCCACCTCAAACTTCCACTATCAATAATAATAATAATATGTTTACAGAAAATCTTCTCTAGAATAACTAGAGGATCATAATAATATCAAGAACATAGATCTTGGCTCTAGCATATCATTATATAGGATGGATCTCCTCAAAAGAGAATTCTAGATCTCACAAAGTCGGTATAGCAGGAAAATACCATAGAGAGGGTAAATTATAGATCAACACCATTAAGATTGTAGAGTTTGCTGCAAGGATTCTTCATATAAAATTTGGGACAAAACTAATAACGTTTGGCTACTGATCGTCAAGCAGAAAACTCAGAAACCTAATCTTTCTCTCTTCTTCTCTCTCTCTCTTTTTTTCTCTCTCTTTTGTTGTGTGCTGCCGTCGTTCACTACATGCCTGAACGCTTGCATGCTGTGCTCTCTAATTTTTTGCCGTCACCTTTTGTCCTTTCTCTCTTAATTATTGATTTGGGCTTATGGCCCAAATTGTCCAAGCCCATATATGGGCTAGACCCAACAATTCTCCCCCTCCAGCTCATATGGTGGGTTGTACTAAGTGTTGAATCTCGGATTTTGATGATAAAATCAATTGATGGGTTAATTGATCTAATCCATATTATTAAGTTAAGTGTGCAGGATTAACTACGATAACCAGAAAACACAAAGCAAGTATATCGGAGTCAAGTTCGATGGACGTTTAAGAGTCCAAAGAATCGTCGGAGATGTTGCCGGAACCAACCGAGAAGAAATCGAGAACCTATAGGAATTTTCGGAAGTTCGCCGAAGAGATCGTCGGAGGTTCACGGAGATCACCGAGAAGGCTCGGCTACTCATTAAAGTCATCACAAGTTCGGGAGCTTACTGGGAGCCCGTCGGAAGAAGTTCGTCGGAAAGTTCGCCGAAACAAGACTTGACGTTCGCGATTGAAAACTTGCTTAGGATGTGTTTTCGTTATGTAGTTCACTTGTAATTAGGATTAGGATTAAGAGATAATCCTATATCCTAGTTAGGGGCTAACTGGGCCCAAAATTAGACTTGGTTTGGGCTAGATTTGAAGCCCAACAAGTGAACCGAAGAGTTTGGCGGTGGCACTGCCAGACTGGGCGATTGCACCGCCCAGCACCCGAGAGCTGGGCGGTGGCACTGCCTAGCACTATCAGCGTCTAACACTGACAGGCGGTGGCACCGCTTGCATCGAGAACCCAACGAGAATTCAAATTTGGAGCCCAAATTTGAATCCTCTTGAGGCTTATAAATACCCCTCAAATCTTAGCTGAGATGACAACTTTTTGAGCAGCAATTGTGTGAGAGAAAGGCCTTAGAAAAGTCTTAGCTAGTCTTGTTTTCAATTTGCTAGTGTTTACCTCCTTCTTTCTTGCTAAAAATCTGTAAGAGAGTGAACCGCTTATAAAAAGTTGTAAGAGGGGTATTCACCCTTCCCTTTCAAGAGATTTGCTAGTGGAAGGTAGGAGCCTCATCGAAGAGGAGCCTCGCAAATGGATGTAGGTCACTTGACCGAACTACTTTAAAAACGGCGTAATCTCTGGTTTGCATTTCATTACTGCTATTTACATTACTGCAAACCTTCTTACTTGCTTTATTTCCTCATTACCTTTGCTGCACAACTTTGCAAATACGCTTTCAAGTTAAGCACTTTCGATTCTGATTTTTATCGTACGAAAGATTTGTCAAAACCAACGTTTTAATCCGCTGCACTAATTCACCCCCCCTTCTTAGTGCCGCTCCGATCCTAACAATTGGTATCAGAGCAAGGCTCACTCTCATATTTGGTTTAATACCCAAAAGAGATGGCTTACTCCGGCATGCATGAGAGTCATTCTATCACACGTCCACCATTATTTAATGGGTCGGATTATACTTATTGGAAGACTCGTATGAGGATCTTCCTCATTTTCATGGATTTCGAGCTTTGGACTATTGTTGAAAATGGATTTCAAAAATCTTCTCTTCCGATGAGCGAATGGAATGAATCGGAGAGGAAGGTTTTTGCTTTAAACTCAAAGGCTATGAATGCCTTATTTTGTGCACTAGACAAAAATGAATTTAATCGTGTTGCAATTTATGATTCGGCTTTTGATATTTGGAGAACTCTTGAGGTCACTCATGAAGGCACTAGCCGAGTGAAAGAGTCCAAAATCAACATCCTTGTGCACTCTTACGAACTTTTCCGAATGAAACCAAGTGAGTCCATCGGAGACATGTACACCCGGTTCACGAATGTCATCAATGGACTCAAAGCTCTTGGTAAAGATTTTACTAACTTTGAACTAGTAACTAAAATCTTAAGATCCCTCTCTAAAAGTTGGGATCCAAAAGTTACGGCAATTCAAGAGGCCAAATACCTTAAAATATTCCCTCTTGAAGAACTTATTGGGTCTCTAATGACCTATGAAATGACATGTCAAGCTCATGATGAGCTCGAGAACCCCCTTCCAAAGAACAGGAAGGATATGGCACTCACATCACAAGAAGACCACTTGAAAGGAACATCAAGTGATGAGGACAATGACAATGACATTGCACTTTTGACTCAAAAATTTAAAAAATACTTAAGAAAGAACAAATTTAAAAATACAAAAAATAAGTTCGAACACAAGAAGGACCAAGTGATTTGCTATGAATGCAAAAAACTGGGACACTACAAGAACGATTGCCCTCAAGCCAAAAAGAGAACATCAAAGAAGAAGGTGCTCAAGGCAACGTGGGATGATTCAAGCGCGTCCGAAGAAAAGGAGTCCAACACCGAGCAAGTTGCTCATTACGCCCTAATGGCCATCGGATAAGAGGTAATAGATTTAATTGATGCAGATTTACCTTATCATGAATTATTAAATGCTTTCCATGAGTTATTTGATGAATATAAGACAATTAGTAGAAAATACAAATTGCTAAAAAAGGAACATGATAGTCTCACTTGTGATATTGATAAATTAAAAACTGAATATCATGATAGTTTAGCTCCATGTATAAAATGTCATGATCTAGAATCTCTCTAAAATGAGAACTTGCTACTTAAGGACACCTTAAAGAAATTCGAGGTTGGTAGCAAATATTTGAATATGATCCTTACAAATAAGGGTCACGTTCCTAAAAGAAGTGGAATCAGATTTTTGAGAAGTCCTCACCAAAATCCAACCACCTTCATTAAAGGCCCCGTCATACATGTTCGGCACCAAAGCAATTGCAACTTTTGTTGCAAATATGGACATAAAACTTATAAATGTCCATTCAAGAAAATTAGTCCGAACAAACTAATTTGGGTTTCTAAAGGAACCATGATCAACTCTATGTAATATGATGAACAAGTTAAATCAGTTTTTAAGGCACCCAAAAGAAAATGGGTACCTAAAAATAATCCCTTCTTGTAGAAACATACACCATCACAAGCTAGGAGCAAGAGATGGTATCTAGATAGTGGATGCTCAAGACATGACTAGAGATCCATCTCATTTCTCTATGCTCACTAGCAAAGAAGAAGGGTACGTCACCTTCGGAGACAACAACCAAGGGAAAATCATTGGCAAGGGAACCATAGGTAACAAAGTAAATTTTTCTATTGATGATGTCTTACTAGTTGATGGATTGAAACATAATCTAATGAGTGTTAGTCAATTATGCGATAAAGGTTATATCGTTAGATTTGAATCAAATGTATGTATTATTGAAAAACCAAACCATAACATGACTATGATTGCATTAAAACAAAATAATGTCTACACCATCAACCTTGATGAACTAAGTAATGAAATGTGCTTCTCCGCTCTAAATGATGATGCTTTGCTTTGGCATAGGAGACTAGGCCATGCAAGCATGAAACTAATACCTAAGATCTCATCTAGAGAATTAGTGCGAGGAATTCCAAATATAAAGTTTATTAAGGACAAAGTATGCGATACATGTTAACTAGGTAAACAAATAAAAACTAGTTTCAAATCAAAAACTCAAATTAGCACCACTAGATCATTACAATTGATTCATTTGGACTTATTTGGACCAATTGATATGACAAGTCTAGGAGGAAGCAAATATGCATTTGTAATTGTGGATGACTATACTAGATACACTTGGACCTATTTCTTAGCTCACAAAAGTGATTGTTTCAAGTGTTTCTCTAAATTTTGTAAACTCACTCAAAACGAAAAAGGTTTCATGATTTCATCAATTCGGAGTGATCACGGTGGCGAATTTCAAAACCGTGACTTTCAAAATTTTTGTGAAGTTAATGGATACAATCACAACTTCTCCACTCCGAGAAATCCCCAACAAAATGGAGTAGTTGAAAGAAAAAATAGAAACCTACAAGAAATGGCAAGAACTATGTTAAATGAACATAGTTTACCTAAGTATTTTTGGGCCGAAGCCGTAAATACGGCTTGCTACATCATGAATAGGGTCCTAATAAGATCATCCCTATCAAAAACTCCCTATGAATTATGGAATAACAAAAAACCAAATATTTCTTATTTTAAAGTTTTCAGTTGTAAATACTTTATTTTGAATGAAAAGGATGCCTTAGGAAAATTTGATGCTAAATCCGATAAAGGCATCTTTCTTGGTTACTCTTCCGTTTCTAAGGCTTTTCGGGTTTTTAACAAAAGAACCTTAGTAATAGAAGAGTCTATTCATGTAGTTTTTAATGAAATTTCTAATTTAAAGAAAAATGATTTTGATGATGATCTTGGTTTTGATCATTTGAATTTAAATGAACCCCCTCCTCAAAATAGCAACTTTGATGCACCTTCTTCCGAAATTTCCTTACCCAAGGAATGGAAGTATATAGATGCTCATCCAAAGGAGCTAATTATAGGAGATACATCAAAAGGGGTTCAAACTCGTTCATCTCTCAAGAATTTTTGTGCTAACGCCGCCTTCCTTTCTCAAATCGAACCTAAATGCATTGACGAAGCCATAAAAGATGATTTTTGGGTTATTGCAATGCAAGAGGAATTGAATCAATTTGAGAGGAATAAGGTATGGAAGCTTGTTCCTAGACCTAGTGACCATTTAGTCATTGGTACTAAATGGGTCTTTAAAAACAAGCAAGACGAAAATGGTATCGTGGTTAGAAACAAGGCTAAATTAATGGCCAAAGGTTTCAACCAAGAAGAAGGTATCGATTATGAAGAAACCTTCGCTCCTGTGGCTCGATTAGAAGCCATAAGGATGCTCCTTGCCTATGCTATTAGTAATAATTTTAAACTATTTCAAATGGATGTCAAAAGTGCCTTCTTGAACGATTTTATTTCCGAAGAAGTATATGTCGAACAACCTCCTGGATTTGAAAATTCTCTTCTTCCTAATCATGTATTCAAATTGACTAAGGCCCTCTATGGCTTGAAACAAGCTCCTAGAGCTTGGTATGAAAGGCTTAGTTCCTTTCTTATTTTAAATAATTTTACCAAAGTCAAGGTTGATACTACATTGTTTATTAAACATTTTAAAATAATTTTCTTATTGTGCAAATTTATGTTGACGATATTATTTTTGGCTCTTCGGATGAATCACTATGTGAATCATTTACCAAATGTATAAGTCATGAATTTGAAATGAGTTTAATGGGTGAATTAACTTTCTTTTTAGGATTACAAATCAAACAACTTAGGGATGATATATTTCTTAACCAATCTAAATATATATTAGAATTGTTAAAACGATTTAACATGGATAATTCAAAAGCAATAAACACCCCTGTGAGTACTGCGACTAAGTTAGATATGGATGAAAATAGTGAAAATTTCGATCAAAAAACATATAGGGGAATGATAGGTAGTCTACTCTACCTTACCGCGACTAGACCGGATATTATGTTTAGTGTAGGACTTTACGCAAGGTTTCAATCAAATCCTAAATTATCTCATCTTAAAAGTGTTAAAAGAATATTTAGGTATCTTAAAGGAACTCCAAATCTAGGACTGTGGTATCCAAAATCTGAAAAATTCGATTTAATAGCTTATGCAGATGCCGATTTTGGCGGATGCAGGATAGATAGAAAAAGTACATCCAGAATGTGTCAATTTTTAGGACATGCACTTGTTTCTTGGACTTCCAAGAAACAAAATTCAGTTGCTCTATCTACGACGGAAGCCGAATACATTGCTACAAGTGCATGCTGTGCATAAGTTGTTTGGATGAAAAATACATTAGAAGACTATGGAATTCACTTTAAAAACATTCCCAAAAAATGTGATAATACTAGTGCCATATGTCTTACTAAAAATCCAATTCAGCACTCTAGAACTAAGCACATCGACGTTAGTCATCATTTCATACGCGATCATGTCCTTAACAATGATGTTGTTCTAGAATTCATTGACACAAAGCATCAATTAGTAGATATATTTATAAAAGCCTTGAATGAAGACCAATTTGAATTCATTAGAAGGGAATTAGGTATGTTAAATTGTCCCTAAACAATAAACTTGTTTGAATGGATTTTCCGTAAAGTTTTTTATCTTCTCTCCGTTCCTCGGTGAATCTAATGCTTCTCCTTCAATTCTAAATGACATGTTAAATTATCTTATCCTACCGCTCCAATCTGCTCAAGATTAATGATTTTATGACATTTTGTGAATCTCGAAATTGATTTTTTGATTATGAGTTTCAAGTTGACAATTTGAATTTGAATGAGTTTGTATTCGGATTATGATCTTGACTTATTGAAGTTACTACTTGGAAGTTTTTTTCTTATCCCAATCTCTTCCTTGTACATCTACAATTTCTATTATTAATAGAAAGAAGAGATTAGATAATATGGATGCATGCTGAATTTTTCTTTAAGATGAACTCTGCGTAGCATACTTAATTTTGAATGATAAAATCTTTGTATGACAAACTATGTGCTTCAAGTCTCATTTCCCTTTTTGTTGATGACAAAGGGGGAGAAAAGTGATGACTTGTATCATTTTAATAGCATGACTTATATGAATTGCAAAAGCTTTTCAAAATCTTTGAGAATATGCCTTGCAAAATCTTTGAGAAAAGTGATCGATCGATGAATGTCTTATATGCCTTGCAAAATCTTTGAGAATATCGCAAGATCGATTTATCATATTGAAAGCATGTCAAACATGTATATCATGAAATTCATGTTGAAAATCTTTATCTCCTATCGTAGTAAAAATTGTCTCTTATCATTCGACTTGAAAAGGATTTTCATCGAAGTTTCGCATTTACATTATGCTTAATGAGAATAATGGTAAGTTCTACTATTAGAACTTATCGGTTTGTGCTTGAATTCAATGGGATAGAATTCAAGTGTTTTTATCTTCTCATAATATGGCATATAGATAGGGGGAGTTATGTTTAACTCCGTCATCAATTGATTGTCATCATCAAAAAGGGGGAGATTGTTGAATCTCGGATTTTGATGATAAAATCAATTGATGGGTTAATTGATCTAATCCATATTATTGAGTTAAGTGTGAAGGATTAACTACGATAACCAGAAAACACAAAGCAAGTATACCGAGTCAAGTTCGATGGACATTTAAGAGTCCGAAGAATCGTCGGAGATGTTGCCGGAACCAACCGAGAAGAAATCGGGAACTTGTAGGAATTTTCGGAAGTTCGCCGAAGATATCGTCGAAGGTTCACGGAGATCACCGAGAAGGCTCGGCTACTCATTAAAGTCATCACAAGTTCGGGAGCTTACTAGGAGCCCGTCGGAAGAAGTTCGTCGGAAAGCTCGCCGGAACAAGACTTGGTTTTTGTTATGTAGTTCACTTGTAATTAGGATTAGGATTAAGAGATAATCCTATATCCTGGTTAGGGGCCAACTGGGCCCAAAATTAGACTTGGTTTGGGCTAGATTTGAAGCCCAACAAGTGAACCGAAGAGCCAGGCGGTGGCACCGCCCAGCACTGTCACCGTCTGACACTGACAGGCGGTGGCACCGCCAGCATCGGGAACCCAACGAGAATTCAAATTTGGAGCCCAAATTTGAATCCTCTTGAAGCATATAAATACCCCTCAAATCTCAACTGAGATGACAACTTTTTTAGCAACAATTGTGTGAGAGAAAGGCCTTAGAAAAGTCTTAGCTAGTCTTGTTTTCAATTTGCTAGTGTTCACCTCCTTCTTTCTTGCTGAAAATCTGTAAGAGAGTGAACCGCTTGTAAAAAGTTGTAAGAGGGGTATTCACCCTTCCTTTTCAAGAGATTTGCTAGTGGAAGGTGGGAGCCTCATCGAAGAGGGGCCTCGCAAGTGGATGTAGGTCACTTGACCGAACCACTTTAAAAACGGCGTAATCTCTGGTTTGCATTTCATTACTGTTATTTACATTACTGCAAACCTTCTTACTTGCTTTATTTCCTCATTACCTTTGCTGCACAACTTTACGAATACGCTTTCAAGTTAAGCACTTCCGATTCCGATTTTTATCGTATGAAAGATTTGTCGAAACCAACGTTTTAATCCGCTGCACTAATTCACCCCCCCCTCTTAGTGCCGCTCTGATCCTAACACTAAGGCCTCTCTTCGCCTACATGCTTCAAGCTTCTCCTTAGGCAAAGACTTTGTCAACATATCTGATCCATTCTCATTAGTATGCACTTTTTCCAACTATAATTCTTTCATCTCAAGCACATCACGAATCCAGTGATATCTTACATCAATATGCTTAGATCTAGAATGGTATGTTGAATTCTTGGAGAGGTGAATAGCACTCTGACTGTCACAGAAAATAGTATATCCTTCTTGTTTCAAGCCCAATTCCTATAGAAACTTTTTCATCCATAAAGCTTCCTTGCAAGATTCAGTAATTACTATGTATTCTGCATCTGTGGTTGATAGAGCAACACAATTCTTTAACTTTGATTGCTAAGAGACTGCTCCCCCTGCAAATGTCGTCAAGAACTAGTAGACTTTCTGGAATCAGTATCATATACCATGTCTGCATCTGTGTATCCTTCTAACACAAGTTCATCATTACCAAAACATAAACAAAACTTGGAAGTACCTCTTAGATATCTTAATATCTATTTCACTGCTGCCCAATATTCCTTTCCAAGATTAGAGAGAAATCGGCTAACAACTCCAACTGTATGAGCTATATCTGGCCTAGTATAAGCCATAGCATATATCAAACTGCCTAGTATAGATGAGTAAGGCACTCTAAACATTTCTTCTTTTTCTTTGTAGGACATTGTTTCGAACTAAGCTTGAAATGATCTGCAAATGAAAAACAAACTACTTTGGCTTTACTCATGTTGAATCTTTCAAGAACCTTTTCAATGTAAGTCTCCTGAGATAGCCAAATCTTTCTTTTCTTCCTATCACAAAAAATCTTCATGCCAAGTATTTGTTTCACCGATCTCAAGTCTTTCATGGCAAAAGACTTACTTAGCTCTTTTTTAAGATTTTCTATTTTTTCAACATCATGGCCAACAATCAGCATATCATCACCATATAGCAGTAAAATAATAAAATCATCATCAGAAAATTTTTTCAACACACAATGATCAGATGTGGTTCTATCATACCCTTGACTTATAATAAATGAATCAAACTTCTTATACCACTATCTAGGTACCTGTTTGAGTCCATATAAGCTTTTCCTAAGCTTACACACCATATTTTCTTTTCCCTTGACTTTGAAACCTTCTGGTTGCTCCATGTAAATTTCTTCTTTTAAGTCACCATGAAGAAAATGTTGTTTTTACATCAAGTTGCTCAACTTCTAAATTCAAACGGGCAGCCAAACTAAGAATAACTAGGGTAGAGGATATTTTTACAACTGGAGAAAATATTTCTTCAAAGTCAATACCTTTCTTCTGACTGAATCCTTTCATAACTAGTCGTGCCTTGTATCTTTGTTGTGAGCTATTATTTTCAGTCTTCAATTTATAAACCCACTTATTCTTGAGAGTTTTCTTCTCTTTAGACAATTTTACCAAGTCATAGGTGTGGTTCTCAAGCAAGGATATCATCTCTTCTTGCATGGCTTTAACCTACCCATTCTTATTCTTATGTAGAATAGCTTCTTGGTAAGTTTATAGCTCTCCCCCATCAGTAAGTATAACATACTTATGTAGAGGATATCAAGTAGATGGTTGTCGCTCTAGTGGATATTCTCAATGGAATCTCAACTCATGGTGGAGGTGCTTGTTCAGTTGGTTCGGCATCATCAACTATAGGAGTATCATCACTATTATTCTCACCATAATCTTCTTATTCATCTCCCCCATGATCATCATGAACTATAGGTAAAAGAACTGGACCCAAACTCCAAGGAATATAAATAGAGGTTTATGGCTTCTTAATATTATCACCATCATCAAACAATTGGTCTTCAAGAAATATAACATCTCTGCTTCTAATAATCTTCTTGTTCATTGGATCCCATAATCTGTACCCAAACTCTTCATGACTATATCCCAAGAAGATACATACTTTTGTTTTACTATCAAGCTTGGACCTCTCATCTTTGAGAATATGAACAAATGCTTTACACCCAAAGACTCTTAAGTGATTATAAGATATATCTTTTCTTCTCCATACTATATTTGGAACATCACCTTTCAGAGGAACTAATGGAGAAAGATTTATCAGATCAACTGTAGTTCTTATAGCCTCCCCCCAAAATGACTTTGGTAACTTGGCATGAGAAAGCATACACCTAATCCTTTCTTTAATGGTTCTGTTCATCCTTTCTGCCACACCATTCTGTTGAGGAGTTTTAGGAACTATTTTCTCAAGCCTGATACCATGGAACCTGCAATAATTTTTAAAAGGACCCTTGTACTCGCCACCATTATCTGATCGAATACACTTTAGTTTTCTGTCAATTTCTCTTTCAACACTGACATGAAACTCCTTGAAAACATCGAGCACCTGGTCTTTAGATTTCAAAGCAAAAGCCCACATTTTTCTAGAATGGTCATCAATAAAAGTAACAAAATAAAGAGCACCTCCAAGAGTTCTAGTTTACATAGTACAAACATCAGTATGAACTAAATCAATAACATCTGATCTTCTAGGTGATGGATATGTATGAAATGCAACTCTATGTGTTTTTCCAATTAAGCAATGATCACATGATTTAAAAGATGTACCTTGCAACTCTAGTAAAACTACTTTCTAATAAGAGTTTGAAGTCCCTTCTCGTTGATGTCCAAGCCTCTTATGCCAAAGATTTATACTTTCACCTTTTTGAATTGCATTAATCTCTCCTTTGTGTAGCTTAGCTTCCATTACATAAAAAGAGTTAAGTTTCTTTCCTCTTGCCATAATCAGATAACCTTTAGTGAGTTTTCATTTGCTTTCACCAAAATAGTGTGCAAAGCCCTCATCATCAAGTCTACTTATAGATATCAAGTTAAGACAAATATCTGGAACATGCCTTACATCTTTGAGTATCAATTTGCTCTCAATATTGGTCTCCAAGCAAATATCTCCAATACCCATAATCTTAGATGTACTATTATTTCCTATTCTGACATTATCAAAATCACCAACAGTGTAAGATCTAAAAATAATCACCAGTAGTGTAAGATGTAAAAAAAATCACCATGAGAAGTGACATAAAATAAAGTACTAGAGTCAATTACCTAATTATTGTCCTTAGCTACAAGACTAACACAACCTTCATCACAGACAATAGTGATATTACCTTCAGTAGCAACTGTATTGGTCTCTTTCTTAATTTTCTTCACTTCATTCTGTTCTCGCTTCCAAAACCTACACTCTTTCTTCATGTGACCTGGCCTGTTATAGTGAAAACATTTGATATCTCTTCTAGACTTGGATCTTCCTCTATATCCATGTGGAATTATGTTATGACTTCTTCCACGTCTTTCTTGTTTTTTAGTAATAAATGCATCAGAAGAAGATTCACTCTGTTCTTTCCTTCCAGCATCTTCATTTAGCAAACTGTCTTTAACCATATCTATAGTTAGAGTTCTCTCTGGTGTGGAGTTGCAAATAGTCACCACATATGTTTCCCAACTTTCTAGTAAAGAGTTGAGAAGTAATAATCCTTACATCTCATTATCTATATTCATTTTTATAGCAACCAACTTGTTTGTAAGACTCTGAAATATTCTTATGTGCTCAACAATATTACCACTATCTTTATACTTCAAATTTACAAATCTTCTAAGGAGAGAAATTCTATTTCCTACTATCTTTTTGGTAAAGAGATTTTCTAACCTTTGTCAAATAAAATCAGCTCTGGTTTCATCTGAAATATGCTCATGCAAGTTTATATTCATTCATCTTCTAATATAGGCAATGGCTTTTCTATGTTGAACTTCTCATTATTCATCGTCCATATTAGAAGGTTTATCTTTAACCTTGATAGGCTTATACAGATCTTTGCAATAGAGCAAATCTTCTATCAGACGCCTCCAAGTGGAATAATTTGATGAGTTCAATTTAATCATACCATCTGACTACTCCATTTCAATCACACAAGAAAAACTAGCACCAAACAACCTATTGCTCTGATACCACTTGTTGGGAAAAAACCTATTAAAGCAGAATATTCTTTTCCCTCTTTGTGTATCAAAATGGGTTCCTCATCAAAATACCAATTTGATATCCAAATGGAAATATCAACTAGCACAACATAAACAATAGAGCAAAAAATCAATCACATAGGGAGACTAAATCTTTTAACGTGGAAAACCCAATGTGGGAAAAACCACGGGACCATAGTCCACCTCAAACTTCCACTATTAATAATAATGATAACAGGTTTACAGTAAATCTTTTCTAGAATAACTAGAGGATCATAATAACATCAAGAACATAGATCTTAGCTCTAGCATATCATCATATATGATGGATCTCCTCAAAGAGAATTCTAGGTCTCACAAAATGGGTATAGCAGGAAAGTACCTTAGAGAGGGTAAACTATATATCAACACCATTATGATTGTAGAGTTTGCTACAAGAATTCTCCACATAAAATTTGGGCCAAAACTGACAACGTTTGGTCAACGATCGTCAAGCAAAAAACTCAGAAATCTAATCTTTCTCTTCTTCTCTCTCTATTGTCGTGTGCTGCCGCCGTTCACTACACGCTGCGCTCTCTCATTTTCTGCCCTCACCTTTTGTTCTTTTTCTCTTAATTATTGATTTAGATTTATAGTCCAAATTGTCCAAGCCCACGTATGGGCCGGAGCCACACAATCTTATGGGATATATGAGTTCCTTTAAATAAGAAATTCTCACACACTTTATTAAGTTTTTAGTTTCTCAAGTTTTAGACTTCCGATCTTCGTGATGATTCGATAAAATTATTTCAGGAAACTAGTTTTTATTTCTATTTTTTGTTACACATGTGATACTCCCTAAGGTTTCCCAACAATAATTATAAAAGATTTTATTATATATGGGCCTTTAAAACTAAATATAATTCAAAGGATAATATTAAATAATATAAAGCTAACTTATGGTTAAAGATTTTATACATGAATAAAGCATCGAGCATAACGAGATAATTTTTCTAATTTTTTAATAGATTCATTAAGAATCATTATAACATTAGTGACTCATTATGATTTTAAGTTATATCAGATGGTTGTGAAAATAATTTTTTGAATAAAAATCTAGATAAAAAATTTATATGGATTAACCTAAATAATTCATAAAGAAAAGAAAAAATTATAAACTTTGGCATGCAAATTTAAAAAATCTATTTATGACCAAAAACAAGCTTCTAGATAATAGTATATAAAGTTTCATGATATCATTATTTTTTTATATTTAAGAAAAATATTGTTAATTATTATTTATATTTGAAAATCAATGAGAACAAACTTATTATATCAGTATTATATGTGGATGATCTTTTGTTTGTCAATAACTATCTTAGTTTATTACATAAAAGTAAAATATTTTTCATCAAGAATTTTAAGATAATTAATTTAACTGAGATAACTTATCTTATTAACATAAAGACAATGTTCAATAAATGACAAATGTATAAGATTCAATCAAATCTAGTGGTTTCTAAAATTGACTTGGAAAAGAATAACCTTATGCATGGTATGTTGAAACTCTATTATATGCTTTATTAGAATTGAAAACGATACTAAGAGGAGTGGTAAATTAGTGCTATCAAAAAAACTTTCGATGATTCAAAATATTTTGTTCGATGAAAACCGATATCGAGTGAGCTTGACTTAAATAAGTGTAAAGTGAAGTGAGCAACAAAATCAGTAAGTAATAAATGTAAATAGCAAAGGAAAAGAGTACACTAGATTTATAGTGGTTCAGTCATCGTGACCTACGTCCACTCCCGATTTCTCCTCCGTTGAGGCCACCAGCTTCCACTATCGATTTTCTTTTAATGGACAAAGATCAACTACCCTCTTACAACTCTTTCTCCTTTTCACATGTTTAGGAGAAAACCTTTAAAAGTCACTTATCCCTCCCTTAAATAGAAATCTAAACTTAGAACAAGAGAGGGAAACTCTAAGGGATTACAATAATGTTTTCTCACTTAGATCAAAAGTTTTCATTTAAGTTCTTCTATTAACCAAGTAGAGATGTGTGGGGTATTTATAGGCCCCAAATGGTTTCAAAATTGGAGCC